>NC_087181.1:7951316-8278816 GCF_035594125.1 Scylla paramamosain
AAAACACTCAAAATATACATTTTTGGTAATATTTTTCTGCTTCTTGATATTGGTTGTTTTGTATCAGTTTTAGCGTTTTTCTACGTAAAACACTGAAAAGACACGTTTTCAGTAATTTTCCTTTGGATTCCCACATAGAGTGAGTTTCTTCTTATTTATCGTTTTGGTGCCTAACATGCTGAAAAACACTTAAAAGACAGATTTCTGATAAGGTCTTTATCTTCTTCATATGGGAGGCTTTCCATGTCTTTTCAGTGTTTTTGAGCTTGTTACGCAATAAAGCACTAAAAGCCAGGGCAATCACATTACAAGGGAATAAAACCAAATTTTACCAAGAACTTGCCTTTAAGTGTTTTTGAGCTTCTTACATACCAAAACGCTAAAACGCATGCAAAATACATTTTATGAAGAAACAGAATTACATTACCAAATACATGTATTTTGAGTGTTTTTGATCATGTTATCAATAAAAACGCTTAATGCAAAGAACCTTATGTTTGGGAAACGAAAGGACATTACGAGAAACGTGTACTCGTATTATGAGTGATTTTTAAGTTCCTTCAGTACCAAAAAGCTAAAACCAAAAAATGACACTCTTTAGAAAAAATAAATAAAAAAATAAAAAGATGGGATTCTTTTTTTTTTTTTTTTGTTATTTATCTTCATAGATATCGAGATGCCAAAATTCTGTCAAAATTCACGGAATTTATGTGGAAAAAAGAACATTATCATAAAAGTTAATTATAGATTTTTTTTCGGATTGTTATGTACCAAACCCTAAAGTGCATGCAATGCCACCTATATTGGGAAAATAAACGACTTTACCAGAAACCTGTCTTTTCAGTGTTTTTTCAGCATGTTAGGCACCAAAACGATAAATAATATGGAAGTCAGTCAATATTTGAATTCAAAAGAAAATTAATGAAAACGTGTCTTTTCACTGTTTTACGTAGAAAAACGCTGAAGCGGATACAAACCACCCTATATGAAGAAATAGAATAACATTACCAAAAATATAAATTTTGAGTGTTTTTGAGCATGTTACCTACAAAAAATGCAAAAATGGATGTAAAGTACCCTATATTAGGAAAGAAAAGGACATTACGAGAAACGTATATAATGAGTGTTTTATAGTTTTAAAAGAACCACAAGGGAATCAACGCAAAAACTCGTGTATATAGAGAAATTTCTAACATTCCAAAATAAATAAATGCAAAGCCTCCAATATGAGGAAATAAAACGACCTTATCAGAAATCTATGTTTTTAGTGTTTTTTAGCATGTTAGGCACCAAAAATAAATAATAAGGAACTCACTCTACATGGGAATCCAAAACAAAGTTACTGAAAACGTGTCTTCTCAGTGTTTTACATAGAAAAACGTTAAAACGGATGGAAACCAACCAATATCAAGAAATAGAAAAACGTTACCAAAAAGGTATATTTTGATTGTTTTTGAGCTTTTTACCTACAAAAAACGCAAAAATTGATGCGAAGCACTCTACATTAGGAAACAAAAGGACATTGCAAGAAAAGTGTATAAGGAGTGTTTTATAGTTCAAAAGAACCACAAAGCAAAAAAACGCAAAAACTCGTGTATATGGAGAGATTTCCTAAATACCAAAATGCTGAAACTCATGAATAACACTCTCAATCAAGAAACAGAACAACCTTACTAAATGCGTGTATTTTGAGTGCTTTTCACATTCTTAATTACCATAACCCCAAATTGCATGCGAAACCACCTTTATGTGAGAAAAAAATGACATTACGAAAAAAGTGTCTATTAAGTGTTTTTGAGCGTGATAGGCAATAAAGCACTAAAAAGCAGGACAATCATATTACATTGGAATAACACCAATTTATACAAAAAACTTGCCTTTAAGTGTTTTTAAGCTCCTTATATACAAAACTGCTAAAACGCATGGAAAACACACTTTATGGAGAAACAGAATAACATTACCAAAAACATGTATTTACAGTGTTTTTGATCATGTTATCTATAAAAACGCTTAAATACTTGCAAAGAATATTATGTTTGGGAAACAAAAAGACATTACGAAAAACGTGTATTATGAGTGTTTTTTAAGTTCCTTAAGTACCAAAAATCTAAAACTCATAAATAACATTCTTTATTTAGAAAATAAAAAATAAGAAAATAAAAATAATAGAACTTTTTTTTTTTTTTTGCTATTCATTTTCATAGGTACCAAGATGCCAAAATTCTGGGAAAAAATTCACGGCAATCATATGATAAAACAATATTATCAAAAAAGTTAATTTAAGCTTTTTTTTTCGGACTGTTATGTACCAAACCCTGAATTGCATGCAAAGCCTCCTATATGAAGAAATTAAACGACCTTACCAGAAATCTGTATTTTGAGTGTTTTTAGCATCTTAGGCACCAAAACGATAAATAATAAGGAACTCATTCTATATGGGAATCCAAAACAAAGTTACTGAAAACGTGTCTTGTCAGTGTTTTACGTAGAAAAACGCTAAAACGGATGTAAAGCAATCAATATCAAGAAATCGAAAAATGTTACTAAAAAGATATATTTTGGGTGTTTTTGAGCTTGTTACCTACAAAAAACGCGAAAATTGATGCAAAGCACTGTATATTGGGAAACAAAAGGACATTGCAAGAAAAGTGTATAATGAGTGTTTTCTAGTTCAAAAGAACCACAAGGCAAAAAACGCAAAATCTCGTGTATATGGAAAGGTTTCCTAGATAATAAAATGCTAAAACTCATGTATAACACTCTTAATTGAAAAATAGAACAACCATTCTAAATGAGTGTATTTTGAGTGATTTTAACATTCTTAGTTACCAAAACCCGAAATTGAATGCGAAAATAGATTTTGGGAAAAAAAAAAGACTTTACCAGAAAAGTGTCTTTTGAGTGTTTTTGAGCGTGATAGGCAACAAAACACTAAAAAGGAGGGCAATCACATTACATTGGAGTAAAACGAACATGCCTTTAAGTATTTTTGAGCTCCTTATATACCAAAACACTAAAACGCATGCAAAACACACTTTATGGTGAAGCAGAATAACTTTACCAAAAACATGTATTTTGAGTGTTTTTGATCATGTTACCAATAAAAACGCTTAAATACATGCAAAGAACACTATTTTTGGAAACCAAAGGAGATTACGAGAAATGTGTATTAATAGTGTTTTTAAGTTCATTAATTACCAGAAAGCTAAAAGCCATAAATAACACTTTTTATTGAGAAACAATAAATAAATAAAAAAAAAATACGATATTTTTTTTTCTTCCTTATTCATCTTCACAGGTACCGATATGCCAAAATTCGGGCAAAATTCAGGAAATTATGTGAAATAAGAACATTATCAAAAAAGTTAAATTTAGCCTTTTTTTTGGACTGTTATATACCAAACCCCTAAAGTAAATGCAAAGCCACCTATAAGGGGAAATTAAACGTGTTTTCCAGAAAACGTTCTTATGAGTGTTTTTCAGCATCTTAGGAACCAACACGATAAATAACATGGAAGTCAATCTATATGGGAAACCAAAACAAAATTACTAAAAACGTCTCTTTTCGGTGTTTTACGTAGAAAAACGCTAAAACGGATGCAAACCAACCAATATGAAGAAATAAAATAACATTAACAAAAAGGTATATTTTGAGTGTTTTTCAAAAACTTACCTACAAAAAACGCGAAAATGGATGGAAAGCACTCTATATTGGGAAGCAAAAGGACATTACCAGAAACGTGTATAATGAGTGTTTTATAGTTTCACAAGAACTACAAGGCAAAAAACGCATAAACTCGTGTATATAGAGAAGTTTCTTACATTCTAAAATGCTGAAACTCTGGAACAACACTCTTAATTGAGACACAGAACAATATTACTAAATGTGTGTATTTTGAGTGCTTTTCACATTCTTAGTTACCAAAATCCCAAATTGCATGCGAAACCAGCTTTATGTGGGAAAAAAATGACATTACCAGAAAAGTGTCTTTGGAGTGTTTTTGAGCGTGTTAGGCAATAAAGCGCTAAAAAGCAGGGCAAACACATTACATTGGAAGAAAACCAATTTTTAACAAGAACTTGCCTTTAAGTGTTTTTGAGCTCCTTATATACCAAAACACTAAAACGCATGGAAAATACACTTTATGGTGAAACAGAAGAACATGACCAAAAACATGTATTTTGAGTGTTTTTGATCATGTTAGCAATAAAAACGCTTAAATACATTTAAAGAACTCTATTTTGGGGAAACGAAAGGGCATTAAGAGAAACGTGTATTATGAGTGTTTTTAAGTTCCTTAAGTACCAAAAAAGCTAAAACCCACAAATAACACTCTTTATAGAAAAAAAAATAAATAAATAAAAGAAAATAAAATATAATTTTTTTTTTTTTGTTATTCATCTTCATAGGTACTAAGATGCCAAAATTCTGGCAATATTCTATGGGAATCGAAAACAAAATTACTGAAAACGTGTCTTTTCGGTGTTTTACGTAGAAAAACGGTAAAACAGATGAAAACCAACCAATATGAAGAAATAGAGTAACATTACCAAAGAGGTATATTTTGAGTGTTTTTTAGCTTTTTACCTACAAAAAAAACGCGAAAATTTATGCAAAGGACTCCCTATTGGGAAAGAAAAGGACATTACGAAAATTATGTATAATGAGTGTCTTATTATTTTTGGGCAAAAGAACTTGTGGTTCACAAGAACCACAAGGCAAAAAACAAAAACTCGTGTATATAAAGAAATTTCTTAGATACCAAAATGCTGAAACTCATGAATAACAATCTTAATTGAGAAACCGAACAATATTACCAAATGCGTGTATTTTGAGTGTTTTTTTTTTCACATTCTTCGCAAAATCCTAAATAGCATGCGAAACTAGCTTTATGTGGGAAAAAAATTATATTACCAGAAGTGTCTTTTCAGTGTTTTTGACCGTGTTAGGCAATAAAGCACTAAAAAGCAGGGCAATCATATTATATCGGAATAAAACTAACTTTTATCAAGAACTTGCCTTGAAGTGTTTTTTCAGCTCCTTACATACCAAACTGCTAAAACGCATGCAAAACACTCCTTTATAGAGAAGCAGAATAACGATACCAAAAACAAGTGTTTTGATTGTTTTTTGTCATGTTACCTATAAAACGCTTAAATACATGCAAAGATTCCCATATTTGGGAAACGAAAGGACATTACGAGAAATGTGTATTATGAATGTTTTTAATGCAAAATACATTTTATGGAGAAACAGAATAACATTACCAAATACATGTATTTTGAGTGTTTTTGATCATGTATCTATAAAAACGCTTAAATACATGCAAAGAACCTTATGTTTGGGAAACGAAAGGACATTACAAGAAAATGTATTATGAGTGTTTTTTTAAGTTCCTTAAGTACTAAAAAGCTAAAACCCACAAATAACACTTTTTAGAAAAAAAATAAATAAAAAAAATAAAAAATGGGATTTTTTTTTTTTTTTTTCATCTTCATAGGTAACGAATTGCCAAAATTCTGCCAAAATTCAGAGAATTTATGTGGAAAAAAGAACATTATCATGACAGTTAATTATAGCTTTTTTTTCTGATTGTTATGTACCAAAACCCAAAGTGCATGCAAGACCACCTATATAGGGAAGTTAAACGACTTTACCAGAAACCTGTCTTTTCAGTGTTTTTCAGCATGTCAGGCACCAATACGATAAATAATATGAAAATCAGTCAATATGTGAATCCAAAACAAAATTACTGAAAACGTGTCTTTTCAGTGTTTTACGTAGAAAAACGCTAAAGCTAATGAAAACCATCCTATATGAAGAAATAGAATAACATTACCAAAAGATATATTTTGAGTGTTTTTGAGCTTGTTACCTATAAAATATGCAAAAATGGATGTAAAGCACTCTATATTAGGAAACAAAAGGACATTACGAGAAACGTGTATAAGGAGTGTTTTATAGTTTTAAAAGAGCCTCAAGGCAATAAACGCAAATACTCGTGTATATAGAGAAATTTTTACATACCAAAATGATGAAATGCATGAATAACACTTTTAATCGTTAAACAGAACTACCTTACCTAATTGTGTATTTTGAGTGTTTTTCACATTCTTAGTTACGAAAATGCCAAATTACATGCAAAACTAACTTCATGTGGGGAAAAAAATGACATTACCAGAAAAGTGTCTTTTGAGTGTTTATGAGCGTGATATGCATCAAAGCACTAAAAAGCAGAACAATCACATTACATGGGAATAAAACCAACTTTTACGAAGAATTTGCCTTTAAGTGTTTTTTAACCCCTTATATACCAAACCGCTAAAACGCATGCAAAACAAACTTTATGAAGAAACAGAATAACATTACCAAAAACATGTATTTTGAATGTTTTTGATCATGTTATCTATAAAAACGCTCAAGTACATGCAAAGAACATTATGTTTGGGAAACAAAAGGACATTACGAGAAACGTGTATTATGAGTGTTTTTATGAGTTCCTTAAGTACCAAAAAGCTAAAACCCACAAATAACACTCTTTATTTAGAAAATAAAAAAATAAAAAAATAAAAATATAGGAATTTTTTTTTTTTTTTTTTTTTATTCATTTTCATAGGTACCGAGATGCCAAAATTCTGGGTAAATTGAGGGCAATCATATGATAAAACAATATTATCAAAAAAGTTAATTTCAGTTTTTTTTTTAGAACTGTTATGTACCAAACCCTAAAGTGCATGCAAAGCCTCCAATATGAGGAAATTAAACGACCTTACCAGAAATTTGTGTTTTGTGTGTTTTTTAGCATGTTAGGCACCAAAACGTTAAATAATAAGGAACTCACTCTAATTATGAATCCAAAACAAAGTTATTGAAAACGTGTCTTCTCAGTGTTTTACGTAGAAAAACGTTATAACTGATGCAAACCAACCAATATCAAGAAATAGAAAAACGTTACCAAAAAGGTATATTTTGAGTATTTTTGAGCTTTATACCTACAAAAAAACGCGAAAATTGATAGAAAGCACTCTATATTGGGAAACAAAAGGACATTTCAAGAAAAGTGTATAATGAGTGTTTTTTATAGTTCAAAAGAACCACAAAGCAAAAAACGCGAAAACTTGTGTATATGGAGAGATTTATTAGATACCAAAATGCTGAAACTCATGAATAACACTCTTAATTGAAAAACAGAACAACCTTACTTTTTGAGTGCCTTTCACATTCGTAGTTACCAAAAATCATAAATTACATGCGAAAATAGCTTTGTGGAAAAAAAAAAAAAACGACTTTACAAGAAAAGAGTCTTTTGAGTGTTTTTCAGCGTGATAGGTAATAAAGCACTCAAAAGCAGGGCAATCACATTACATTGGAATAAAACCATTTTTTACCAAGAACTTGCCTTTAAGTGTTTTTGAGCACCTTATATACAAAACTGCTAAAACGCATGCAAAACACACTTTATGGGCAAACAGAATAACATTACCAAAACCTTGTATTTTGAGTGTTTTTGATCATGTTATCTAAAAAAAACGCTTAAATACATGCAAAGAACCTTATGTTTGGGAAACGAAAGGACATTACAAGAAACGTGTATTACGAGTGTTTTTAAGTTCCTTAAGTACCAAAAAGGTAAATCCCACAAATAACTCTTTATTGAAAAAAAAAAAATAAATAAATAAAAAATAAAAAAAAATAAAATTTTTTATTTATCTTCATTGGTACCAAGATGCCAAAATTCTGGGAAAATTCAGGACAATGATATGATAAAAGAATATTATCAAAAAAGTTAATTTTAGATATTTTTTCGGACTGTTATGTACCAAACCCTAAAGTGCAAGCAAAGCCTACTATATGAGGAAATTAAACGACCTTATCAGAAATCTCTCTTTTGAGTGTTGTTCAGCATGTTAGGCACCAAAACAATAAATAATATGGAACTCACTCTATATGGGAATTCAAAACAAAATTACTGAAAACGTGTCTTCTGAGTGTTTTACGTAGAAAAACGCTAAAACGGATGCAAACAAACCAATATAAAGAAATAGAAAAACATTACCAAAAATGTATATTTTGAGTGTTTTTGAGCTTGTTACCTATAAAAAAACACGAAAATTGATGCAAAGCACTCTATAGTGGGAAAGAAAAGGACATTGCAAGAAAAGTTTATAATGAGTGTTTTATAGTTCAAAAGAACCACAAAGCAAAAAAATGCAAAAACTAGTGTATATGAAGAAGTTTCGTAAATACCAAAATGCTGAAACTCTTGAACAACACTCTTAATTGAGAAACAGAACAATCTTACTAAATGTGTATTTTTTTAGTGCTTTTCACATTCTTAGTTACCAAAATCCCAAATTGCATGTGAAGCCAGCTTTATGTTGGAAAAAAATGACATTACCAGAAAAATGTCTTTTGAGTGTTTTTGAGCGTGTTAGGCAATAAAGCACTAAAAAGCAGGGCAATCACATTACATTGGAATAAAACCAATTTTTAATAAGAACTTGCCTTTAAGTGTTTTTGAGCTCCTTATATACCAAAACACTAATACGCATGCAAAATACACTTTATGGTGAAACAGAATAACATTACCAAAAACATGTATTTTGAGTGTTTTTGATCATGTTACCAATAAGAACACTTAAATACATGGAAAGTACCCTATTTTTGGGAAACGAAAGGACATTACTAGAAACGTGTATTATGAGTGTTTTTAAGTTCATTAATTACGAAAAAGCTAAAAGCCACAAATTACACACTTTATTGAGAAAAATTAAATAAATAAATAAAAATATACGATATTTTTTTTTCATACTTATTCATATTCACAGGTAACGAGGTGCCAAAATTGGGGCAAAGTTCAGGAAATTATATGAAATAAGAACATTATCAAAAAAGTTAAATTTAGCTTTCTTTTCGGACTGTTATGTACCAAACCCCTAAAGTGCATGCAAAGCCACCTATATGGGGAAATTAAACCTCTTTGCCAGAAAACTGTTTTATGGGTGTTTTTCAGCATGTTAGGAACCAACACGATAAAACCCAAGGAAGTCAATCTATATGGAAATCCAAAACACAATTACTGAAAACGTGTCTTCTCGGTGTTTTACGTAGAAAAACGCTAAAACGGATGCAAACCAACGAAAATGAATAAATAGAATAACATTACCAAAAAGATATATTTTGATTTTTTTTTGTAATTGCTACCTACAAAAAACGCGAAAATGGATGGAAAGCACTCTATATTGGGAAGCAAAAGGACATTACGAGAAACTTGTATAAAGAGTGTTTTATAGTTTCACAAGAACCACAAGGCAAAAAACGCAAAAACACATGTATATAAAGAAGTTTCTTACATTCCAAAATGCTGAAACATTCCAAAATGCTGAAAATGAGAAACAGAACATTTTTTCTAAATGCGTGTATTTTGAGTGCTTTTCACATTCTTAGATACAAAAATCCGAAATTACAAGCAAAACTAGTTTTACGTGGGAAAAAACGACATTACCAGAAAAGTGTCTTTTGAGTGTTTTAGATAGTGATATGCAACAAAGCACTAAAAAGTAGTACAATCACATTACATGGGAATAAAACCAACTCTTATCAAAAACATGCCTTTTAGTGTTTTTAAATCCTTACATAACAAAACGCTAAAATGCATGCAAAACACCCTTTATGGAGAAACAAAATAACATTACCAAAAACATGAATTTTAAATGGATATTACGAAAATTGTGTATTATGAGAGTTTTTAGGTTCCTTAAGTACCAAAAAGCTAAAACACACAAATAACACTCTTTATAGAGAAAAAAATAAAAAAATGAATGAATACAATTTTTTTTTTTTTTTATATTTTGTTTGGTTTGTGGTACCTTCATAGGTACCAAGATGCAGAAATTCTGGCAAAATTCAGGGAAATTAGGTAAAAGAAAAAAAATTATATAACAAATAATTTCAGCTTTTTTCCGAACTTATGTACCAAACCCTGAAGTGCATGCAAAGCCACCTATATGGGAAAATTACACGACTTTACCAGAAACCTGTACCAAAAGCAATTTCAACAATATTACAGAAAACGAGTCTTTTCAGAGATTTACGGAGAAAAACGCTAAAACAGATGCAAACCAACCAATATGAAGAAATAGAATAACATTACTAATAATATATATTTTGAGTGTTTGTTACCTTCAAAAAATGCAAAAATGGATGGAAAACACTCTATATTAGGAAACAAAAGAACATTACGAGAAACGTGTATAATGAGTGTTTTATAGTTTCACAAGAACCAAAAGGCAATAAACGCAAAAACTCGTGTATAAAGAGAAGTTTCTTACATACCAAAATGATGAAATGCATGAATAACACTTTTAATTGAGAAACAGAACTACCCTACCAATTTGTGTATTTTGAGTGTTTTTCACATTCTTAGTTACGAAATTGCCAAATTACATGCGAAACTAGCTTTATGTGGTAAAAAAATGACATTACCAGAAAATTGTCTTTTGAATGTTTTTGAGCGTGATATGCAACAAAGCACTAAAAAGCACGTAAAACACTGAGAAGACACGTTTTCAGTAGTTTTCTTTTGGATTCCTACATAGAGTGAGTTCCTTATTATTTATCGTTTTGGTGCCTAACATGCTGAAAAAACACTCAAAAGACAGATTTCTGGTAAGGTCTTTAATTTCCTCATATGGGAGGCTTTGCATGTCTTTTCAGTGTTTTTGAGCGTGTTACGCAATAAAGCACTAAAAGCCAGAGCAATCACATTACATGGGAATAAAAACAAATTTTACCAAGAACTTGCCTTTAAGTGTTTTTGAGCTCCTTATATACCAAAACGCTGAAACCCATGCAAAACACACTTTATGGAGAAAGAGAATAACATTACCAAAAACATATATTTTGGGTGTTTTTGATCATGTTACCAATAAAAACGCTTAAATACATGCAAAGAACCCTATTTTTGGGAAACGAAAGGACATTACGAGAAACGTGTATTATGAGTGTTTTTAAGATCATTATTTACCAAAAAGCTAAAAGCCACAAATAACACTCTTTACTGAGAAAAAAAAAAATAAATAAATAAAAAAATACGATATTTTTTTCATTCTTTTTCATCTTCACAGGTACCGAGATGCCATAATTTGGGCAAAATTCAGAAAATTTTTAGTCAGTTATCAAAAAAGTTAATTTTTGCTTTTTTTTGTGCTGTTATGTATCAAACTCTAAAGTGCATGCAAAGCCACCTATATGGGGAAATTAAACGTGTTTGCCGAAAAACTGTCTTATGAGTGTTTTTCAGTTTGTTTGGCACCTTAACGGTAAATAACATGCAAGTCACTCTATATGGGAATGTAAAACAAAATTACTGAAAACGTGTCTTTTCGGTGTTTTACGTAGAAAAACGCTAAAACGGATGCAAATAACCAATAACAAGAAATAAAATAACATTACCAAAAAGGTACATTTTGAGTGTTTTTGAGCTTCTTACCTACAAAAAACGCGAAAATGGATGCAAAACACTCCCTATTGGGAAAGAAAAGGACATTACGAGAAAAGGGTATAATAAGTGTCTTATTATTTTTGAGCAAACGAACTTCTGGTTCACAAGAACCACAAGGCAAAAAACGCAAAAACTCGTGTATATATAGATAGATACCAAAATGCTGAAACTCATGAATAACAATATGAATTGAGAAACAGAACAACCTTACCAAATGCGTGTGTTTCACATTCTTAGCAAAACCCCAAATAGCACGCGAAACTATGTTGGAAAAAAAAATGACATTACCAGAAGTGTCTTTTGAGTGTTTTTGAGCGTGTTAGGCAATAAATCACAAAAAAAAAAAAAACAGGGCAATCATATTACATGGGAATAAAACCAACTTTTACGAAGAAATTGCCTTCAAGTGTTTTTGACCTCCTTACAAACCAAAACGCTAAAACGCACGCAAAAAACTCCTTTATGGAAAAGCAGAATAACATTACTAAAAAAATGTGCTTTAAGTGTTTTTAATCATGTTACCTATAAAAACGCTAAAATACATGCAAAGAACCCTATGCTTGGGAAACAAAAGGACATTACGAAAAACGTGTATTAGGACCGTTTTTACGTTCCTTAAGTACCAAAACGTTAAAACCCACAAATAACACTCTTTATAGAGAAAAAAATAAATAAATAAAAAAATAGCTTTTTTTTTATATTGATTTTCATAGGTACCAAGATGCCAAAATTCTGCCAAAATTAAGGGAATTTATGTGGAAAAAAGAACATTATCAAAAAAGTTAATTATAGCTCTTTTTCGGATTTTATGTACCAAACTCTAAAGTGCATGTCACCTATATAAGGAAGTTAAACGACTTTACCAGAAACTTTTTTTTTCAGTGTTTTTCAGCATGTTAGGCACCAAAACGATAAATAATATGGAAGTCAGTCAATATGTGAATCCAAAACAAAATTACTGAAAACGTGTCTTTTTAGTGTTTTACGTAGAAAAACGCTAAAACGGATGCAAACCAACAAATATGAAGAAATAAAATAATATTAATAAAAAGTGTTTTTGAGCTTTTTACCTACAAAATACGCGCAAATGGATGGAAAGCACTCTATAATGGGAAGGAAAAGGACATTACGAGAAACGTGTATAATGAGTGTTTTATAGTTTCACAAGAACCATAAGGCAAAAAACGCAAAAACTCCTGTATATAGAGAAGTTTCTTACATACCAAAACGCTAAAACTCATGAATAACACTTTTAATTGAAAAACAGAACTACCTTACCAAATGTGTGTATTTTGAGTGTTTTTCACATTCTTAGTTGCGAAAATCCCAAATTACATGCGAAACTAGCTTTATGTGGGAAAAAAATGACATTACCAGAAAAGTGTCTTTTGAGTGTTTTTGAGCGTTATATGCAACAAAACACTAAAAAGCAGAAAAATCACATTAGATTGGAATAAAACCAAATTTTACGTAGAACTTGCCTTTAAGTGTTTTTTAACTCCTTACATACCAAAACGCTAAACGCATGCAAAACAACCTTTATGGAGAAACAGAATAACATTACCAAAAACATGTATTTTGAGTGTTTTGGATCATGTTATCTATAAAATCGCTTAAATACATGCAAAGAACCCTATGTTTCTGAAACGAAAGGACATTACGAAAATCGTGTATTATGGGTATTTTTAAGTTCCTTAAGTACAAAACTAAAACCAACAAGTTTTCTCTTCATAGAGAAAAAAAAAATTTAAATAGATTTTTTTTTTTGTTATTCATCTTCATAGGTACCGAGATGCCAAAATTCAGAGAAAATTCAGGGAAATTATGTGTAAAAAAATAACAAAAAATTTTTTTTTAGCTTTTTCCGGAGTTATGTATGAAACCCGGAAGTGCATCCAAAGCCACCTATATGGGGAAATTACACGACATTACAAGAAACGTGTCTTGGTGTTTTCAGCAATTTCAACAATATTACTGAAAACGTGTCTTTTTAGTTTTAGTGTAGAACGCTAAAACGATGCAAACCAACCAATATAAAGATATAGAATAATATTACAAAAAAGTTGTGTTTTTGAGCTTGTTACCTAAAAAAACGCAAAAATGAATACAAAGCAGTCTATATTGGGAAACAAAAGGATAAGATAATTGTATAATGAATGTTTTAATAATTTTTAAGAACCATAAGGGAAAAAACGCAAACACTCGTATATATGGAGAAGTTTCTTAGATACCAAAATGCTAAAACTCATGAATAACACTCTTAATTGAGAAACAGAACAATCATAGGAAATTAGTGTATTTTGAGTGTTTTTTTTCACATTCTTAGTGGTCTAACCCCAAATTACATGCAAAACTGTGGAAAAAAAATGAAATTACTAAAAAAGTAACTTTTTAGTGTTTTTCAGCGTGTTAGGCAATAAAGCACTAAAAAGCAGGGCAATAACATTAAAGGGGAATATAACCAAATATTACGAAGAACTTGCCTTTAAGTTTTTTTGAGCTCCTTACATACCAAAACGCTAAAACCCATGCAAAACACCCTTTATGGAAAAACAGAATAACATTATCAAAAACATGTATTTTGAGTGTTTTTGAGCTTGTTACCAATAAAAACACTTAAATACATTTAAAGAACCCTATGTTTGGGAATGAAAAGACATTACGAGGAATGTGTATTATGAGTGTTTATAAGTTCCTTAAGTACCAAAAAGCTAAAACCCACAAATAACACTCTTTATAGAGTTTGATTACCTCGGTACCTATGAAGATATTGATCTTTATAGGTACCGAGATGCAAAAATTCTGGGAAAATTCAGGAAAATTACGTCAAAATAAGAATATTACGAAAAAGGTTAATTTTAGCTTTTTTTCGGACTGTTATGTACCAAACCCTAAAGTGTATGCAAAGCCACCTATATGGGGAAATTAAACGACTTTACAAGAAACCTGTCTTTTGAGTGTTTTTCAGCATGTTAGGCATCAAAACGATAAATAACATGGAAGTTACTCTATATGGGAATCCAAAACAAAATTAATGAAAACGTGTCTTTTCTGTGTTTTACGTAGAAAAACGCTAAAACGGACGGAAACAAACCAATATGAAGAAATAGAATAACATTACCAAAAAGGTATATTTTGAGTGTTTTTGATCATGTTACCTATAAAAACGCAAAAATACATGGAAAAAACCTTATCTTTAGGAAACAAAAGGACATTACGACAAACGAGTATTATGAGTGTTTTTACGTTTCTTAAGTACCAAAAAGCTTAAACCCATAAATAACTCTCTTTATAGAGAAAAAACAAAATAAATAAATGAAGAAATAGTTTTTTTTTTTTTATTGATCTTCATAGGTACCGAGATGCCAAAATTTTGGCAAAATTCAGGGAAATTCTGTGAAAAAAGAATATCAAAAAAGTTAATTCTAGCTTTTATTCAGACCGTTATGTACCAAACCCTAAAGTACATGTAGAGCCACCTATATGGAGAAATTAAACGACTTTACCTGAAACCTGTCTTTTGCCTGTTTTTTAGTATGTTAGCCACCAAAACAATAAATAATATGAAAGTCACTCTGTGTGGGAATCCAAAAAAAAAAATTACTGAAAACGTGTCTTTTCAGTGTTTTACGTAGAAAAACGCTAAAACGAATGCAAATCAACCAATATCATGAAATAGAATAATATTACCAAAAAGGTATTTTTTGTGTTTTTGAGCGAATATGGATGCAAATCTCTCTATATTGGGAAACAAAAGGACATTACGAGAAACGTTTATAATGAGTGTTTTATAGTTTCACAAGAACCACTAGGCACAACAAGCAAAAACTCGTGTATATGGAGATGTTTCTTAGATACCAAAATGCTGAAATTCATAAATAACACTCTTAATTGAAAAACGAAACAACCTTACCAAATGCGTGTATTTTGAGTGTTTTTCACATTTTTAGTTACCAAAACCCGAAATTACGTGCGAAACTAGCTTTATGTGGGAAATAAATTACATTACCAGAAAAAAAAAAAGTGTCTTTTGAGTGTGTTTGAGCGTGTTAGGCAATAAAGCACAAAAAAGCAGGGCAATGACATTACATGGGAATAAAACCAACATTTACCAAGATCTTGTCTTTAAGTGTTTTTCAGCTCCTTATATACCAAAACGCTAAAATGCATGCAAAAAAACCCTTTATGGAGGAACAAAATAACATTACGAAAAACATGAATTTTCAGTGTTTTTGATTTGTTACGTATAAAAGCGCTTAAATACATGCAAAGAACCATATCTTTGGGAAACAAAAGGACATTACGAGAAACGTGTATTATGACTGTTTTAAAGTTCCTTAAGTACCAAAACGTTAAAACCCTCAAATAACACTCCTCAAAGAGAAAAAAAAGAATAAAAATAAATAAATAAATAAATAGCATTTTTTTTATTGATTGTCATAAGTACCGAGATGCCAAAATTCTGCCAAAATTCAGTGAATTTATATGGAAAAAAAACACTATCAAAAAAGCTAATTATAACTTTTTCTCGGATTGTTATTTACCAAACCTTAAAGTGCATGCAAAGCATGATGAAATTAAACGACTTTACCAGAAACCTGTCTTTTCAGTGTTTTTCAGCATGTTAGGCACCAAACCGATAAATAATATGGAAGTCAGTCAATATGTGAATCCAAAACAAAATTACTGAAAACGTGTCTTTTCAGTGTTTACGTAGACAAACGCTAAACGGGATCTAAACCAACCTATATGAAGAAATAGAATAACATTACCAAAAAGATATATTTTAAGTGTTTTTGAGCATTTACCTACAAAAAAAATGCAAAAATGGATGTAAACCACTCTATATTAGGAAACAAAAGGACATTACGAAAAACGTGTATAATGTTTTATAGTTTTAAAAGAACCACAAGGCAATAAACGCAAAAACTCGTGTATATAGAGAAATTTCTTACATACCGAAATGATGAAATGCATGAATAACACTTTTAATTGATAAACAGAACTACCTTACCAAATTGTGTATTTTGAGTGTTTTTCACATTCTTAGTTACGAAAATGCCAAATTACATGCGAAACTACCTTCATGTAGGAAAAAAAAATGACATTACCGTAAAAGTGTCTTTTTAGTGTTTTTGAGCGTGATTTGCAACAAAACACTAAAAAGCAGAACACTCACATTACATGGCAATAAAACCAACTTTTACGAAGAACTTGCCTTTAAATGTTTTTTAACTCTTTAGATACCAAATCGCTAAAACACATGCAAAACACCCTTTATGGAGAAACAGAATAATATTACCAAAACATGTATTTTGAGTGTTTTTGAACATGTAACAACTTTTTATAGAGAGAAAAAAAAAATTTGTTATTGATCTTCATACATACAGAGATGCCAAAATTCTGGCAAAATTCATGGAAATTTTGCAAAAAAAATCATTATAAAAAAATAATTTTAGCTTTTTTCCGGAGTTATGTACAAACCCTGAAGTGCATGCAAATCCACCTATATGGGGAAATTACACGACTTTACCAGAAACCTGTCTTTTGAGTGATTTTCAGCAATTTCAACAATATTACAGAAAACGTGTCTTTTCAGTGATTTACGTAGAAAAACGGTTTTAGGGATGTAAGCCAACGAATATAAAGAAATAGAATAACATTACCAAAAAGATATATTTTGATGTGTTTTTGAGCTTGTTACCTACAAAAAATGCAAAAATGGATGGAAAGCACTTTATATTGGCAAAGAAAAGGACATTACGAGAAACGTGTATCAGTGTTTTATAGTTTGACAAGAACCACAAGGTAAAAAACTCAAAAACTCGTGTACATAAATAATTTTCTTACATACCAAAAAGCTAAAACTCACGAATAACACTTTTAATTTTGAAACGGAAATACCTTACGAAATGTGTGTATTAGAAAGTTTCTTACATACCAAAATGCTGAAACTCATGAATAACACTTTTAATTAAGAAATAGAACTTTACTAAATGCCTATGTTTTGAGTTTTTTTTCACATTCTTGGGTACCAAAACCTCAAAATCCATGCAAAACTAGCTTTATGTGGGGAAAAAAATGATATTACCAGAAAAATGTTTTTTTAATGTTTTTGAGCGTGTTAGGCAGTAAAGCACTAAAAAGCAGGGCAATCACATTACATGGGAATAAAAAAAATTTTTCCAAGAACTTGCCTTTAAGTGTTTTTGAGCTCATTACATACCAAAACGCTAAAACGCATGCAAAACACCTTTTATGGAGAAACAATAAAATTACCAAAAACATATTTTGAGTGTTTTTGATCATGTTATCTATAAAAACGCTTAAATACATGCAAAGAACCTTATGTTTGCGAAACGAAAGAACATTACGAGAAATGTGTTTTATAAGTGTTTTTAAGTTCCTTAAGTAGCAAAAAGCTAAAACCTACAAATAACACTCTTTATTTAAAAAAAAAAAAAAAAGTAAGAAAATAAAAATATGGGTTTTTTTGTTATTCATCTTCATAGGTACCGAGATGCCAAAATTCTGGGAAAATACAGGGCTTTTATATGATAAAAGAAAATTATCAAAAAAAGTTAATTTTAGCTTTTTTTTCGGACTGTTACCAAACCCTAAAGTGCGTCCAAAGACTCCTATATGAGGAAATTAAAAGACCTTACCAGAAATCTGTTTTTTTTGTGTGTTTTTCAACATGTTAGGCAGAAAAACGATAAATAATAAGGAACTCACTCTATATGAGAATCCAAAACAAAATTCCTGAAAAGTTGTCTTTTCAGTGTTTTACGTAGAAAAACGCTAAAACGGATGCAAACCAACCAATATCAAGAAATAGAAAAACATTACCAAAAAGGTATATTTTGAGTGTTTTTGAGCTTGTTAACTACAAAAAACGCGAAAATTGATGCAAAGTACTCTATATTGGAAAACAAAAGGACATTGCAAGAAAAGTGTATAATGAGTGTTTTATAGTTCAAAAGAACCACAAGGCAAAAAACGCAAAAACTCGTGTATATGGAGAAGGTTCCTAGATACCAAAATGCTGAAACTCATGAATAACACTCTTAATTGAGAAAAAGAAACAACCTTACTAAATGCTTGTATTTTGAGTGATTTTCACATTCTTAGTTACCAAAACACCAAATTGCATGCAAAACCACCTTTATGTGAGAAAAAATGACATTACCAGAAAAGTGTCTTTTAAGTGTTTTTGAGCGTGATAGGCAATAAAGAACTAAAAAGCAGGGCAATCATATTACATTGGAATAACACCAATTTATACCAAAAACTTGCCTTTAAGTGTTTTTCAGCTCCTTATATACCAAACCGCTAAAACGCATGCAAAACAAACGTTATGGAAAACAGAATAACATTACCAAAAACATGTATTTTGAGTGTTTTTTATCATGTTATCTATAAAAACGCTTAAATGCATGCAAAGAACCTTATGTTTGGGAAACAAAAGGACATTACGAGAAACGTGTATTATCAGTGTTTTTTAAGTTCCTTAAGTACCAAAATGCTAAAACCCACAAATAACACTCTTTAGAAAAAAAAAAAAATGGGATTTTTTTTTTTTTATCTTCATAGGTACCGAGACGCCAAAATTCTGGGAAAATTCAGGGCAATCATATGATAAAAGAATATTATCAAAAAAGTTAATTTGAGCTTTTTTTTTCGGACTGTTATATACCAAACCCTAAAGTAAAGCCTCCTATATGAGGAAATTAAACGACCTTACCAGAAATCTGTGTTTTGAGTGTTTTTTAGCATGTTAGGCACAAAAACGATAAATAATAAGGAACTCACTCTATATGGGAATCCAAAACAAAGTTACTAAAAACGTGTCTTCTCAGTGTTTTACGTAGAAAAACGCTAAAACGGATGCAAAGCATCCAATATCAAGAAATAGACAAACGTTACTAAAAAAGGTATATTTTGAGTATAAACGCGAAAATTGATGCAAAGCACTCTATATTGGGAAACAAAAGGACATTGCAAGAAAAGTGTATAATGAGTGTTTTATAGTTTAAAAGAACCACAAGGCAAAAATCGCAAAATGTCGTGTATATGGAGATGTTTCCTAGATACAAAAATGCTAAAACTCATGTATAACACTGCTAACTGAGAAACAGAACTGAGAGAACAGAACGCATTAATAAATGCGTGTATTTTGAGTGCTTTTCACATTTTTAGTTACCAAAACCCCAAATTGAATGCAAAAATAGGTTTGTGGGAAAAAAAAATAAGACTTTACCAGAAAAGTGTCTTTTGAGTGTTTTTGAGCGTGATAGGCAATAAAGCACTAAAAAGGAGGGCAATCACATTACATTGGAGTAAAACGAATTTTTACCAAGAACATGCCTTAAAGTGTTTTTGAGCTCCTTATATACCAAAACACTAAAACGCATGCAAAACACTCTTTATGATGAAACAGAATAACATTACCAAAAACATGTATTTTGACTGTTTTTGATCATGTTACCAATAAAAACGCTTAAATACAAGCAAAGAACACTATTTTTGGGAAACGAAAGGAGATTACGAGAAACATGTATTATGAGTGTTTCAAGGTTCATTAATTACCAAAAAAGCTAAAAGCCACAAATAACACTCTTCATTGAGAAACAATAAATAAATAAAAAAAAAATATACAATATTTTTTTTCTTTCTTATTTATCTTCACAGGTACCGAGATACCAAAATTTGGGCAAAATTCAGGAAAATACGTGAAATAAGAATATTACCAAAAAAGTTAAATTTAACTATTTTTTTTTCGGACTGTTATGTACCAAACCCCTAAAGTGCATGCAAAGCCACCTATATAGGGAAATCAAACGTCTTTCCCCGAAAACGGTCTTATGAGTGTTTTTCAGGATGTTACGAACCAACACGATAAATAACATGGAAGTCAATCCATATGGGAATCCAAAACAAAATTACTAAAAACGTGTCTTTTCGGTGTTTTACGTAGAAAAACGCTAAAACAGATGCAAACCAACCAATTTGAAAAAATTAAATAACATTACCAAAATGGTATATTTTGAGTGTTTTTGAAATTGTTACCTACAAAAAACGCGAAAATGGATGGAAAGCACTCTATATTGGGAAGCAAAAGGACATTACGAGAAACGTGTATAATGAGTATTTTATAGTTTCACAAGAGCTACAAGGCAAAAAACGCAAAAACTCGTGTATATAGAGGTTTCTTACATTCCAAAATGCTGAAACGCTGTAACAACACTCTTAATTGAGAAACAGGACAATCTTACTAAATGCGTGTATTTTGAGTGCTTTTGACATCCTTAGTTACCAAAACCCCAAATTGCATACGAAACCAGCTTTATGTGGGAAAAAAATGACATTACCAGAAAAATGTTTTTTGAGTGTTTTTCAGCTTGTTAGGCAAAAAAAGCACTAAAAAGCAGGGCAATCACATTACAATTGAATAAAACCAATTTTTAACAAGAACTTGCCTTTAAGTGTATTTGAGCTCCTTATATACCAAAACATTAAAATGCATGCAAAATACACTTTATGGTGAAACATAATAACATTACCAAAAACATGTATTTTGATTGTTTTTGATCATGTTACCAATAAAAACGCTTAAATACATGCAAAGAACCCTATTTTTGGAAAAGGAAAGTACATTACGAAAAACGTGTATTATGAGCGTTTTTAAGTTCACAAATTACACTCTTTATTGAAAAAAAAAAACAAATAAATAAATAAAAAAATACGATATTTTTTTTTCATTCTTATTCATCTTCACAGGTAACAAGGTGCCAAAATTCGGGCAAAGCTCAGGAAATTATATGAAATAAGAACATTATAAAAAAAGTAAATTTAGCTTTTTTTTTCGGACTGTTATGAACCAAACCCCTAAAGTGCATGCAAAGCCACACATATGGGGAAATTAAACGTCCTTGCCAGAAAACTGTCTTATGAGTGTTTTTCAGCATGTTAGGAACCAACACGATAAAACCCAAGGAAGTCAATCTATATGGGAATCCAAAACAAAATTACTGAAAACGTGTCTTTTCGGTGTTTTACATAGAAAACGCTAAAACGGATGCAAACCAACGAAAATGAAGAAATAGAATAACATTACCAAAAAGATATATTTTGAGTGTTTTTGAAATTGTTACCTACAAAAAAACGCGAAAATGGATGGAAAGCACTCTATATTGGAAAGCAAAAGGCACCAAAAAAGCATTTTAGGCACAGAAACGATAAATAATATGAAAGTCACTCTATATGGAAATCCAAAACAAAATTACTGGAAACGTGTCTTTTAAAAGATTTACGTAGAAAAACGCTAAAACGGATGCAAACTAACGAATATGAAGAAATAGAATAACATTACCAAAAAAATATATTTTGTGTGTTCTTGAGCTTGTTACATAAACAAATAACGCGAAAATGGATGCAAAGCACTGGATATAAGGAAAAAAAAAGGACATAACGAGAAACGTGTATAATGAGTGTTTTATAGTTTCACCAGAATCACAAGGCAAAAAACGCAAAAACTCGACTATTTGGAGAAGTTTCTAAGATACCAAAATACTGAAACTCATGAATAACACTCTTAATCAAGAAACAGAACAACCTTACTAAATGCGTGTATTTTGAGTGTTTTTTTTACATTCTTAGTTACCAAAACCCCAAATTCCATGCGAAACTAGCTTTATGTGGGAAAAAAATGACATTACCAGAAAAGTGACTTTGAGTGTTTTTGAGCGTGTTAGGCAATAAAGCACTAAAAAGCAGGGCAATCACATTACATGGGAATAAAACCAACTTTTTCGAAGAACTTAACTTTTAGTGTTTTTGACACGCATTTAGTAAGGTTGCTCTGTTTCTCAATTAAGAGTGTTATTCATGAGTTTCAGCATATAACAGAGTTTTTGCGTTTTTTGCCATGTGGTTTTTTTGACCTATAAAATATTCATTATACACTTTTCTCGCAATGTCCCTTTGTTTCCCAATATAGAGTTCTTTGTATCTATTTTCGCGTTTCTTTGTAGGTAACAAGCTCAAAAACACTCAAAATATACATTTTTGGAAATGTTTTTTTGCTTCTTGATATTGGTTGGTTTTAGCGTTTTTCTACGTAAAACTCTGAGAAGACACGTTTTCAGTAATTTTCTTTTGGATTCCCACATAGACTGAGTTCCTTATTATTTATCGTTTTGGTGCCTAACATTCTGAAAAACACTCAAAAGACAGATTTTAGGTAAGGTCTTTAATTTCCTCATATGGGAGGCTTTCCATGTCTTTTCAGTGTTTTTGAGCGTGTTACGCAATAAAGCACTAAAAGCCAGGGCAATCACATTACATGGGAATAAAACCAAATTTTACCAAGAACTTGCCTTGAAGTGTTTTTGAGCTCCTTATATACCAAAACGCTAAAACGCATGCAAAACACACTGTATGGAGAAAGAGAATAACATTACCAAAAACATATATTTTGAGTGTTTTTGATCATGTTACCAATAAAAATGCTTAAATACATGCAAAAAACCCTATTTTTGGGAAACGAAAGGACATTACGAGAAACGTCTATAATGAGTGTTTTTAAGATCATTAATTACAAAAAAGCTCTTTATTGAGAAACAATAAATAAATAAAAAAAAACGATATTTTTCTTCTTTCTATTTCGTCTTCAAAGGTACCGAGATGCCAAAATTTGGGCAAAATTCAGGAAATTATGAGTCAATTATCAAAAAAGTTAATTTTAGCTTTTTTTTCGTACTGTTATGTACCTAATCCTAAAGTGCATGCAAAGCCACCTATATGGGAAAATTAAACGTCTTTGCCAGAAAACTGTCTTATGAGTGTTTTTCAATTTGTTAGGCACCTTAACGGTAAATAACATGCAAGTCACTCTATATGGGAATCTAAAACAAAATTACTGAAAACGTGTCTTTTCGGTGTTTTACGTAGAAAAACGCTAAAACGGATGCAATTAACCAATAAGAAGAAATAAAATAACATTACCAAAAAGGTACATTTTGAGTGTTTTTGAGCTTCTTACCTACAAAAAACGCAAAAATGGATGCAAAACACTCCCTATTGGGAAACAAAAGGACATTACGAGAAACGTGTATAATGAGTCTTATTATTTTTGAGCAAACGAACTTGTGGTTCACAAGAACCACAAGGCAAAAAACGCAAAAATTCGTGTATATAAAGAAGTTTCTTAGATACCAAAATGCTGAAACTCATGAATAACAATATCAATTGAGAAACAGAACAACCTTACCAAATGCGTGTATTTTGAGTGTTTTTCACATTCTTAGCAAAACCCCAAATAGCACGCGAAACAATGTTGGAAAAAAATGTCATTACCAGAAGTGTCTTTTGAGTGTTTTTGAGCGTGTTAGGCAATAAATCACAAAAAAACAGGGCAATCACATTTTATGGAAATAAAACCAACTTTCACCAAGAACTTGCCTTAAAGTGTTTTTGACCTCCTTACAAACCAAAACGCTAAATCGCATGCAAAAAACTTCTTTATTAAAAAGCAGAATAACATTACTAAAAACATGTGTTTTAGGTGTTTTTGATCACGTTACCTATAAAAATGCTTAAATACATGCAAAGAACCCTATGTTTGGGAAACGAAAGGACATTACGAGAAACGTGTATTAGGACCGTTTTTAAGTTTCTTAAGTATCAAAACGTTAAAACCAACAAATAACACTCTTTATAAAGAAAAAAAATAAAGAAAAAAATAGCTTTTTTTTATATTGATTTTCTTAGGTACCAAGGTGCCAAAATTCTGCCAAAATTAAGGGAATTTATATGCAAAAAAGAGCATTATCAAAAAAGTTAATTATAGCTCTTTTTCGGATTTTTATGTACCAAACTCTAAAGTGCATGCCACCTATATAAGGAATTTAAAACCTGTCTTTTCAGTGTTTTTCAGCATGTTAGGCACCAAAACGATAAATAATATGGAAGTCAGTCAATATGTGAATCCAAAACAAAATTACAGAAAACGTGTCTTTTCAGTGTTTTACGTAGAAAAACGCTAATACGGATGCAAACCAACAAATATGAAGAAATAAAATAACATTACCAAAAAGTGTTTTTGAGCTTTTTACCTACAAAAAACGCGCAAATGGATGGAAAGCACTCTATATTGGGAAGGAAAAGGACATTACGAGAAACGTGTATAATGAGTGTTTTATAGTTTCACGAGAACCACAAGGCAAAAAACGCAAAAACTCGTGTATATAGAGAAGTTTCTTAAATACCAAAACGCTAAAACTCATGAATAACACTTTTAATTGAAAAAACAGAACTACCTTACAAAATGTGTGTATTTTGAGTGTTTTTTCACATTCTTAGTTACAAAAATCCCAAATTATATGCGAAACTAGCTTTATATGGGAAAACAATGACATTACCAGAAAAGTGTCTTTGGGTGTTTTTGGGCGTTATATGCAACACAACACTAAAAAGCAGAACAGTCACATTACATTGGAATAAAACCAAATTTTACGAAGAACTTGCCTTTAAGTGTTTTTTAACGCCTTACATACCAAAACGCTAAACGCATGCAAAACAACCTTTATGGAGAAACATGTATTTTGAGTGTTTTTGATCATGTTACCTATAAAATCGCTTAAATACATGCAAAGAACCCTATATGTGTGAAACAAAAGGACATTACGAAAATTGTGTATTATGGGTATTTTTAAGTTCCTTAAGTACCAAAAATCTAAAACCCACAAATTTTCTCTTTATAGAAAATTTTTTTTTTTTTAAATAAATTTTTTTTTTGTTATTCATCTTCATACGTACCGAGATGCCAAAATTCTGAGAAAATTCAGGGAAATTATGTGAAAAAAAACAAAAAAAATAATTTTAGCTTTTTCCGGAGTTATGCACGAAACCCAGAAGTGCATGCAAAGCCACCTATATGGGGAAAATACACGACTTTACAAGAAACGTGTCTTTGGGTGTTTTCAGCAATTTCAGCAATATTACTGAAAACGTGTCTTTTCAGTTTTAGCGTAGAACGCTAAAACGGATGCAAACCTACCAATATGAAGAAAAAGAATAACATTACAAAAAAAGTTGAGTGTTTTTGAGCTTGTTACCTACAAAAAAACGCAAAAATGAATGCAAAGCAGTCTATATTGGGAAACAAAATGATATAACAAGAATATTGTATAATGAATGTTTTAATAGTTTTCAAGAACCATAAGGCAAAAAACGCAAAAACTCGTATGTATGGAGAAGTTTCTTAGATACCAAAATGCAGAAACTCATGAATAACACTCTTAATTGAGAAACAGAACAATCATTGGAAATGAGTGTATTTTGAGTGTTTTTTCACATTCTTAGTGGTCCAACCCCAAATTACATGCGAAACTGTGGAAAAATAATGAAATTACTAGAAAAGTAACTTTTTAGTGTTTTTCAGCGTGTTAGGCAATAAAGCACTAAAAAGAAGGGCAGTCACATTACATGGGAATATAACCAACTTTTACCAAGAACTTGCTGTTAAGTTTTTTTGAGCTCCTTACATACCAAAACGCTAAAACCCATGCAAAATACCCTTTATGGAAAAACAGAATAACTTTATCAAAAACATGTATTTTGAGTGTTTTTGAGCTTGTTACCAATAAAAACGCTCAAATAAATGCAAAGAACCCTATGTTTGGGAATGAAAGGACATTACGAAGAATTTGTATTATGAGTGTTTATAAGTTCCTTAAGAAACCTAAAAACTCTCATAATACACAATTTTCGTAATATCCTTTCGTTTCACAAACATAGGGTTCTTTGCATGTATTTAAGCGTTTTTATAGGTAACATGATCAAAAACACTTAAAATTCATGTTTTTGGTAATGTTATTTTGTTTATCCATAAAGCGTGTTTTGCATGTATTTTAGCGTTTTGTTATGTAAGGAGTTAAAAACACTTAAATGCATGTTTTTGGTAAAAGTTGGTTTTTGGTTTTATTCCCATGTAATGTGATTTTTCTGCTTTTTAGTGCTTTGTTGCATATCACGCTCTAAAACACTCAAAAGACACTCTTCTGGTATCATTTTTTCCCATATAAAACTAGTTTCGCTTGTAATTTCGGATTTTCGTAACTAAGAATGTGACAAAACACTCAAAATACTCACATTTTGTAAGATGGTTCTGTTTCTCAATTAAAAGTCTTATTCATGATTTTCAGCATTTTGGAATGTAAGAAACTTCTTTATATACACAAATTTTTGCGTTTCTTGCTTTGTGGTTCTCGTGAAACTATAAAACACTCATTATACACGTTTCTCGTAATGTCCTTTTGCTTCCCAATATAGAGAGCTTTCCATCCATTTTCGCGTTTTTTGTAGGTAATAATTTCAAAAACACTCAAAATATACCTTTTTGGTGAAGTTATTATATTTCTTCATTTTGGTTGGTTTGCATCCGTTTTAGCGTTTTTCTACGTAAAACACCGAAAAGACACGTTTTCAGTAATTATGTTTTGGATTCCCATATAGATTGACTTCTTTGGGTTTTATCGTGTTGTTCCTAACATGCTGAAAAACACTCATAAGACAGTTTTCTGGCAAAGAGGTTTAATTTCCCCATATAGGTGGTTTTGCGTGCACTTTATGAGTTTGGTACATAACAGTCCGAAAAAAAAGCTAAATTTAAATTTTTTGATAATGTTCTTATTTCATATAATTTCCTGAACTTTGTCCAAATTTTTGCACCTCGTTACCTGTCAATATGAATAAGAATTTTTAAAAAATATCGCATCTTTTTTTCTCAATAAAGAGTGTAATTTGTGCCTTTTAGCATTTTTGTACTTAATGAACTTAAAAACACTCATAATACACGTTTCTCGTAATGTCCTTTCGTTTCCCAAAAATAGGGTTCTTTCCATGTATTTAAGCGTTCTTATTGGTAACATGATCAAAAACACTCAAAATACATGTTTTTGGTAATGTTATTCTGTTTCACCATAAAGTGTATTTTGCATGCGTTTTAGTGTTTTGGTATATAAGGAGCTCAAAAACACTTAAAAGCAAGTTGTTTTTAAAAATTGGTTTTATTCCAAAGTAATGTGATTACCCTGCTTTTTAGTGCTTTATTGCCTAACACGCTCAAAAACACTCAAAAGACATTTTTCTGGTAATGTTATTGTTTTCCCACATAAAGCTGGTTTCGCATGGAATTTAGGGTTTTGGTAACTAGGAATGTGAAAAGCACTCAAAATACACACATTTAGTAAGATTGTTCTGTTTCTCAATTAAGAAAGTTGTTCATGAGTTTCAGCATTTTCGTATCTATGAAACTTCATATACACTAGTTTTTTTTTTCATTTTTTGCCTTTTGGTTCTTTTGAACTATAAAACACTCATTATACACTTTCTTGCAATGTCCTTTTCTTTCCCATTATAGAGTGCTTTACATATATTTTCGTGTTTTTTATAGGTGACAAGCTCAAAAACACTCAAAATATACCTTTTTGTTAATATTTTTCTATTTCTTTATATTGGTTTATTTGCATCCGTTTTAGCGTTTTCTACGTAAAACACTGAGAAGACACGTTTTCAGTAATTTTGTTTTGGATTCCCATACAGAGTGACTTCCATATTATGTATTGTTTTGGTGCCTAACATACTGAAAAACAGGCAAAAGACAGGTTTCAGGTAAAGTCGTTTAATTTCCCCATATAGGTGGCTCTACATGCACTTTGGGGTTTGATAGATAACGGTCTAAAAAAAAAGGTAAATTTAACTTTTTTGATATTCTTTTTTCACATAATTTCACTGAATTTTGCCAGAATTTGGCATCTCGGTACCTATGAAGATCAATAACAAAAAAAAAAGCTATTTTTTTCATTTTTTTATTCATTTTTTCTCTATAAAGAGGGTTATTTGTGGGTTTAAGCTTTTTGGTACTTTTTGGTACTCATAATACTCGTTTCTCGTGATGTCCTTTTGTTTCCTAAAGATAAGGTTCTTTGCATGTATTTAAGCGTTTTTATAGGTAACATGATCAAAAACACTGAAAATATACCTTTTTGGTAATGTTATTCTATTTCTTAATATTGGTTGGTTTCCATCCGTTTTAGCGTTTTTTTTTTATGTAAAGAAGAAAAGACACGTTTTTAGTAATTTTGTTTTGCATTCCCATATAGAGTGACTTCCATCTTATTTATCGTTTTGATGCCTAACATGCTGAAAAACACTCAAAAGACAGGTTTCTTGTGAAGTCGTTTAATTTCCTCATATAGGTGGCTTTGCATACACTTTAGGTTTTGGAACATAACAGTCCGAAAAAAAGCTAAAATTATCTTTTTTCATAATATTCTTTTTCTCACGTAATTTTCCTGAATTTTGCCAGAATTTTGGCATCTCGGTACCTATGAAGATCATTAAAAAAAAAATGTTTTTTTATTTTTGTTTTTTTTCTCTATAAAGAGTGTAATTTGTGGGTTTTAGCTTTTTGGTACTTAAGGAACTTATAAACACTCATAATACACATTCCTCGTAATGTCCTTTCATTCCCAAACATAGGGTTCTTTGCATGTATTTAAGCCTTTTTATTGGTAACATGATAAAAAACACTCAATATACATGTTTTTGATAATGTTATTCTGTTTTTCCATAAAGGGTGTTTTGCATGGGTTTTAGCGTTTTGGTATATAAGGAGCTCAAAAAAACTTAAAGGCAAGTTCTTGGTAAAAGTTGGTTATATTCCCATGTAATGTGATTGCCCTGCTTTTTAGTGCTTTATTGCCTAACACGCTGAAAAACACTAAAAAGTTACTTTTCTAGTAATTTCATTTTTTTTCCACAGTTTCGCATGTAATTTGGAATTCGACCACTAAGAGTGTGAAAAAACACTCAAAATACACTCATTTCCTATGATTGTTCTGTTTCTCAATTAAGAGTGTTATTTATGAGTTTCTGCATTTTGGTATCTAAGAAACTTCTCCATATATACGAGTTTTTGCGTTTTTTGCCTTATGGTTCTTAGAAACTATTAAAACATTAATTATACAACTTTCTTGTAATATCCCTTTGTTTCCCAATATAGACTGCTTTGCATTCATTTTTTGCGTTTTTTGTAGGTAACAAGCTCAAAAACTCAACTTTTTTGTAATGTTATTCTTTTTCTTGATATTGGTTGCTTTCCATCCGTTTTAGCGTTCTACGCTAAAGCTGAAAAGACATGTTTTCAGTAATATTGTTGAAATTGATGAAAACACCCAAAGACACGTTTCTTGGAAAGTCTTGTAATTTCCCAATATAGGTGGCTTTGCATGCACTTCCGTGTTTCGTACATAACTCCGGAAAAAGCTAAAATTATTTTTTTTATGTTTTTTTCACATAATTTCCCTGAATTTTCTCAGAATTTTGGCATCTCGGTACCTGTGAAGATGAATAACAAAAAAAATGTATTTTTTTATTTTTTTTCTCTATAAAGAGAAAATTTGTGGGTTTTAGATTTTTGGTACTTAAGGAATTTAAAAATACCCATAATACACGATTTTCGTAATGTCCTTTCGTTTCAGAAACATAGGGCTCTTTGCATGTATTTAAGCGATTTTATAGGTAATATGGTAAAAAACACTCAAAATACATGTTTTTGATAATGTTATTTTGTTTCTCCATAAAGGTTGTTTTGCATGCGTTTAGCGTTTCGGTATGTAAGGAGTTAAAAACACTTAATTGCAATTTCTTCGTAAAATTTGGTTTTATTCCAATGTAATGTGACTGTTCTGCTTTTTAGTGTTTTGTTGTATATAACGCTCAAAAACAATCAAAAGACACTTTTATGGTAATGTCATTTTTTTCTCACAAAGTTAGTTTCGCATGTAATTTGGGATTTTCGTAACAAAGAATGTGAAAAACACTCAAAATACACACATTTGGTAAGGTAGTTCTGTTTTTCAATTAAAAGTGTTAATCATGAGTTTTAGCGTTTGGTATGTAAGAAACTTCTCTATATACACGAGTTTTTGAGTTTTTTGCCTTGTGGTTCTTGTGAAACTATAAAACACTCATTATACACGTTTCTCATAATGTCCTTTTCCTTCCCAATATAGAGTGCTTTCCATCCATTTGCGCGTTTTTTTGTAGGTAAAAAGCTCAAAAGCACTTTTTGGTAATGTTATTCCATTTCTTCATATTTGTTGGTTTGCATCCGTTTTAGCGTTTTTTCTACGTAAAACACTGAAAAGACACGTTTTCAGTAATTTTGTTTTGGATTCACATATTGACTGACATCCTTATTATTTATCGTTTTGGTGCCTAACATGCTGAAAAACACTGAAAAAACAGGTTTCTGGTAAAGTCGTTTAACTTCCTTATATAGGTGGCATGCACTTTAGAGTTTGGTACATAAAAATTCGAAAAAGAGCTATAATTAACTTTTTTGATAATGTTCTTTTTTCCACATAAATTCCCTTAATTTTGGCATCTTGGTACCTATGACCTAATACACGTTTCTCGTAATGTCGTTTTCGTTTCCCAAAAATAGGGTTCTTTGCATGTATTTAAGTGTTTTTGTACCTTTTTGGTAATGTTATTTTATTTTTTCTTATTGGTTATTTGCAACAATTTTTGCGTTTTTTCTACGTAAAACACCGAAAAGACAATAGGTCATTAAGTAATTTTGTTTTAGATTCCCATATAGAGTGACTTGCATGTTATTTACCGTTAAGATGCCTAACAAGCTGAAAAACACTCATAAGACAGTTTTCTGACAAAAACGTTTAATTTCCCCATATAGGTGGCTTTGCATGCACTTTAGGGTTTGGTACATAACAGTACGAAAAAAAGCTAAAGTTAACTTTTTTGATAATTGACTCATAATTTCCTGAATTTTCCCCAAATTTTGGCATCTTGATACCTGTGAAGATGAAAAAGAAAGAAAAAAAAATATCGTATTTTTTTATTTGTTTATTTATTTTTTCTTAATAAAGAGTGTTATTTGTGGCTTTTAGCTTTTTGGTAAATAATGATCTTAAGAACACTCATAATACACGTTTCTCGTAATGTCCTTTCGTTTCCCAAAAATAGGGTTCTTTGCATGTATTTAAGCGTTTTTATTGGTAACAAGATCTAAAACCCTAAAAATATATGTTTTTGGTAATGTTAATCTCTTTCTCCATAAAGTGTGTTTCGCATGCGTTTTAGAGTTTTGGTGTATATGGAGCTAAAAAACACTTAAAGGCAAGTTCTTGGTAAAATTTGGTTTTATTCCCATGTAATGTGATTGCCCTGGATTTTAGTGTTTTATTGCGTAACACGCTCAAAAACACTGAAAAGACATGGAAAGCCTCCCATATGAGGAAATTAAAGACCTTACCAGAAATCTGTCTTTTGAGAGTTTTCAGCCTGTTAGGCACCAAAACGATACATAATAAGGAACTCACTCTATGTGGGAATCCAAAAGAAAATTACTGAAAACGTGTCTTCTCAGTGTTTTACGTAGAAAAACACTAAAACTGATACAAATCAACCAATATCAAGAAGCAGAAAAACATTGCAAAAAATGTATATTTTGAGTGTTTTTGAGCTTCTTACCTACAAAAAAAAAAACGCGAAAATGGATACAAAGCACTCTATATTGGGAAACAAAGGGACATTGCGAAAAAAAAGTGTATAATGAATGTTTTATAGTTCAAAAAAACCACAAGGCAAAAAACGCAAAAACTGGTGTATATGCTGAAACTCATGAATAACACTCTTAATTGAGAAACAGAGCATCCTTACTAAATGTGTGTCAAAAACACTAAAAGGCAAGTTCTTCGAAAAAGTTGGTTTTATTCCCATGTAATGTGATTGCCATGCTTTTTAGTGCTTTATTGCCTAACACGCTCAAAAACACTCAAAGACACTTTTCTGGTAATGTCATTTTTTTCCCATATAAAGCTAGTTTTGCATGGAATTTCGGGTTTTGGTAACTAAGAATGTAAAAAAACACTCAAAATACACGCATTTAGTAAGGTTTCCTAACATGTTTCTTGATTAAGAGTGTTATTCATGAGTTTCAGTATTTTGGTATCTTAGAAACTTCTCCATATAGTCGAGTTTTTGCGTTTTTTGCCTTGTGATTCTGGTGAAACTATAAAACACTCATTATACACGTTTCTCGTTATTTCCTTTTTTTTCCTTATATCGAGTGCTTTGCATCCATTTTCGCGTTTTTTTTTTATGTAACAGGCTCAAGAACACACAAAATACATTTTTTTGGTAATGTTATTCTATTTCTTCATATTCGTTGGTTTGCATCCGTTTTAGCGTTTTTCTACGTAAATCTTTTAAAAGACACGTTTCCAGTGATTTTTCCAGTGAGTAACTAAGGATGTGAAAAGCACTCAAAATACACGCGTTTAGTACGATTGTTCTGTTTCTCAATAAAGAGTGCTGTTCCAGAGTTTCAGCATTTTGAAGTGTAAGAATCTTCTCTATATACACGAGTTTTTTCGTTTTATGCCTTGTAGTTCTTGTAAAACTATAAAACACTCATTATACATATTTCTCGTAATGTCCTTTTGCTTCCCAATATAGAGTGCTTTTCATCCATTTTCGCGTTTTTTGTATGTAAGAATTTCAAAAACACTCAAAATATACCTTCTTGGTAATGTTATTTTATTTCTTCATTTTGGTTGGTGTGCATCCGTTTTAGCGTTTTTCTACGTAAAACACCGAAAAGACACGTTTTTAGTAATTTTGTTTTGGATTCCCATATAGATTGACTTCCATGTTATTTACCGTGTTGATTCCTAACATCCTGAAAAACACTCATAAGACCGTTTTCTGGCAAAGACGTTTAATTTCCCCATATAGGTGGCTTTGCATGCACTTTAGGGGTTTGGTACATAACAGTCCGAAAAAAAGCTAAATTTAACTTTTGTGATAATGTTCTTATTTCACGTATTTTCCTGAATTTTAACAGATTTTTGGCATCTCGGTAACTGTAAAGATAAAAAAGAAAAAAAATATCGTAATTTTTTTTTATTTATTTATTGTTTCTCAATGAAGAGTGTTATTTGTGGCTTTTAGCTTTTTGGTAATTAATGAACTTAAAAACACTCATAATACACGTTTCTCGTAATCTCCTTTCGTTTTCCAAAAATTGTGTTCTTTGCATGTATTTAAGCGTTTTTATTGGTAACATGATCAAAAACACTAAAAATACATGTTTTTGGTAATGTTATTCTGTTTCACCATAAAGAGTGTTTTGCATGCGTTTTAGTATTTTGGTATATAAGGAGCTCAAAAACACTTAAAGGGAAGTTCCTGGTAAAAATTTGTTTTGCTCCAATGTAATGTGATTGCCCTTTATTTTTAGTGCTTTATTGCCTATCACGCTCAAAAACACTCAAAAGACACTTTTCTGGTAAAGTCATTTTTTCCCATAAATCTATTTTTGCATGCAATTTGGGGTTTTGGTAACTAAGAATGTGAAAACCACTCAAAATACATGCATTTATTATGGTTGTTCTTTTTCCCAATTAGGAGTGTTATACATGAGTTTTAGCATTTTTGTATCTAGGAAACTTCTCCATATACGCGAGATTTTACATTTTTTGCCTTGTGGTTCTTTTGAACTATAAAAACTCATTATACACTTTTCTTGCAATGTCTTTTTCTTTCCCAATATAGAGTGCTATGCATCAGTTTTCGCGTTTTTTGTAGGTAACAAGCTCAAAAACACTCAAAATATACCTTTTTAGTAACGTTTTTCTATTTCTTGATATTATTTGCTTTGCATCCGTTTTAGCGTTTTTCTACGTAAAACACTGAGAAGACACGTTTTCAGTAACTTTGTTTTGGATTCCCATATAGAGTGAGTTCCTTATTATTTATCGTTTTGGTGCCTAACATGCTAAAAAACACTCAAAACACAGATTTCTGGTAAGGTCGTTTAATTTCCTCATATAGGAGGCTTTGCATGCACTGTAGGGTTTGGTACATAACAGTCCGAAAAAAAGCTGAAATTAACTTTTTTGATAATATTCTTTTATCATATGATTGCCCTGAATTTTCCCAGAATTTTGGCATCTCGGTACCTAAGAAGATAAAAAAAACAAAAACAAACAAAAAAAATTTTTATTTTTTTATTTTTTTTATTTTTTATTTTGTAAATAAAGAGTGTTATTTGTGGGTTTTAGCTTTTTGGTACTTAAGGAACTTAAAAAACACTCAAAATACACGTTTATCGTAATATCCTTCTGTTTCGCAAACATATGGTTCTTTGCATGTATTTAAGCGGTTTTATAGATAACATGATGAAAAACACTCAAAATACATGTTTTTGTTCAAAATACATGTAATGTTATTCTGTTTCTCCATAAAGTTTGTTTTGCATGCATTTTAGCGGTTTGGTATATAAGGAGCTCAAAAACACTTAAAGGCAAGTTTTTGGTATAAATTGGTGATATTCCAATGTAATATGATTGCTTTGCTTTTTTGTGCTTTATTGTCTATCACGCTCAAAAACACTTAAAAGACACTTTTCTGGTAATTTCATTTTTTTCTCAAAAAAGGTGATTTCGTATGCAATTTGGAGTTTTGGTAACTAAGAATGTGAAAAGTACTGAAAATACACGCATTTAGTAAGGTTGTTCTTTTTCTCAATTATGAGTGTTATTCATGAGTTTCAGCATTTTGGTATCTAGGAACCTTCTCAATATACACGAGTTTTTTTGTGTTTTTTGCCTTTTGGTTCTTTTGAACTATAAAAAAACTCATTATACACTTTTCTTGCAAAGTCCTTTTGCCGCTTTTTTTTTGTAGGTAACAAGCTCAAAAACACTCAAAATATACTTTTTTGGTAATGTTTTTCTATTTCTTGATATTGGTTGGTTTGCATCCGTTTTAACGTTTTTCTACGTAAAACACTGAAAAGACACGTTTTCAGCAATTTTGTTTTGGATTCTCATATAGAGTGAGTTCCTTATTTTTTATTGTTTTGCTGCCTAATATGCTGAATAACACTCAAAAAACAGATTTCTGGTAAGGTCGTTTGATTTCCTCATATAGGAGTCTTTGGATGCACTTTAAGGTTTGGTACATAACAGTCCGAGAAAAAGCTAAAATTAACTTTTTTGATAATTTTCTTTTATCATATAATAGCCCTGAATTTTCCCAGAATTTTGGCATCTCGGTACCTATGAAGATGAATAACAAAAAAAAAAAATAAATGAATAAAAGATCCTATTTTTTTTATTTTCTTACTTTTTTTTCTAAATAGTGTTATTTGTGGGTTTTAGCTTTTTGCTACTTAAGGAACTTAAAAACACTTATAATACACATTTTTCGTAATGTTCTTTCGTTTCGCAAACATAAGGTTCTTTGCATGTATTTAAGCGTTTTTATAGATAACATGACCAAAAACACTCAAAATATATGTTTTTGATAATTTTATTTTGTTTCTCCATAAAAAGTGTTTTGCATGCGTTTTAGCGTTTTGGTATGTAATGAGTTCAAAAACACTTAAAGGCAAGTTCTTGGTAAAAGTTGTTTTTATTCCCATGTAATGTGATTGCCCTGCTTTTTAGTGCTTTATTGCCTAACACGCTCAAAAACACTTAAAAGACACTTTTCTGGTAATATCATTTTTTTTTTTTTTTCCACATAAAGCTAGTTTTGCATGGAATTTCAGGTTTGGTAACTAAGAATGTGAAAAAAAAAAACTCAAAACACAGGCATTTAGTAAGGTTGTTCTCTTTCTTAATTAAAAGTGTTATTCACGAGTTTCAGCATATTGGTATGTAAGAAACTTTTCTAATACACACATTTGGTATGGTATTTCTGTTTCAAAATTAAAAGTGTTATTCATGAGTTTCAGCTTTTTGGTATGTAAGAAACTTCTTTATGTACACGAGTTTTTGAGTTTTTTCCCTTGTGGTTCTTGTCAAACTATAAAACACTCATACACGTTTCTCGTATTGTCCTTTCTTTGCCAATATAAAGTGCTCTCCATCCATTTTTGCATTTTTTGTAGGTAACAAGCTTAAAAACACATCATAACATATCTTTTTGGTAATGTTCTTCTATTTCTTCATATTGGTTGGTTTACATCCGTTTTAGCGTTTTTCTACGTAAATCACTGAAAAGACACGTTTTTAGTAATATTGTTCAAATTGCTGAAAAATACTCAAAAGACAGGTTTCTGGTAAAGTCGTGTAATTTCCCCATATAGATGGCTTTGCATGCACTTCAGGGTTTGTACATAACTCCGGAAAAAAGTTAAAACTATTTTTTTATAATGAATTTTTTTACAAAATTTCCATGAATTCTGCCAGAATTTTTGCATCTCGGTACGTAAGAAGATGAATAACAAAAATTTTATTTTTTTTCTTTTTAATAAAGTGTTATTTGTGGGTTTTAGCTTTTTGGTACTTAAGGAACTTAAAAACACTCATAATACACGATTTTCGTAATGTCCTTTTGTTATACAAACATAGGATTCTTTACATGTATTTAAGCGTTTTTATAAAATACATGATCAAAAACACTCAAAATACATGTTTTTGGTAATGTTATTCTGTTTCTCCATAGAGGGTGTTTTGCATGCATTTTAGCAATTTGGTATGAAAGGAGTTAAAAAACACTTAAAGGCCAGTTCTTCGTAAAAGTTGGTTTCATTCCCATGTAATGTGAGTGTTCTGCTTTTTAGAGCTTTGTTGCATATCACGCTCAAAAAACACTAAAAAGAAACTTTTTTGGTAATGTCATTTTTTTTTCCCACATGAAGGTAAGTTTCGCATGTAATTTGGCATTTTCGCAACTAAGAATGTGAAAAACACTCAAAATACACAATTTGTTAAGGTAGTTCTGTTTATTGATTAAAAGTTTTATCCATGCATTTCATCATTTCGGTATGTAAGAAATTTCTCTATATACACGAGTTTTTGCGTTTATTGCCATGTGGTTCTTTTAAAACTATAAAACACTCATTATACAGGTTTCTCGTAATGTCCTTTTGTTTCCTAATATAGAGTGCTTTACATCCATTTTTGCATTTTTTTTTTGTAGGTAACAAGCTCAAAAACACTCAAAATATATCTTTTTGGTAATGTTATTCTATTTCTTCATATAAGCTGGTTTGGATCCGCTTTAGCGTTTTTCTACGTAAACACTGAAAAGACACGTTTTCAGTAATTTTGTTTTGGATTCACATATTGACTGACTTCCATATTATTTATCGGTTTGGTGCCTAACATACTGGAAAACACTGAAAAGACATGTTTCTGGTAAAGGCGTTTAATTTCCTCATGCACTTTAGGGTTTGGTAAATAACAATCCGAAAAAAAGCTATAATTAACTTTTTTGATAATGTTCTTTTTTCCACATAAATTCCCTGAATTTTGGCAGAATTTTGGCATCTTGGTACTTATGACAATCAATAAAAAAAATGTTTTTTTTTTCTCTCTCTTTAAAGTGTTATTTGTTAGTTTTAACGTTTTGGTTCTTAAGGAACTTAAAAACAGTCATAATCTAAGAAACATCTCCATATAGAAGAGTTTTTGCTCGTTTTGCCTTGTGGTTCTTGTGAAACTATAAAACACTCATTATAAACGTTTCTCGTAATGTCCTTTTGTTTCCCAATATAGAGAGATTTGCATCCGTTTTCGCTCAAAACACAAAAAAAAATACCTTTTTGGTAATATTATTTTATTTCATGATATTGGTTGATTTGCATTCGTTTTAGCGTTTTTCTACGTAAAACACTGAAAAGACACGTTTTCAGTAATTTTGTTTTGGATTCCCATACAGAGTGACTTCCATATTATGTATTGATTTGGTGCCTAACATACTGAAAAAGAGGCAAAAGACAGGTTTCAGGTAAAGTCGTTTAATTTCCCCATATAGGTGGCTCTACATGCACTTTAGGGTTTGATACATAACGGTCTGAGAAAAAAGCTAAAATTAACTTTTTTGATATTCTTTTTTCACATAATTTCACTGAATTTTGCCAGAATTTTGGCATCTCGATACCTATGATGATCAATAACAAAAAAAATAAGCTATTTTTTTCATTTTTTTATTCATTTTTTCTCTATAAAAAGGGTTATTTGTGGGTTGAAGCTTTTTGGTACTTAAGGAACGTAAAAACATTCATAATACTCGTTTCTCGTAATATCCTTTTGTTTCCTAAAGATAAGGTTCTTTGCATGTATTTAAGCGTTTTTATAGGTAACATGATCAAAAACACTCAAAATATACCGTTTTGGTAATGTTATTCTGTTTCTTCATATTGGTTGGTTTCCATCCGTTTTAGCGTTTTTTTTTTTTTTATGTAAAGAAGAAAAGACACGTTTTCAGTAATTTTGTTTTGGATTCCCATATAGAGTGACTTCCATGTTATTTATCGTTTTGATGACTAACATGCTGAAAAACACTCAAAAGACAGGTTTCTTGTAAAGTCGTTTAATTTCCCCATATAGGTGGCTTTGCATACACTTTAGGGTTTGGAAAATAACAGTCCGAAAAAAACCTAAAATTATCTTCTTTCATAATATTCTTTTTCTCACGTAATTTTCCTGAATTTTCCCAGAATTTTGGCATCTCGGTACCTATAAAGATCATTGAAAAAAATTGTTTTATTTATTTATTTTTATTTTTTTTTCACTATAAAGAGTGTTATTTGTGGGTTTCAGCTTTTTGGTACTTAAGTACCAAAACGCTAAAACACACAAATAACACTCTTTATAGAGAAAAAAAAAATAAAATAAAATGAATACAAAATTTTTTTTTTTTTTTTTTTTATCTTCATAGGTACCGAGATGCCAAAATTCTGGCAAAATTCAGGGAAATTAGGTAAAGAAAAAAAAATAATAATTTTAGCTTTTTTCCAGAGTTATGCACCAAATCCTGAAGTGCATGCAAAGCCACCTATATGGGAAAATTACACGACTTTACCAGAAACCTGTACCAGAAGCAATTTCAACAATATTACTGAAAACGAGTATTTTCAGAGATTTACGAAGAAAAACGCTAAAACGGATGCAAACCAACCAATTTGAAGAAATAGAATAACATTACCAGAAAGATATATTTTGAGTGTTTTTAAGCTTGTTACCTACAAAAAATGCAAAAATGGATGGAAAACACTCTATATTAGGAAACAAAAGAACATTACGAGAAAAGTGTATAATGAGTGTTTTATAGTTTCACAAGAACCACAAGGCAATAAACACAAAAACTCGTGTATATATAGAGAAGTTTCTTACATATCAAAATGACGAAATGCATGAATAACACTTTTAATCGAGAAACAGAACTACCCTACCAAATTGTGTATTTTGAGTTTTTTTCACATTCTTAGTTACGAAATTACCAAATTACATGCGAAACTAGCTTTATGTGGAAAAAAAAATGACATTACCAGAAAAAATTTTTCGAGTGTTTTTGAGCGTGATATGCAACAAAGCAATAAAAAGCAGAACATTCACATTATTGGGAATAAAAACTTTTATGAAGAACTTGCCTTTAAGTGTTTTTTAACTCCTTACATACCAAAACGCTAAAACGCATGTAAAACACCCTTTATGGAGAAACAGAATAACAATACCAAAAATACGTATTTTGAGTGTTTTTGATCACGCCTAAATACATGTAAAGAACACTATGTTTGTATAAGTTAGGGAAATTACGAAAAATTTTATGTATTATTATTATTATGTGTATTATAAGTGTTTTTAAGTTCCTTAAGTACCAAAAAGCTAAAACTCACAAATAACACTTTTTAGAGAAAAAAAAATTTGTTATTTATCTTCATAGGTACCGAGATACCAAAATCCTGGAAAAATTCATGGAAATTTTGTAAAAAAAATCATTATAAAAAAATAATTTTAGCTTTTTTCCGGAATTATTATGATGTGCATGCAAAGCCACCTATATGGAGAAATTACTCTACTTTACCAGAAACCTGTCTTTTGAGTGTTTTTTCCAGCAATTTCAACAGTATTACTGAAAACGTGTCTTTTCAGTGATTTATGTAGAAAAACGCTAAAACAGATGCAAACCAACCAAAATGAAGAAATAGAATAACTACCAAAAAGATATATTTTGATGTGTTTTTGAGCTTGTTACCTACAAAAAAAAAAAAAATGCGAAAATAGATGAAACGCACTCTATATTAGGAAAGAAAAGAACATTACGAGAAACGTGTATAATGAGTATTTTATAGTTTCACAAGAACCACAAGGCAAAAAACTCAAAAACTCGTGTACATAAAGAAATTTCTTATATACCAAAATGCTGAAACACATGAATAACACTTTTAATTGAGAAACAGAAATACCTTACCAAATGTGTGTTTTAGATAAGTTTCTTACATATCAAAATGCTGAAACTCATGAATAACACTTTTAATTAAGAAACAGGACAACCTTACTAAATGCCTGTATTTTGAGTGTTTTTCACACTCTTAGTTAACAAAACCCCAAATTCCATGCGAAACTAGCTTTATGTGGGAAAAAAAATAATATTACCAAATAATGTTTTTCGAGTGTTTTTGAGCGTGTTAGGCAATAAACCACTAAAAAGCAGGGCAATCACATTACATGGGAATAAAACCAACTTTTACCAAGAACTTGCCTTTAGGTGCTTTTGAGCTCATTACATACCATAACGCTAAAACGCATGCAAAACATCTTTTATGGACAAACAGAATAAATATTATCAAAAACATGTATTTTGAGTGTTTTTGATCATGTTATCTATAAAAACTCTTAAATACATGCAAAGAACCTTATGTTTGTGAAACGAAAGGACATTACGAGAAATATGTATTATGAGTGTTTTTTAGTTCCTTAAGTACCAAAAAGCTAAAACCCACAAATAACACTCTTTATTTAGAAAAATAAATAAATAAAAAATAAAAAAATAGGATTTATATTTTTTCTTATTCATCTTCATAGGTACCGAGATGCCAAAATTCTGGGAAAATTCCGGGCTATTATATGATAAAAGAAAATTATCAAAAAAGTTAATTTTAGCTTTTTTTTTCGGACTGTTATATACCAAACCTTAAATTGCATGCAAAGTCTCCTATATGAGGAAATTAAACGACCTTAAAAGAAATCTATCTTTTGAGTGTTTTTCAGAATGTTAGGCACCAAAACGATAAATAAAAAAGGAACTCACTCTATATGGGAATCCAAAACAAAACTACTGAAAACGTGTCTTCTCAGTGTTTTACGTAGAAAAACGCTAAAACGAATGCAAACCAACCAATATAAAAAAAATAGAAAAACATTACCAAAAAGGTATATTTTGAGTGTTTTTGAGCTTGTTACCTACAAAAAACGCGAAAATTGATGCAAAGCACTCTATATTAGGAAATAAAAGGACATTGCAAGAAAAGTGTATAATGAAAAAAAAGCAAAAAACGCAAAAACTTGTGGATATGGAGAAGTTTCCTAGACACGAAAATGCTGAAACTCATGAATAACATTCCTAATTGAGAAACAGAACAACTTTACTAAATGCGTGTATTTTGAGAGCTTTTCACATTCTTAGTTACCAAAACCCCAAATTGCATGCGAAACCAGCTTTATGTAAGAAAAAAATGACATTGCCAGAAAAATGTCTTTTGAGTGTTTTTGAGCCAGATAGGCAATAAAGCACTAAAAAGCAGGGCAATCACATTACATTTGAATAAAACCAATTTTTATCAAGAACTTGCCTTTTAGTGTTTTTGAGCTCCTTATATACTAAACCTCTAAAACGCATGCAAAACAAACTTGATGGAGAAAGAATAAAATTACCAAAAACATGTATTTTCAGTGTTTTTGATCATGTTATCTATAAAAACGCTTAAATACATGAAAAGAACCTTATGTTTGGGAAACAAAAGGACATTACGAGAAACGTATATTATGAGTGTTTTTAAGTTTGTTTAGTACCAAAAACCTAAAACCCACTCTTTATTTAGAAAAAAAAAATAAATAAATAAAATATTTTTTGTTTTTTTTTTGTTTTTTGTTTTCTATATGGGAATCCAAAACAAAATTACTGAAAACGTGTCTTCCCAGTGTGCTACGTAGAAAAACGCTAAAATGGATGCAAACCAACCAATATCAAGAAATAGAAAAAAAACATTACCAAAAAGGTATATTTTGAGTGTTTTTGAACTTGTTACCTACAAAAAAACGCTAAAATTGATACAAAGCACTCTATATTGGGAAACAAATGGACATTACGAGAAAAGTGTATAATTAGTGTATTATATTTCAAAAGAACAACAAGGCAAAAAAACACAAAAACTTGTGTATATGAAGAACTTTCCTAGATACCAAAATGCTGAAACTCATGAACAAAACTCTTAATTGAGAAACAGAACAACCTTACCAAATTTGTGTATTTTGAGTGTTTTTCATATTCTTAGTTACCAAAAACCCAAATTTCATGCGAAACCAGATTTATGTGGGAAAACATGACATTTCCAGAAAAATGTCTTTTGAGTGTTTTTCAGCGTGATAGCCAATAAAGCACTAAAAAGCAGGGCAATCACTTTTCATTGCAATAAAACCAATTTTTACCAAGAACTTGCTTTTAAATGTTTTTGAGCTCTCTATATACCAAACCGCTAAAACGCATGCAAAACAAACTTTATGGAGAAACAGAATAACATTACCAAAAACATGTAATTTGGGTGTTTTTTTATCATGTTATCTATAAAAACGCTTAAATACATGCAAAGAATATTATGTTTGGGAAACAAAAGGACATTACGAGAAACGTGTGTCATGAGTGTTTTTTTTAAGTTCCTTAAGTACCAAAAAGCTAAAACCCACAAATAACATTCTTTATTTAGAAAAAAACAATAGGAATTTTTTTTTTCATCTTCATAGGTGCCGAGATGCCAAAATTCTGGGAAAATTCAGGAAAATTATATGAACAAAAGAATATAATCAAAAAAGTTAATTTTAGCTTTTTTTTCGGACTGTTATGTACCAAACCGTAAAGTGCATGCAAAGACTCCTATGTGAGAAAATTAAACGACCTTACCAGAAATCTGTCTATTGCGTGTTTTTCAGCATATTAGGCACCAAAACGATAAATAATAAGGAACTCACTCTATATGGGAATCCAAAACAAAATTAATGAAAATGTATCTTCACAGTGTTTTACGTAGAAAAACGCAAAAACTCGTGTATATAAAGAAGTTTCTTAGATACCAAAATGCTGAAACTCATGAATAACAATCTTAATTGAGAAACAGAAGAACCTTAGCAAATATTTATTTGTATTTATGTATTTAGAGTGTTTTTCATATTCCTAGTTAGCAATACCCAAAATAGCATGCGAAACTAGCTTCATGAGGGAAAAAAATGACATTATAAGAAGTGTCTCTTAATTGTTTTTGAGCGTGTTAGGCAATGAAGTACTAAAAAGCAAGGAAATCACATTACATGGGAATAAAACCAACTTTTACCAAGAACTTGCCAATATGTGTTTTGGTTTCCTTACATACCAAACCGCTAAAACGCATGGAAAACAAACTTTATGGAGAAAGAGAATAACTCTTCCAAAAACATGTATTTTGAGTGTTTTTGATAATGTTATCTATAAAAACGCTTAAATACATGCAAAGAACCTTATGTTTGGGAAACGTAAGGACATTACAAGAAATGTGTATTATGAGTGTTTTTAAGCTCCTTAACTACCGAAAAGCTAAAACCCACAAATAACACTCGTTATTTAGAAAAAAAAACAAAAATAAAAAATAAATAAAATAAATATAAGGATTTTCTTTTTATTTTTTTTGTTATTCACCTTCATAGGTACCAAGATGCCAAAATTCTGGGAAAAATTAGGGCAATTATATGATAAGAGAATATTATCAAAAAAAGATGATATTAGCTTTTTTTCCGACCGTTATGTACCAAACACTAAAGTGCATGCAAAGTCTCCCATATGAGGAAATTAAACGACCTTACCAGAAATCTGTGTTTTGAGTGTTTTCAGCATGTTAAGCACCAAAACGATAAATAATAAGGAACTCACTCTATATGGCAAACCAAAACAAAATTACTGAAAACGTGTCTTTTCAATGTTTTACGTAGAAAAACGCTAAAACGGATACAAACCAACCAATATCAAGAAGTAGAAAAACATTACCAAAAATGTATATTTTGAGTGTTTTTGAGCTTGTTACCTACAAAAAAAACGCGAAAATTGATACAAAGCACTCTATATTGGGAAACAAAATGACATTGCGAGAAAAGTGTATAATGAATGTTTTATAGTTCAAAAGAACCACAAGGCAAAAAACGCAAAAACTCGTGTATATGGAGAACTTTCCTAGATACCAAAATGCTGAAACTCATGAATAACACTCTTAATTGAGAAAGAGAACAACTTTACTAAATGCGTGTATTTTTCACATACTTAGTTACCAAAATCCCAAATTGCATGCGAAACTAGCTTTATGTGGGAAAAAAATGACATTACCAGAAAAGTGTCTTTTGAGTGTTTTTGAGCATGATAGTCAATAAAGCACTAAAAAACAGGGGAATCACTTTACATGCCAATAAAATCAATTTTTACCAAGAACTTGCCTTTAATTGTTTTGAGCTCTTTATATACCAAAACGCTAAAACGCATGCAAAACACACTTTATGGAGAAAGAGAATAACATTATCGAAAACATATATTTTGAGTGTTTTTGATCATGTTACCAATAAAAACGTTTAAATACATGCAAAGAACCCTATTTTTGGGAAACGAAAGGACATTACGAGAAACGTGTATTATGAGTGTTTTTAAGATCATTATTTACCAAAAACCTTAAAACCACAAATAACACTCTTTATTGAGAAAAAAATAATAAATAAATAAAAAAAATACGATATTTTTTTCTTTCTTTTTCATCTTCACAGGTACCAAGATGCCAATATTTGGGCGAAGTTCAGGAAATTATGAGTCAATTATCAAAAAAATTAATTTTAGCTTTTTTTTTTCGTACTGTTATGTACCAAACAAACCTTAAAGTGCATGCAAAGCCACCTATATGGGGAAATTAAACGTCTTTGCCAAAAAACTGTCTTTTGAGTGTTTTTCCGCTTGTTAGGCACCATAACAGTAAATAACATGCAAGTCACTCTATATGGGAATATAAAACAAAATTACTGAAAACGTGTCTTTTCGGTGTTTTACGTAGAAAAACGCTAAAACGGATGCAAACCAACCAATAAGAAGAAATAAAATAACATTACGAAAAAGGTACATTTTGAGTGTTTTTGAGCTTGTTACCTACAAAAAACGCGAAAATGGATGCAAAGCATCCATTTTCTCTTGGGAAACAAAAGGACATTACGAGAAAAGTGTATAATGATTTATTATTTTTGAGCAAAAGAACTTGTGGTTCACAAGAACCACAAGGCAAAAAACGGAAAAACTCGTGTATGTAAAAAAGTTTCTTAGATACCAAAATGCTGAAAATCATGAATAACAATATTAATTGAGAAACAGAACAACCTTACCAAATGCGTGTATTTTGAGTGTTTTTCACATTCTTAGTTAGCAAAACTCCAAATAGCACGCGAAACTATGTTGGAAAAAAATGACATTACCAGAAAAGTCTTTTGAGTGTTTTTGAGCGTGTTAGGCAATAAATCACACACACAAAAAAAAAAGTATGGCAATCACATTACATGGGAATAAAATCACCTTTTACCAAAAACTTGCCTTGAAGTGTTTTTGATCTCCTTACAAACCAAAACGCTAAAACGCATGCAAAAAAACTTCTTTATGGAGAAGCAGAATAACATTACTAAAAACATGTGTTTTAAGTGTTTTTGATCATGTTACCTATAAAAACGCTTAAATACATGCAAGGAACCCTATGTTTCGGAAACGAAAGGACATTACGAGAAACATGTATTAGGACCGTTTTTAAGTTCCTTAAGTACTAAAACGTTAAAACATACAAATAACACTCTTTATAGAGAAAAAAATAAATAAATTAAAAAATAGCTTTTTTTTATATTGATTTTCATAGGTACCAAGATGCCAAAATTCTGCCAAAATTCAGGGAATTTATGTGGAAAAAAGAACATTAAATATAGCTTTTTTTTCGGATTTTTATGTACCAAACTCTAAAGTGCGTGCCACCTATATAAGGAAGTTAAACGACTTTACCAAAAACCTGTCTTTTCAGTGTTTTTCAGCATGTTAGGCACCAAAACGATAAAATAATATGGAAGTCAGTCAATATGTGAATCCAAAACAAAATTACTGAAAACGTGTCTTTTCAGTGTTTTACGTAGAAAAACGCTAAAACGGATGCAAACCAACAAATATGAAAAAATAGAATAACATTACCAAAAAGTGTTTTTGAGCTTTTTACCTACAAAAAAACACCCAAATGGATGGAAAGTACTCTATATTGGGAAGCAAAAGGACATTACGAGAAACGTGTATAATGATTGTTTTATAGTTTCACAAGAACCACAAGGCAAATAACGCAAAAACTCGTGTATATAGAGAAGTTTCTTACATACCAAAACGCTAAAACTCATGAATAACACTTTTAATTGAAAAAACAGAGCAACCTTAGCAAATGTGTGTATTTTGAGTTTTTTTCACATTCTTAGTTACGAAAATCCCAAATTACAAGCGAAAATAGCTTTATGTGGGAAAAAAATAACATTACCATAAAAGTGTCTTTTGAGTGTTTTTGAGCGTTATATGCAACAAAACACTAAAAAGCAGAACAATCACATTACATTGGAATAAAACCAAATTTTACGAAGAACTTGCCTTTAAGTGTTTTTTTTAACTCCTTACATACCAAAACACTAAACGCATGCAAAACAACCTTTATAGAGAAACAGAATAACATTACCAAAAACATGTATTTTATGTGTTTTTGATCATGTTACCTATAAAATCGCTTAAATACATAAAAAGAATCCTATGTTTTTTTAAACGAAAGGACATTACGAAAATTGTGTATTATTTTTAAGTATTTTTAAGTTTCTTAAGTACCAAAAAATCTAAAACCCACAAATAACACTCTTTATAGGGAAAAAAAAATAGATTTTTTTTTTTTTTTGTTATTCATCTTCATAGGTACCGAGATGCCAAAATTCTGAGAAAATTCAGAGAAATTATGTGAAAAAAAACATAAAAAAAATAATTTTAGCTTTTTCCGGAGTTATTTACGAAACCCGGAAGTGCATGCAAAGCCACCTATATAAGGAAATTACACGACTTTACAAGAAACGTGTCTTTGGGTGTTTTCAGCAATTTCAACAATATTACTGAAAACGTGTCTTTTCAGTTTTAGCGCAGAACGCTAAAACGGATGCAAACCAACCAATATGAAGAAATAGAATAACATTTCAAAAAAGGTTGAGTGTTTTTGAGCTTGTTACCTACAAAAAACGCAAAAATGAATGCAAAGCAGTCTATATTGGGAAACAAAAGGATATTACAAGAAAATTGTATAATGAATGTTTTAATAGTTTTCAAGAACCCTAAGGCAAAAAACGCAAAAACTCGTATATATGGAGAAGTTTCTTAGATACCAAAATGCTGAAACTCATGAATAACACTCTTAATTGAGAAACAGAACAATCTTAGGAAATGAGTGTATTTTGAGTGTTTTTTTTCACATTATTAGTGGTCCAACCCCAAATTACATGCGAAACTGTGGGAAAAAAATGAAATTACTAGAAAAGTGTCATTTTAGTGTTTTTCAGCGTGTTAGGCAATAAAGCACTAAAAAGCAGGGCAATCACATTACATGGGAATATAACCAACTTTTGCCAAGAAATTGCCTTTAAGTATTTTTGAGCTCCTTACATACCAAAACGCTAAAACTCATGCAAAACATCCTTTATGGAAAAACAGAATAACATTATCAAAAACATGTATTTTGAGTGTTTTTGAGCTTGTTACCAATAAAACGCTTAAATACATGCAAAGAACCCTATGTTTGGGAATGAAAGGACATTACGAGGAATGTGTATTATGAGTGTTTATAAGTTCCTTAAGAACCAAAAAGCTAAAACCCACAAATAACACTCTTTATAGAGAAAAAATAAATACATAAATAAAAAATTAGCATTTTTTTTATTGATCTTCATAGGTACCAAGATGCCAAAATTCTGTCAAAATTCAGGAAAATTACGTGAAAAAAGAATATTATGAAAAAGGTTAATTTTAGCTTTTTTTCGGACTGTTATGTACCAAACCCTAAAGTGTATGCAAAGTCACCTACATGAGGAAATTAAACGACTTTACAAAAAACCTGTCTTTTGAGTGTTTTTTCAGCATGTTAGGCATTAAAACGATAAATAACATGGAAGTCACTCTATATGGGAATCCAAAACAAAATTACTGAAAACGTGTCTTTTCTGTGTTTTACGTAGAAATCGCTAAAACGGATGGAAACCAACCAATATGAAGAAATAGAATAACATTACCAAAAAGGTTTATTTTGAGTGTTTTTGATCATGTTACCTATAAAAACGCTTAAATACATGCAAAGAACCTTATCTTTAGGAAACAAAAGGACATTACGAGAAACGAGTATTATGAGTGTTTTTACGTTCCTTAAATACCAAAAAGCTTAAACCCACAAATAACACTCTTTATAGAGAAAAAATAAATAAATAAATTAAATAAAATAGCATTTTTTTTTTTTGTTATTGATCTTCATAGGTACTGAGATGCCAAAATTCTGGCAAAATTCAGGGAAATTATGTGAAAAAAGAATATCAAAAAAAGTTAATTTTAGCTTTTTTTTCAGACCCTTATGTACCAAATCCTAAAGTGCATGTAGAGCCACCTATATGGTGAAATTAAACGACTTTACCTGAAGCCTGTCTTTTGCCTGTTTTTCAGTATGTTAGGCACCAAAACAATAAATAATATGGAAGTCACTCTGTATGGGAATCCAAAACAAAATTACTGAAAACTTGTCTTTTCAGTGTTTTACGTAGAAAAACGCTAAAACGAATGCAAATTAACCAATATCATGAAATAGAATAATATTACCAAAAAGGTATTTTTTTTGTTTTTTGAGCGAAAATGGATGCAAATCTCTCTATATTGGGAAACAAAAGGACATTACGAGAAACGTTTATAATGCGTGTTTTATAGTTTCACAAGAACCACAAGCCAAAACAAGCAAAAACTCGTGTACATGGAGATGTTTCTTAGATACCAAAATGCTGAAATTCATGAATAACACTCTTAATTGAGAAACAGAACATCCTTACCAAATGCGTGTATTTTGAGTGTTTTTCACATTCTTAGTTACCAAAACCCGAAATTACATGCGAAACTAGCTATATGTGGGAAATAAATGACATTACCATTTTGAGTGTTTTTGAGCGTGTAAGGCAATAAAGCACAAAAAAGCTGGGCAATGACATTACATGGGAATAAAACCAACATTTACCAAGAACTTGTCTTTTAGTGTTTTTCAGCTCCTTACATACCAAAACCCTAAAATGCATGCAAAACACCCTTTATGGAGAAACAAAATAACATTACGAAAAACATGAATTTTCAGTTTTTTTATCTGTTATGTATAAAAACGCTTAAATAAATGCACAGAACCCTATGTTTGGGAAACGAAAGGACATTACGAGAAACGTGTATTATGAGTGTTTTTAAGTTCAATAAGTACGAAAAGAGTTAAAACCCACAAATAACACTCTTTATAGAGAAAATAAATAAATAAATAAAAACTAGGATATTTTTTTGTTATTTATCTTTATAGGTACCGAGATGCCAAAATTCTGGCAAAATTCAGGGAAATTATGTGAAAAAATAATATTATGAAAAAAGTTTTTAGCTTTTTTTTTTTTCGGACTGTTATGTACCAAACCCTAAAGTGTATGCAAAGCCACCTACATGAGGAAATTAAACGACTTTACCAGATACCTGTCTTTTGAGTGTTTTTCAGCAAGTTAGGCACCAAAACGATAAATAATATGGAAGTCACTCTATATGGGAATCCAAAACAAAATTACCGAAAACGTGTCTTTTTAGTGTTTTACTTAGAAAAGCATTAAAACGGATGCAAACCAACCAATATGAAGAAATAGAATAATATTACTAAAAAGTTATATTTTGAGTGTTTTTAAGCTTTTTAACTACAGAAAACGCGAAAATAGTTGCAAAGCACTCTATATTGGGAAAGAAAAGGACATTACGAGAAACGTGTATAACGAGTGTTTTATAGTTTCACAAGAACCACAAGGCAAAACACGCAAAAACTCGTGTATATGGAGATGTTTCTTAGATACCAAAATGCTGAAATTCATGAATAACACTCTTAATTGAGAAACAGAACAACCTTACGAAATGGGTGTATTTTGAATCTTTTTAACATTCTTACTTACCAAAACCCCAAATTGCATGCAAAACTAGCTTTATGTGTGAAAAAAAATATTACCAGAAAAGTGTCTTTTGAGTTTTTTTGAGCGTGTTAGTCAATAAAGCACTAAAAAGCAGGGCAATCACATTACATGGGAATAAAACCAACTTTTACCAATAACTTGCGTTTAAGTGTTTTTAAGCGCCTTACATACGAAAACGCTAAAAGGCATACAAAACAAGTGTTTTGAGTCTTTTGTAAGATTGTTACGTAAAAAAAATGCCTAAATGAATCGGAAATACCCTATATGGGAAAAATTAAAAGACATTACGAGAAACGTGTATTATGAGTCTTTTTGATCAAAAGGGTAAAACGCATGAAAAACACTCTATATGGAGAAACAGAACAATACTGCCCCCAAAAAAAACGTGCATTTTGAGTGTTATGACATTGTTAGTTACCAAAAAGCCAAAATTCATACAAGGACCCATATTTAGATATATGAAACGACATTAAAAACATATTAAAATACCATATATAGAGAAACATAATACATTAACCAAAAACGTGTATTTTGTGTTTTTTTTTTTTTGAGCTTATTATGTACAAAATCGCCTGTCATCAAACAAATCACCCTGCATATGGAAATAAAAAGGACATTACGAGAAACGTTTGTTATGTTTTTTTTTTTTTTATTACTTTCTTAAGTACCAAATCAGTACTTCAATAGTGCTCTGAAGAAAAAGAACAAACTTACCAAAAACGTGTATTTTTTTACATTGATAATTACCAAAACGCCAACATGCATGTAAAGCAACCTATATGAAGAAACGAAACGAAATCACTAGAAACTTGTCTTTTGTTATTTTTTGAGCGTGTTAGGCACCAAATCAGTAAGAAGCAACGAAATCACCCTATAGGGGAATACAAAACTACTTTACTAAAACGTGTCTTTAGAGTGTTTTTTTAGGTTCTTACGAACTAAAATGTCAAAATACATGCAAACACCCTGTTAGGTACCAAAGAACCAAAAACAGCCTATATGAGGAAACGAAAGGACATGACAAAAAACGTGTATTATGAGTTTTTTTTTCAGCTTCTCAGATACCAAAACGCAAAAATGGAGAAAGAAAAAACTTTACCAAAATCGTGTAATTTGAATGTTTTTCACATTGTCAGGTAGCAAAACACCATAATGCTTGCTCGCTGTACGAGAAAATTAAACAACAATGTAAGAAATGTGTTTTTATGTGTTTTTCAGCGTGTTAAGCACGAAAACGCTAATTAGCATGGAAAGCACCTTATATAGAAATGCAAAATAATAAGCATGTCTTTTAAGCGTTTTAAACTTTTTACGTTCCAAAACGCTAAAGCACGTGCAACAAACACGAATAATCTCACCAAATAGAAAAAAAAAATTACCAAAAACGTGTATTTTGAGTCTTTTTGAGTATGTTACGTACATCATCTTAAAAATGCATGTAAAGCACCCTGTATGAGGAAACGATAGGACATTATGAGAGTTTTGAGTCTCTTAGGTACCAAACACTAAACCACCTGAATGAAAATTAAATATATTCTATATCTCTTAATAGAGAAACAGAACATCACCAAAAACATACGAAGCATCCTATATGGGGAAATGGAAAGACATTTGGAGAAACAAGTTTTATTTGTTTTTTGAGCTTCCTAAGTAAGCTTCCTAAGTACCAAAACGCTAAAAAGGATGAATAGCACCCTATATAGAGAAAAAGAACATTACCTAAAATCTTTATTTTGAGCGTTTTTCACATTATGTAGCAAAACATCATAATGCATGCAGATTCCTATATGAAGAAGCAAAACGATATTACAGAAAACGTGTCTTTTGAGTGTTTACTTGAGTGTTAGGAATCAAAATGCTAAAAAGCATTGAAAGCACCCTATTTGGCAATATAAAATAACTTTACCAAGAAAGTATCTTTAGTGTTTTTCACCTTCTTACATCCGAAATCGCTGAAAAGCATGCAAAACAACCTTTACGGAGAAACAAATTAACATTACCAAAAACTTGTATTTTGATTGTTTTTGTGCTTGTTAAGTATAAAAGTGCCAAATTACACGCAAAGCATCCTACGTGGAGAAAAGAAAGGACATTACGAGAAAAGTGTATTATGAGAGATTTTGAGCTTTTTAGGTACCTAGACTCAAAAACACATGATTAGAATTTTATATGGAAAAATAACTCTACCGAAAACTTTTACTTAAACTTTTTTTTTTTCATATTGTTAAGTACCAAAAGACAAAATGCACTGGAAGCCCCTTTTATCGGGAAACGAAATGACATTATCATCAACGTGTCTTTTGAGTGTTTTTCAACGTGTTAGACACAAAAAACGCTGAAAAGCATGGAAAGCGCTCCATAAGGGAATACAAAATAACATTACTAAAAACGTGTTTTAAAGGTTCTTATGTACAGAAACGCTAAAACTCAAGCAAAACACCCTTTATAGAGAAGCGAAATGAATATTTCGTTGATAAAATTACATTCAGGACAGTTAGGGAATATCCCTTACAGAAGAATAAGATCGCAGAAGAATGATCCTAAATGGATGACTGAGGTTAAAACATTACATAGGGCGAAAGAAAAGTATATATGAGATTAAAGACAGGGGAAGTGGTTTTAAGGCCATAATATAATGAATTAGAAAAATCAGGAGTTTAACAAGGAAAGCTAAAAATAGTTATGAATTAAAGGTAGCCAGCCAAGCGAAGATGGACCCCAAGGGATTTTATCAGGTATATAAGACGAAGAATAGAGAAACAATAGTTCCTTAAAGACAGTTTATATAGTAAGGTTACCAGGCGGAAGATAATGGTGATAGTTATGGCATCTTATATCAGGACTTTAGTAAAGCGTTTGACAAGGTAGCCCATCAGAGGCTACTGAGAAATGTTAGGGCGCACGAGAGAGATGAGGTGTTTAGATTGGATAAGGTCATGGCTAAGCGGCAGGCGACAGAGTGTTGTAATAAACGGCACTAAATCCGAGTGGGGTCAAGTAATTATTGGGGTGACAAAGGGATTATTAGTATTAGGGCTGATGTTGTTTGTATTATATGTCAATGACTTGGATAGTGGAATTAGTAGTGTTGTTAGTAAATTTGCAGATGACACGAGAATATGTAGATTAATTAGGTCAGAATCGCATACCATCGCCTTGCAGGCAGATTTGGATAGGATGAACGAATGGACAGACAGATGGCAAATGCAATTTAATATCAACAAATGCAAAGCACTTAGCGTAAGTAGAAGAAACCCACAGAGTAGTTACACAATGAACAACCAAGTTCTGGTAGTTTCAGGGTAAGAAAAAGATTTGAGATTTAAAGTTAGCTCTGAACTCCGTCTAAGAACGCAATGCAAAGAGGCCAGAAACAAAGCAAATAGTGTATTATGATTAATTTTCAAGAATGCTAAAAGTAGAATACCCGAAGTAATATTAAAGTTACATTTGGCGCTAGTCAGACTTCATCTAGACTACGCTGTCCAATTCTGGTCACCACATCACAGGAAGGATAAAGGTCTATTAGAATCAGTACAAAGGAGAATGACTAAAAAGATACAGGGGATGAGGAGTATTCCTTACGAAGCGAGATTCAACCTGTTAAATTTACATTCTTTAGAGAGAAGTAGGTTAAGAGTTGGAGCTGATAGAAGTCTTTAAGTGGTATATGGGTTATAACAAGGGGAACATAAGGAAAATTCTTAGAATCTGTAACCATGATAGAACAAGAAAACCGGGTTCAAGCCTTAAAACTTGATGTTCAAAAAGGAGACAGGAAGGAATTGGTTCTCAAATAGAGTAGTAGATGATTGGAACGGACGTATTAATCAAGTTGTTAGTGCTGAGGCATTTGGGAACTGTAAGAAAAAATTACACATTTATGGATGGGGATGATAGGTGGAAATAGGTAGGCATATTTCATACAAGTACTGCCACGTGTAGGCCTGATGCCTTCTTGCAGATTTACTTATTTCTTATGTTCTTATTACCAAAAGCGTGTATTTTCAGTGTTTTTCAGCTATTACGTGAAAAAAAAAATGCCAAAATGCATGCAAAGCACCCCATATGAGGAAAAAAAGGGACATTACGAGAAACGTGCATTATGAAAGTTTTTGAGATTCTTAGATACCAAAACGCTAAAACTCATGAATAACACTCGTAATTGAGAAACAGAACAACCTTACCAAATTCGTGTATTTTAAGTGTTTTTCACATTCTTGGTTACCAAAACCCTAAATTTCATGCGAAAATAGCTTTATATGGGAAAAAAAAATGACGTTACCAGAAAAGTGTCTTTTGAGTGTTTTTGAGAATGTTAGGCAATAAAGCACTAAAAAGCAGGACAATCACATTACATGGGAATAAAACCAACTTTTACCAAGAACTTGACTTTAAGTGTTTTTGATCTCCTTACATACCAAAACACTAAAACGCATGCAAAACACCCTTTATGGAGAAACAGAATAACATTACAAAAACATATATTTTGAGTGTTTTTGATCATGTTATCTATAAAAACGCTTAAATACCTGCAAAGAACCTTATGTTTGGGAAAGGAAAGGACATTACGAGAAACGTGTATTATGTATCTTCATAGGTACCGAGATGCCAAAATTCTGGCAAAATTCAGGGCAATTATGTGATATAAGAACATTATCCAAAAAGTTAATTATAGCTTTTTTTTCGGACTGTAATGTACCAAACCCTAAAGTGCATGCAAAGCCACCTACATGGGAAAATTAAACAACTTTACCAGAAACCTGTCTTCTGAGTGTTTTTTCAGCATGTTAAGCAACAAAACGATAAATAATATGGAAATCAATCAATATGGGAATACAAAACAAAATTACTGAAAACGTGTCTTTTCAGTGTTTTACGTAGAAAAACGCTAAAACGGATGCAAACCAACCAATATGAAGAAATAGAATAACATTACCAAAAATATGTATTTTGAGTGTTTTTGATCATGTTACTTATAAAAACGCTTAAATACATGCAAAGAATCCTATGTTTAGAAAGGAAAGGACATTACGAGAAACGAGTATTGTGAGTGAGGTCCTTAAGTACCAAAAAGTTAAAACCCAAAAATAACACTCTTTATAGAGGAAAAATAAATAAATAAAAAATAAAAAAATTTTTTTATTAATTTTCATAGGTACGAAGGTGCCAAAATTCTGACAAAATTCAGGGAAATTATGTGAATAAAGAACATCATGAAAAAAATTAATTCTAGCTTTTCTCGGACTGTTATGTACCAAACCCTAAAGTGCATTCAAAGCCACCTATATGGGGAAATTAAACGACTTTACCAGAAACCTGTCTTTTGAGTGTTTTTCAGCATGTTAGGCACCAAAAGGATAAATAATATGGAAGTATCTCTATATGGGAATCCAAAACAAAATTACTGAAAACATGTTTTTTTCAGTGTTTTACGTAGAAAAACGCTAAAACGGATGCAAACAAACCAATATGAAGAAATAGAATAACATTACCAAAAAGGTATATTTTGAGTGTTTTTGAGCTTGTTACCTACAAAAAAACACGAAAATGGATGGAAAGCACTCTATATTGGGAAACAAAAGGACATTACGAGAAACGTGTATAATGAGTGTTTTATAGTTTCACAAGAACCACAAGACAAAACACGCAAAAAATTCGTGTATATAGAGAAGTTTCTTAGATACCAAAATGCTGAAACTTATGAATAATGAAACTTGATTGAGAAACAGAACAACCTTACCAAATGCGTGTATTTTGAGTGCTTTTCATATTCTTAGTTACCAAAACCCCAAATTTTATGCGAAACTAGCTTTATGTGGGAAAAAAAATGACATTACCAGAAAAGTGTCTTTTGAGTATTTTTTTTATCGTGATAGGTAATAAAGCACTAAAAAGCTGGACAATCACATTACATGGGAATAAAACCAACTTTTACCGAGAACTTGACTTTAAGTGTTTTAAAGCTCCTCACATACCAAAACGCTAAAACGCATACAAAACGCCCTTTATTGAGAAACAGAAAAACATTACCAAAAACGTGTGCTTTGAGTGCTTTCCAGCTTGTTATATTTAAAATTTTCAAAATATATGTAAAGGACCCTATTTCGGGTAACGAAACGACATTCCCGGAAACATGTTGTTTTATTACTTTTAAGCATAGTAGGCACCTAACGCTAGAAAAAAAAAAAAGATATGGAAAATACTCTATATAGGAAAACAAAACAACTTCATGAAAAAAAAACTTTTCGTGTGTTTTGAGCTTATTACGTACCGAAACTCTAAAATGCGTCGAAACCACCCATTATTATAGAAACAGAAGAACGTTAGCAAAAAGGTAAGTTTTGATTTTTTTTCTTGAGCTTATTAGGTAATAAAACGCCAAAATTCATGCAAAACGATATTAACAATATTCCCCATGTCAGGTACCAAAACGAGAAAATGCATACAAAGAACCCTAAATGAAGAAACATAACATTACCAATATCTTGTGTTATGAAAATTTTGGAGCTTGTTAGGTACTAAAACGAGAAAGTGCAAGCAAAGCACCCTATATGGGAAAAAAAAATAAAAAATTTTTTTTTCTATTTCTTATGTACAAACACGTTAAAACACATACAAAATAACGTGTAATGGAGAAACAGGACAACATTGCCAAAAACGTGTATTTTGAGTGTTTTTTAGCTTCATAAGTACCAAAATGCCAAAATACATGCAAAGAACCCTCGTTGCAGTAACGGAACGATATTACCAGAAAATTGTCATATGGGTTGTTTTGAGTTATATATAGCACCATATCGCTGAAAAAAAAATAATAATTTATTTTTTTTTTTTAGTTTCTTGCGTACCAAAACACTCAAACGCGTGGAAAATAACTTTTTATGGAGAAACAACATTTGTATTGAATGTTTTTCAGCTTTTTTAGATCGCAAAACACCAAAATGCATGCATATTGCCCGATATTAGGAAACGAAACGATATTAAGAGAGAAGTGCATTATGAGATTTTGTCCAAAACTCAAAAATATATGAATAAAACTCTATATAAAGAAACAGAACAATGTTACGAAAAACGTGTATTACAAGATTTTTTTTTTCGCAATGTTAGATAATAAAACTCCAAAATGCATACAAATCACCCTATCGAAGAAACAGAACATTACCAAACACGTGTATTATGAGTGTTTTTCCCTGTGTTAGGTACTAAAACGCCAAAATGCATACAGAGTAGCCAACATGAAGAAACAGAACAAATTTATTAGAAAAAAAATATTATGAGTGTTTTTGTGCTTGTTAGGTACCAAAACGCTTAAGTGCATGCAAAGCACGCTGTATGGGAAAAATAAAGAACATTCTTTTGATTGTTTTTTTTTTCTGCTTACGTACTAAAACGTTAAAATGCATTCAAAACGCCATTCATGGGCAAGTAGAATAACATTACGAACTTGTGTGTTTTAAGCGTTTTCCATCTTGTTAGGTACAAAGACGACAAAATGCATGCAAAATATCCTATTTGGGGTTATAAAACGATTTTACCAGAAACGTGTCATCTGGGTGTTTTTTTTTTTTACATCAAAACGCTGATAAGAATGGAAAACACTATACATGGGAAAATAAAACATTATCAAAAACGTGTCTTTTGCGTGTTTTTGAGCTTATTACGTACCAAATCGCTAAAACGCTCCAAAACAATCTTTATGGAGGAACAGAACATTACCAAAAACGGGTGTTTTGAGTGTTTTTGAGCTTGAAAGGTACCAAAACGCCAAAATGCATGCAAATTACCCGATATTTTGAAATAAAAAGATATTAACAGAAAAGTCTATTAAGAGTGTTTTTTTGAGCTTGTTATTTACCAAAACGATAATGTGCATGCAAAGCACTCTATTTGAGAAAAGCAAACAACATTGCAAAACAGAAACTTGTCTTTTAACAAGGTGTGCAAAACACCTCTTATTGAGAAACCTAACAACATTACTGAAAACGTGTGTGTTTAATATTTTCCAGCTGGTTAGATACTAGAACGACATTAACAGAAAACGTGCCATTTGGATGTTTTTGAGCATATTAAGCACCAAAACTCTAAAACACATGAAAAATACTTTACATGGGAAGACAAAATAACATTATCATCGTGTGTATTTTGAGGGTTTATCTTCTTATGTACCAAAACGCTAAAAAGGGCGAAAATTTGTATATATGGAGAAACAGAATAACATTACCAAAAACCTACTGTGAGTGTTTTTCTTTGTGTTTAGGTACCAAAACTCCAAAATGCATACAAAGCACTCATACAGACTGCTTTATATGCATTTTGGATACAAAAACGTGCGTTATGATTTTTTTTTTTTTAAGCTCGTAACATACCAAAAAATTCAAACATGCGAAACGCTCTTTATGGAGAAACAGAGCAACGTTGCCAAAAACGTGTTTTTTTTTTTCCAGCATGCTGGGTACCAAAATAACAAAACACATGCAAAGCATCCTATTTGAGTTAACGAAATGGCATTCCCAGAGATGTGTCATTTCTGTGTTTTTTTTAGCATATTAGCCACAGAAAAACCTATAAAAACATTGAAAACACTCTATATGGGAAAATAAAACATTATCAGAAACACGTCTTTTGAGTGTTTTTGAGCTTCTTCCGTACCAAAAGTCTAAAACAGTGTAACACTGTTTATAGAGAAACAGAACATTACCAAAAAATGTGTTTCTTCATTGTTTTTGAGCTTGTAAGGTAACAAAACACCAAAGTCCATGATAATCACCCGATATGGGGAAACGAAACGATATTGACAGAAACTTGTGTTATAATTGTTTTTTAACTTCTTCTGTACCAAAACGCTAAAAACACGTGAATATCACTATATTGAGAAACAGAACAGCATCATCAAAAACTTGTATTATGAGTGCTTTTCTCAATGTTAGGTACCAAAATGCTAAAATGCATATAAAGCACCCTATAAGAAGAAACAGAATGATATTACAAAAACCTGTATTATAAGTGTTTTTACCAAAACGCTAAAGTGCATGCAAACTCCCAATAAGGCAAAAACAAATAACAATAACAAAAACGTGTCTTTTGAACGTTTTTCATCTTCTTAGTACCAAAACGCGGAAACGCATACAAAACGTGGTTCATGGAGAAACAAGTACATTACCAAGAATTTGTCTTTTCATTGTTTTCCAGCTTGTTGGGTACCAAAACGTGAAAATGCATGCAAAGCACCCTATTTGGGTAGCGAATCGACATCACCAGAAACGTGTAATTTGTGTGATTTGAGCATATTAGGCACGAAAACGCTAGAAAGCAGAGGGAAACAAAGGAACATTATCAACAACGTGTCTTTTAAGAAATCTTAAGCTTCTTACGTACCAAAACGCTGAAACATATGTAAAACACCCTTTAAGGTGAAACAAAACTATATTAAGAAAAACGTGTGTTTTGAGAGTTTTTGAGTTATTTAGGTAACAAACGCCAAAATGCATCCAAAGTATCCGTTACTGGGAAACGAAACGATATTAACAGAAACGTGTGTTATAAGTGTTTTTCAACATTATTGATACCAAAACACTAAATTACGTGAATCGCTCTCTATATGGAAAAATAGAAAAACATTACCAAAAACGTGTATTATGAGTGTTTTCGCCATGTTACGTACTAAAACGTCAAATGCAGACAAGCACCCTATATGACAAAAAAAAAAAAAAAAAGATTACTAAAATGGTGTATTATGAGTGTTATTAAGATTGTTAGGTACCAAAACGCCAAAATGCACGCAAATTACCTTATATGTGAATAGCAAACAGCAATACCAAAAGCATCTTTTCAGTAGTTCCAGCTTATTATGTAACAACCCTCCAAAATATATACAAATCACCCTATCCGGGGTTAGAAGACGACATTCTCAGAAAGGGTGTTTTTTCAGGATATTAGGCACCAAACGGTAAAAAGGAAGAAAAACATTCACTATAAAATATCAAAACTGTGTATTTTGTGGTTGTTTTTTTTTTAAGCTTCTTACGTACCAAAACGCTAAAACACGTGTTAAATACCCTTTAGAGAGAAAATGAACAACATTACAAAAAACGTATGATTTGTGTGTTTTCCAGATTGTTAGGTTTAGGTATCAAAACGCCAAAATGAATGATTTGATACGTCTAAAGGAAACAATATTAACAGAAACGTGTATTATGAGCGTTTTTTTTAGCGTCTTATGTACCAAAACGCTAAAACACATGAATAGGAATCTATATGGAGAAACAAAACAACATTATAACTATGTTAAGTGCCAAAACGCCAAAATGCATACAAAACACCCTACATAGAGAAATCAGAACATTATCTAAAACGTGTATTATAAGTGTTTTGAGCTTGTTATTTACCAAAACGCTAAAAGTGCATACAAAAAATCCTTCATGTAGAAAGAAAAAAATGCAAAAAAAGACCATATTGAGTGTTGTTAAGCTTCTTAGCTATCAAAACTGCAAAATGAATGAAATCACCATTTTAGTAGCCGAACGAGATTACCAAAAACAACTCTTTTTGAGTGTTTTTGAAAATCTTATGTACAAAAACGCTCTATATTGGAAAAGCAAACAATATAACCAAAAAACATGTATTTTTAGTGTTTTTCAGCTTCTTCCTTTATAGAGAAACAGAAAAACATTCTATAAAACGTGTTTATTGAGTGTTTTTGAGCTTCTTATCTACCAAAACTGCAAAAAGCATGCAAAGCACGGAGCGACATTACCAGAAAGATATTTTTTGAGTGTTCTTGAGCTTCTTATGTACCAAAACGCTAAACCGCGTGGAAAACACGTTTTATGGGGATACATTACAAAAAAAAAAGTGTGATTTGAGCGTTTTCCAGCTTGTTAGAAACCAAAACGTGAAATTCAATGGAAATATCACTGTATTGGATAATAAAGGATATTTAAAGACTATTATGAGTATTTTCAGCTTCTTAGGTAAAAAAAAAAAACGCTAAAAAAACGTCAATAACACACTATATCTAGAAACAGAACAACATTACCAGAAACGTCTTTTATATGTTTTTGAGCTTCTTAGGTGCTAAATCACCAAAGTGCATGCAAAGCACCCTGTATGTAAAAAAAAAATATATATATATATATATATATATATATATATATATATATATATATATATATATATATATATATATATATATATATATATATATATATATATATATATATATATATATATATATATATATATATATATATATATATATATATATATATATATATATATATATATATATATATATATATTTTTTTTTACATACAGGGTGCTTTGCATGCACTTTGGTGATTCGACACATTTTTTTTAAATATATATATATATATATATATATATATATATATATATATATATATATATATATATATATATATATATATATATATATATATATATATATATATATATATATATATATATATATATATATATATATATATATATATATATATATATATATATATATATATATATATATATATATATATATATATATATATATATATATATATATATATATATATATATATATATATATTTAAAAAAAATGTGTCGAATGTTTTTCAGCTTACGTACTAAAACGGTAAAACGCATGGAAAACACTGTTTGTGGAGAAAAAAAATACCAATAATGTGTCTTTTGAGTTATCAGCGTAATAAGTAGTAAAACGCCAAAATGCATGCAGAGCGCCCTATATGAAGTAACGAAACGACATTTCCAAAAACGTGTCATTTAGGTGTTTTTTTTTAGGGTATTAGGCACCAAAATGCTAAAAAAAAAAAAAAAACATGGAAAATACCCTATATAGGAAAATGAAACAACTTCAACAAAATCGTGTCCTTTGTGTGCTTTTGAGCTTCTTACGTAGCAAAACGATAACTAAACTAAACAAAAACTTGTGTTTGAGTGTTTTTGAGCTTGTTAGATAACTAATCGCCAAAATGCATGCAAAGTTTCAGATATTGGGAAAAGAAAAGATATTAACGCTGTTTTCAGCTTCTTATGTAACGAAACGCTAAAACACGTAAATAGCATTCTATATGAAGAAACAGAACATCATTACGAAAAACGTGTATTATGGGTGCTTTTCCCCATGTTAAGGACCAAAACGCCAAAAATACATATAAAGCACCCTATATGAAGAAACAGAACGACATGATCACAAACATGTATTATGAATATTTTTGAGTTTGTTAGTTATCAAAACGCCAAAGTACATGCAAAGCACCCTATAGAAGAAGAAAAAAAAATATTACCAAAAACATCTTTTGAGTGTTTTTCAGCTTCGTACGCACCGAAACTCTAAAAGGGATTGAAAACGCACTTTACTGAGAAATAGAACATTAAAAAATACGTGTGTTTTAAGTGTTTTTAAGTTAGGTACCAAAACGACAGAATGCATGTAGAACACCTTGTCTGGAGCAACTAAAAGATAGTACCTGCAACGTGCCATTTGGAAATTTTCGAGCAAATTAAGCAACAAAAAGCTAAAAAGCATGGAAATAGCTCTATATCAGAATAGAAAACAACATTGTCAAAAACGTTTCTTTTTATTGTTTTTGAGACTACAAAACACTAAAATGTGAGCAAAGAAACATTTATGGGAAACTTTAGCAAAAAATTCTTATCTCAATCTTTTAACTTGGTAGGTACCCATATTGCCCCATAAACCCCATATTGCATGCAAAAGACCCTATTTGAGGAAACGAAACGATATTAACAGAAACGTTTATTATGAGTTTTTACTTTTTTTTTTTTTATGTACCAAAACACTAAAACACGTGAATATTACTCTATATGAGGGAAAAAAAAAATCATTAACAAAACCAGTAGCAAAACATTAACAGAAACTTGTCATTTAGGTGTTTTGAGCATATTAGGCAGCAAAACGCTTAAAAAGCAAGGAACCCTATATGGGAAAACGAGATAACCTTAACAAAATCGAGTGTTTATGAGCTTCTTACGTACCAAAACGATAAAAGATGTCCGAAACAATATTAGCAAAAACGTATGTTCTGAGATTTTTTTAGCTTGTTAGGTAACAAAACGCCAAAATGTATGCAAATTACCCTATATAGGTAAATGAAACGATATTAACATAAAGGTGTATTATGTCTTTTTTCAGCTTCATAGATACCAAAAGTCTAAAACACGTAAATAATAGTATATTTGCAGAAACAAAACAACATTACCAAAAGCGTACTTTATGAGTTTTTCCCCATGATAGGTACCAAAACGCCTAAAAGCATAGTGAACACCATACATAAAGAAACAGACCAACATTACGAAAAACTTATATGCTGAGTGTTTTTGAGCTTGTTAGATACAAAAACACCAAAGTGCATGCAAGACAACCTGTATAGGAAAAGCAATCAATATTAACAAAAACTTGTCTTTTGAGTGTTTTTCAGTTTCTTACGTACTAAAACTCTAAAACGCATGAAAAACACCCTTTATGGAGAAAGAGAACATTACTATAAACGCGTGTTTTGAGAGTTTTCCCGATCATTAGCTACCAAAACGCCAAAATGCAGACAGCACACTATTTGATGTAAAGAAATTATATTACCGGAAACGTGTCATTTCAGTGTTTTGAGCATACTAGAAACCAACCCCAACAAAAAAAAAAAAAAAAAAAAAAAAAAAAAAAAAAAAAAAATATATATATATATATATATATATATATATATATATATATATATATATATATATATATATATATATATATATATATATAACATCGAAAACGTGTCTTTTGAATGTTTTTGAGCTTCTTACGTACCGAATTTCTAAAAAGCGTGCAAAACATCCTTTATGGTGAAATAGAACATTACCAAAAATGTGTGTTTTGAGTCTTTTTGAGCTTGTTGGGTACGAAAACGCCAAAATGCACACAAATTAACGGACATTGACAAACTAAAAGTTATTAAGAAAAAGTATTATTATGAGTGTTTTTAACTTATGTACGAAAACACTAAAACACGTGAATATCACTCTATATGGAGAAAAAAGCATTAACCAAAAAAAATGGGTGTTTTCCTCATGTTAGGTACGACAATCTATACAGAATACCATATATGAAAAACAGAAAAACATTACCAAAAACGTATATTATAAGTGTTTTTGAGCTTCTTAGGTAATGCCTCCCGTTAAAGGCTATTTATCGTTTTAGCATTTTGGAACGTAAGAAGCTCAAAAACACTCAAAAGACACCATTTTGATAATGTTGTTTTGATTTCTATATAGAATGTCTTCCATGCTCTTTAGAGTTTCGGTGCTAACGTTGAAAAGCACCGAAATATAATGAAATGGATGAATTTTTGCGTATTGGTACGTAATAATCTTAAAAACATTCAAAATACACGTTTTTGGCAATAATATTTTGTTTCTCCATGAAGTTTCTTTTCCATGCATTTTAGTGTTTTGGTACGTAAACAGCTGAAAACATTCAAAAGACACGTTTTTGTTTGTTTCTCCCGTATAGCTTACTTTGCATGCACTTTGGCGTTTTCGAAAACACTACTAATACATGTTTTTGTACCCTATATGAGGAAAGGAAACGCGATTTCCAGAAAAATGCCTTTTGAATGTTTATTGGCGTGCTAGGCACCAAAACGCTAAAAAGCATGGAAAGCACCCTATAAAGGAAAACAAAACAACTTTACCATAAACGTGTGTTTTCATTATTTTTGACTTTCTTACGTACCGAAACGCTAAATCGCTCGAAGAAAAAAAAAAACGGAGAAATAATATCAAAAACAAATATTTCGAATGTTTCTGAGTTAGTTAAGTAGAAAAACGCCAAAATGCATATATAATATCTTAAATGGGAAAATGAAAAGACTTTACTGAAATGTGTACTATTGGTGTTTTTTTTTTTTTTTTACTTATTAGGTACGAAGTCGCTAAAATGCATGAATAACACTCTATATGAAATAACATTACCAAAAACGTAAATTTTCAGTTTTCACATTGTTATGAATCAAAACGCCATAATGCATGTAAAGACCCCTATTTGGGGAAAGGAAACGAGATTTCAGAAACGTATCTAAAATGTGTTCTTCAGCGTGTTAGGCACAAAAATGCTAAAAAGCATACAAATCACCTGATATGGGAATACAAAACAACATTAAGAAAACGTTTCTTTTGAGTGTCCTACGTACCAAAACGATAAAAAAAAAAAACATAGAAAACATCCTTTACGGAGAAACAGAATAACATTACCAAAAAACAAGTATTTTGAGTGTTTTGTAAGATTGTTACGTAAAAAACGCCTAAATGAATCGAAAATACCCATTATGGGAAAAATGAAGTCATTACGAGAAACGTGTATTATGAGTGTTTTTGATTTTCTTAGTATCAAAAGGGTAAAACGCATGAATAACACTCTATATGGAGAAATAGATATATGAAACGACATTAAAAACGCATGAAAATACCCTATATAGAGAAACAGAATACATTTACCATAAACGTGTATTTTGAGTGTCTTTGAGCGTATTATGTACAAAATCACCTATCATCAAACAAAATACCCTGCATATGGAAATGAAAGGACATTACGAGAAACGTTTGTTATGTTTTTTTTTTTTTATTACTTTCTTAAGTACCAAATCAGTAAAAAGCTTCAATAGTGCTCTGAAGAAAAAGAACAAACTTACCAAAAACGTGTATTTTTTTACATTGATAATTACCAAAACGCCAACATGCATGTAAAGCAACCTATATGAAGAAACGAAACGAAATCACTAGAAACTTGTCTTTTGTTATTTTTTGAGCGTGTTAGGCACCAAATCAGTAAGAAGCAACGAAATCACCCTATAGGGGGAATACAAAACAACTTTACTAAAACGTGTCTTTAGAGTGTTTTTTTTAGGTTCTTACGAACTAAAACAACCTGTTAGGTACCAAAGCACCAAACAGACCCTATATGAGGAAATGAAAGGACATAACAAAAAATGTGTATTATGATTTTTTTTTCTAGCTTCTTAGGTACCAAAACGCTAAAATAAATGAGTAGCACACTGTATGGAGAAAGAGAAACAAATTACCAAAATCGTGTAATTTGAATGTTTTTCACATTGTCAGGTAGCAAAACACCATAATGCTTGCTCGCTATACGAGAAAATTTAACAATAATGTAAGAAATGTGGTTTTATGTGTTTTTTACATAAATGCTAAATAGTATGGAAAGCACCTTATATAGAAATGCAAAATAATAAGCATGTCTTTTAAGTGTTTTAAACTTTTTACGTACCAAAACGCTAAAACACGTGCAAAAAACACGAATAAACTTACCAAATAGAAAAACCTTACCAAAAACGTGTATTTTGAGTCTTTTTGAGTCTGTTACGTACATCACATTAAAAATGCATGTAAAGCACCCTGTATGGGGAAACGATAGAACATTACGAGAAACGTGCATTGTCAGTGTTTTGAGTCTCTTAGGTACCAAACACTAAACCGCTTGAATGAAAATTGAATATATCCTATATTTCTTAATAGAGAAACAGAACATCACCAAAAACGTGTTTTTATTTCCATTTTTTTTTACCTTGTTATGTACCAAAACGTCAAAATACATACGAAGCATCCTATATGGGAAAAAAGAAAGACATTAGGAGAAAAAAGTTTTATTAGTGTTTTTGAGCTTCCTAAGTACCAAAACGCTAAAACACATGAATAGCACCCTATATAGAGAAAAAGAACAACATTACCTAAAACCTTTATTTTGAGCGTTTCTCATATTATGTAGCAAAACATCATAATGCATGCAGATCCCTATATGAAGAAGCAAAACTATATTACAGGAAACGTGTCTTTTGAGTGTTTACTTAAGTGTTAGGAATCAAAATGCTAAAAAGCATTGAAAGCACCCTATTTGGCAATATAAAATAACATTACCAAGAAAGTATCTTTAGAGTGTTTTTGACCTTTTTACGTCTGAAATCGCTGAAACGCATGCAAAACAACCTTTACGGAAAAAACAGAATAACATTACCAAAAACTTGCATTTTGATTGTTTTTGTGCTTGTTAAGTATAAAAATGCCAAATTACACGCAAAGAATCCTACATGGAGAAAAGAAAGGACATTATGAGAAAAGTGTATTATGAGAGATTTTGAGCTTTTTAGATACCCAGACTCAAAAACACGTGATTAGCACTTTATATGGAAAAACAACTCTACCGAAAACTTTTACTTAAATTTTTTTTTCATATTGTTAAGTACCAAAAGTCAAAATGCATTGGAAGCCCCCTTTATCGGGAAACGAAACGACATTATCATCAACGTGTTTTTTCAGTGTTTTTGAACGTATTAGACACCAAAACGCTAAAAAAAGCATGGAAAGCGCTCTATAAAGGAATACAAAACAACATTACTATAAACGTGTTTTATAGGATCTTATGCATAGAAACGCTAAAACCCAAGCAAAACACCATTTATGGAGAAGCGAAATAAATATTTCGTTGATAAATTACATTCAGGACAGTTAGGGAACATCCCTTACAGAAGAATAAGATCACAGAAAAATGGTCCTAAATGGATGACTGAGGTTAAAACACTACATAGGGCGAAAGAGAAGTATATATGAGATTAAAGACAGGGGAAGTGGTTTTAAGGCCATAACGGATGCAAACAAACCAATATCAAGAAATAGAATAACATTACCAAAAAGGTATATTTTGAGTGTTTTTGAGCCTGTTACCTATAAAAACGCTTAAATACATGCAAAGAAGCCTATGTTTGGGAAACGAAAGGACATTACGAGAAACGTGTATTATGAGTGTTATTAAGTTCCTTAACTAACAAAAAGGTAAAACCCACAACACTATAGAGAAACAAAAAAAAAAAGTAATTTTCTTTTTTTTTTTTGTTAGTCTTCTTCATAGGTACCGAGATGCCAAAATTCTGGCAAAATTCAGGGAAATTATATGGAAAAAAGAACATTATCAAAAAAAGTTATTTTAGCTTTTTTCGGACTGTTATGTAAAAAACCATAAATTGCATGCAAAGCCACCTATATGGGGAAATTAAACGACTTTACCAGAAACCTGTCATTTGAGTGTTTTTCAGCATGTTAGGCATCAAAACAATAAATAATATGGAAGTCACTCTATATGGGAATCGAAAACAACATTAATAAAAACTTGTCTTTTCAGTGTTTTACGTAGAAAAAAAGACTAAAACGGATGCAAACAAACCAATATCAAGAAATAGAATAACATTACCAAAAAGGTATATTATGAGTGTTTTTGAGCCTGTTACCTATAAAAAACACGAAACTGGATGCAAAGCACTCTATATTGGGAAACAAAAGGACATTACGAGAAAAGTGTATAATTACAGTTTTATAGTTTCAGAAGAACCACAAGTCAAAAGTTTCTTAGATACCAAAATGCTGAAACTCATGAATAACACTCTTGATTGAGACACAGAACAACCTTACCAAATGTGTGTATTTTGAGTGTTTTTCACATTCTTAGTTACCAAAACCCGAAATTGCATGCGAAACTAGCAATATGTGGGAAAAAATTATATTACCAGAGAAGTGTCTTTTGAGTGTTTTTGAGCGTGTTTGGCAATAAATTACTGAAAAGAAGAACAACCACATTACATGTTAATAAAAACTAACTTTTACCAAGAACTTGCCGTTAAATGTTTTTGAGCTCCTTACATACCAAACGCTAAAACGAATGCAAAACACCCTTTATGGAGAAACACAATAACATTACCAAAAACATGTATTTTGAGTGTTTTTGATCATGTTACCTATGAAAACGCTTAAATACATGCAAAGAACCCTATGTTTGGGAAACGAAAGGATATTACGAGGAACGTGTATGTTGAGTGTTTTTAAGTTCCTTAAGTATTAAAAAGCTAAAAAACCATATATAACACTCTTTATAGAGAAAAAATAAATAAATAAAAAAATAGCTTTTTCTTTTTTTGTTCACCATAGGTACCGAGATGACAAAATTCTGGCAAAATTCAGGGTAATTATGTGGAAAAAAGAACATTATCAAAAACGTTAATTTTAGCTTTTTTTCAGACTATTGTGTACCAAAGCCACATGCATGCAAAAGCCACCTATATGTGGAAATTAAACGACGTTACCGGAAACCTGTCTTTTGACTGCACCAAAACGATAAATAATATGGAATATGGGAATCCAAAACAAAATTAATGAAAACGTGTCTTTTCAGTGTTTTACATAGAAAAATGCTAAAACGGATGCAAACCAACCAATATGAAGAAATAGAATAACATTACCAAAAAGGTATATTTTGAGTGTTTTTGAGCTTGTTACCTACAAAAAACGCGAAAATGCATGCAATCCACTCTATATTTGGAAGCAAAAGGAGATTACGAGAAACGTGTATAATGAGTATTTTATAGTTTCACAAGAACCACAAGGCAAAACACGCAAAAACTCGTGTATGTGGAGAAGTTTCTTAGATACCAAAATGCTGAAACTCATGAATAACACTCTGAATTCAGAAACAGAACAACTTTACCAAATGGGTGTATTTTGAGTGTTTTTCACATTCTTAGTTACCAGAACCCCAAATTGCATGCGAAACTAGCTTCATGTGGGAAAAAAATGACATTACCAGAAAAGTGTCTTTTGAGTGTTTTTGAGCGTGTTAGGCAATAAAGCACTATAAAGCACGGTAATCACATTACACGGGAATAAAACCAACTTTTACCAAGAATTTGCCTTTAAGTGTTTTTGAGCTAAAACGCAAGCAAAAGACGCTTTATGGAGAAACATAATAACATATTTAACATATTTCTAGTGCCTTTGATCATGTTACCTATAAAAACGCTTAAATACATGCAAAGAAGCCTATGTTTGGGAAACGAAAGGGCATTACGAGAAACGTGTATTATAAGTGTTTTTAAGTTACTTAAGTACCAAAGATCTAAAACCCACCAATAACACTCTTTATAAAGAAACCAAAAAAAAAATAAATAAATAAAAAATAAATAAAAAAAATAGCATTATTTTTTGTTATTTATCTTCATAGGTACCGAGATGCCGCCAAAATTCTGTGAAAATTCTGGGAAATTAGGTGGATAAAAGAACATTATCGAAAAAGTTAATTTTAGCTTTTTTTTCGGACTGTTATGTACCAAACCCTAAAGTGCATGCAAAGCCACCTATATGAGGAAATTAAACGACTTGACAAGAAAACTGTCTTTTGAGTGTTTTTCAGCATGTTAGGCACTAAAACGATAAATAATATGGAAGTCAATCTATATGGGAATCCAAAACAAAATTACTGAAAGCATGTCTTTTCAGTGTTTTAAGTAGAAAAACGCTAAAACGGATGCAAACCAACCAATATGAAGAAAAAGATTAACATTACCAAAAAGGTATATTTTAAGTGTTATTGAGCTTGTTACCAACAAAAAAAAAAAACGCGAAAATGGATGCAAGGCACTCTATATTGGGAAACAAAAAGACATTACGAGAAACGTGTATAATGAGTGTTTTATAGTTTCACAAGAACCACAAGGCAAAAAACACAAAAACTCGTGTATATGGAGAAGTTTCTTAGATACCAAAATGGTGAAACTCCTGAATAACACTTTTAATTAAAAAACAGAATAACCTTACTAAACGCGTGTATTTTGAGTGTTTTTCACATTCTTAGTTACCAAAACCCAAAAATGCATGCGAAATTAGCTTTATGTGGGAAGAAAAATGACATTACCAGAAAAGTGTCTTTTGAGTGTTTTTGAGCGTGTTAGGCAATAAAGCACTAAAAAGGAGGGCAATCATATTACATGGGAATAAAACCAACTTTTACCAAGAAATTGCCTTTAAGTGTTTTTGAGCTCCTTATATACCAAATCGCTAAAATGCATGCAAAATACCCTTTATGGAGAAACAGATTAACATTACCAAAACATGTATTTTGAATGTTTTTTATCATGTTATCTCTAAAAACGCTTAAATACATGCGAAGAACCCTATGTCTGGGAAACGAAAGTACATTACGAGAAACGTGTATTATGAGTGTTTTTAAGTTCCATAAGTACCAAAAAGCTAAAACCTCTTTATAAAGAAAAATAAATAAATAAAAAGAATAGGATTTTTTTTGGGGGGGTATTCTTCTTCATAGGTACCGAGATGGCAAAATTCGGGCAAAATTCAGGGAAATTATGCGAAAAAAGAACATTATAAAAAAAGTTAATTTAAGCTTTCTTTTTCGGACTGTTATGTACCAAACCTTAAAGTGTATGCAAAGCCAACTATATGGGAAAATTAAAGGACTTTACTAGAAACCTGTGTTTTGAGTGTTTTTCAGCATGTTAGTCACCAAAACAATAAATAATATGGAAGTCATTCTATATGAGAATCCAAAACAAAATTACTGAAAACGCGTCTTTTCCGTGTTTTACGTAGAAAAAAGCTAAAACGGATGCAAACCAACCAATATGTAGAAATAGAATATTACCAAAAAGGTATATTTTGAATGTTTTTGAGCTTTTTACTTACAAAAAACGCGAAAATGGATGCCTTTTAGTGGTTTGTTACCTAAGAAGTAAAAAAAAGACCACCTTTCTCGTAATGTTTTTTTTTTCCATTTAACCAAATAGGGTACAGGGAATGTATTTTGACGTTTTTCACGTAACAGCCTCAAAAGCAATAAAAAAAAATTTGTTTTTGGTAATGTTATTCTGTTTCTCCATCAAGGGTGTTTTGCATGCGTTTTAGCGTTCTGATACCTAAGATGCTCAAAAATACTGAAAAGAGACATTTTTGTTAATGTTTTGTTTTCCATTACAGTGTGATTTCCATGCTTTTCATCGTTTTGGAGCTAGAACACTGATAAACACTGAAAAGACACCTTTCTAGAAAACTAGTTTCCTTTCGCATGCTTTGCATGTGTACGTAACAATGAGAAATACACTCCAATTACAAGTTTTTCGTAGTGTTATTATGTTTCTCGATGACGATTTTTTTTTTTTTTTTGCATGCGGCTTAGGTTTTTGGTATGTAATAAGCTCAAAAACACTTAAAAGACACGTTTTCCTTAGTGTTGTTTTGTTGTTCAAATCAAGTGATTTCCAAGCTTTATATCGATTTAGTGTCTAAACACTCCAAAGACATGTTTCTGGAAACATCGTTTCATTTCCTCATAAAGGTTACTTTGCATGCATTTTTGCGTTTTCTATGTAACAAGCTCATAAACACATAAAATACTTGTTTTTGGCAATTTTATTATGTTTCTCCATAAAAAGTGTTTTGCAAACGTATTAGCGTTTTGGTACGTAAGAAGCTCAAAAAGATTGAAGACATGTTTTTGATAATGTTTTTTATTCCCATATGGTGATCTTTCCATGCTTTTTAGCATTCTGTTACATAGCAGATTCATAAACATTCAAAAGACACGTTTCATTAAATTTAGTTTCGTTTATTAGTTAGTTGGCTTCCATACATTTTGGCGTTTTGGCACCTAACAATATTTTTAGCTTATTAGGTACCCAAACAATAATACGTATGATTTGCATTCTGTATGGAGAAAACGTGTATTTTAAGTGTATTTAGTGTTGGTAGGTATCAAAACGCCAAAATACATGCAAAGCACCCGATATGGGGAAAATAAACGACATTTCCAGAAACATGTCTTTTGAGAGTTTACGAGTGCGTTAGGCACAAAAAGCTCTTAAAAAGCATGGAAAGTACCGTAAATGGGAAAACATTGTTTTGAGCTACTTACGTACCAAACCGCTAAAACGGTTGCAAAACACACTTTATGGAGAAACTCCATAAAGTGTGTTTTGCTTTACCAAAAAACATGCATTTTGAGAAATTTTGCGCCTGTTACGTACAAAAACGATAAAATACATGCAAATAACCCTAAAAGGGGAAAAGAAAACATTAAAAGAAACGTATATTTTGAGTGGTATTGAGCTTCATAGGTACCAGAACACTAAAACGTATGAATAATACTCTATATGGAGAAACAGAACAAGATTAACCAAAACTTGTGTTTTAAGGCTTTTTTTTCACGTTATTAGGTACCGCAACGCGAAAATGCATGCAAAGCATACTATATGGAGAAAGGAAACATTTCCAGAAACATGTCCTTTTAGTGTTTATGAGCGTGTTAGGTACCAAGAAGCTAAAAACCAAGGAAAGCACCCAATAGGAGAACACAAAAGATTACAAAAACTTTTCATTTCAGTGCTTATGAGCTACTTGCATACAAAAACACTTAAACGCATCCAAAACTGAATAACATTACCAAGAAAAAGTGTATTTTCAATGTTTTGAGCTTCTTAATAAAAAAAAAAAGTAACCAAAGGCATTATGAGAAACTTATATTAAGAGCGTTTTTGAGCTTCTCAGGTACCAAAACGCGAAAATGCATGAATAATACTCTCTTTGGAGAAACACAACAATATTAGATACCAAAACGCTAAAAAGCAACGAAAACTCTCTATTTGGAAAAGCAAAACATTACCAAAAGCGAGTCTTTTGAGAGTTTTTATAGCTACTTACGTACCAAAACGCTAAAATGAATGCAAAGCACATTTTATGGAGAAAGAGAATAACATTACCAGAAAAGTGTATTTTGAGTTTTTTTTTTATCTTACGTATAGAAAAAAAGCAAAAATGCATGCAAAATATCCTAAATGGCGATACGAAAAGAAATAAAAAGACACTTAATTTATCAGTGTTTTGAGATTCTTAGGTAGCAGAATGCACAAACGCATGTATAATATTATATATGAAGAAACAGAAGAGTATTACCGAAAACGTATATTTTGAGTATTTTTCACATTGTTACGTAACAAAAACGCCAAAATGCATGGAAATCACCCAATATGGATCAAATAATGGACATTACGAGAAAGATGTATTATTAGTGTCTTTGAGCGTCTTAGGTACCAAACGCAAAAACTATTTAGTACCACTGTATATGGAGAAACAGAACATTACCAAAAACGTTTATTTTGAGTGTTTTTCACAATTTTATGTACCAAAACGTCAAAATGCCTCCAGAGCACCATCTATGGGGAGATGAAACGACATTTCCAGAAACATGTCTTTTGAGTGTTGATGAACGTGTTAGGTACCAAAGTTATAAAAAAAACATTGAAAGCTACCTATATGAAAGAACAAGACAACCAAAAAATTTATCTTTTGGGTATTTTCAGCTACTTACGTACCATAACGCTGAGATGTATGCAAAACACCCTTTGCATGAGGAAACGAAAAGACATTACAAGAAACTTTTATAATGAGTGTTTTTTTATTTTATTTATTAGGTACCAAGACCTATTTCACGCATTGAAGAGCACTCTATATGGAGAAAAGAACAAAATTACCAAAAATGTGCTTTTTGAGTGTTTTTCACATTGCTAGGTACGAAAACACTCTATAAAGAGTGTTATTTGTGGGTTTTAGCTTTTTCATACTTAACGAACTTAAAAAAAAAACTCATAATACACGTTTCTCGTAACGTCCTTTCATTTTCAAAACATAGGGTTCTTTGCATGTATTTAAGCTTTTTTATAGGTAACATGATCAAAAACACTCAAAATACATGTTTTTGGTAATGTTATTCTGTTTCTCCATAAAGGGTGTTCTGCATGCCTTTTAGCGTTTTGATATGTAAGGAGCTCAGAAACACTTAAAGGCAAGTTCTTGGTAAAAGTTGGTTTTATTCCCATGTCATGTGATTACCCTGCTTTTTAGTGCTTTATTGCCTTTCACGCTCAAAAACACTCAAAAGACATTTTTCTGGTAATGTCATTTTTTTCCCACATAAAGCTAGTTTCACATGCAATTTGGGGTTTTGGTAACTAAGAATGTGAAAAGCACTCAAAATACACGCATTTGGTAAGGTTGTTCTGTATTCTTAATTAAGAGCGTTATTCCTGAGTTTCAGCATTTTGGTATCTAAGAAAATTCTTTATATACACGAGTTTTTGCGTTTTTTGCATTGTGGTTCTTGTGAAACTATAAAACACTCATTATACACGTTTCTCGTATTATCCTTTTGTATCCCAATATAGAGTGCTTTCCATCCATTTTCGTTTTTTTTGTAGGTAAGAAGCTCAAAAACATTCATAATATACCTTTTGGTAATATTATTCTATTTCTCCATATTCGTTGGTTTGCATCCGTTTTAGCGTTTTTCTACGTAAAACACTGAAAAGACACTTTTTCAGTAATTTTGTGATGGATTCCCATTTTGAGTGACTTCCATATTATTTATCGTTTTGGTGCCTAACATGCTGAAAAACACTCATAAGACAGGTTTCTCGTAAAGTCGTTTAATTTCCCAATATAGGTGGCTTTGCATGCACTTTAGGATTTGGTACATAACAGTCCGAAAAAAAGCTAAAATTAACTTTTTTTCATAATATTCTTTTTTCACATAATTCTTCTGAATTTTGCCACAATTTTGGCATCTAAGAATGTGAAAAACACTCAAAATACACGCATTTGGCAAGGTTGTTCTGTTTCTCAATTATGAGTGTTATTCAGAAGTTTCAGCATTTTGGTTTTTGCGTTTTTTGCCTAGTGGTTCTTGAGAATCTATAAAACACTCATTATACACGTTTCTCGTAATGTCCATTTGTTAACCAATATAGAGAGGTTTGCATCCATTTTCGTTTTTTTTGTAGGTAACAAGCTCAAAAACACTTAAAATATACCTTTTTGGTAATGTTATTCTATTTCTTCATATTGGTTGGTTTGCATCCGTTTTAGCGTTTTTCTACGTAAAACACTGAAAAAAAAAAACGTTTTTAGTAATTTTGTTTTGGATTCCCATATAGAGTGACTTCCATATTATTTATCGTTTTGGTGTCTAGCATGCTGAAAAACACTCAAAAGACAGTTTTCTTGTAAAGTCGTTTAATTTCCCCATACAGATGGCTTTGCATGCACTTTAGAGTTTGGTACATAACAGTCCGAAAAAAAAGCTAAAATTAACTTTTTTGATAATGTTCTTTTTTCACATAATTTCTCTGTAATTTTTCCCACATAATGTCTTTTCCTTGTTTTACGTAGAAAAACGCTAAAACGGATGCAAACCAATCAATATTAAGAAATAGAATAAGATTACCAAAAAGGTATATTTTTAGTGTTTTTGAGCTTTTTACTTACAAAAAACGCGAAAATGGATGCAAACCTCTCTATATTGGTTAACAAATGGACATTACGAGAAACGTGTATAATGAGTGTTTTATAGATTCTCAAGAACCACTAGGCAAAAAACGCAAAAACCAAAATGCTGAAACTTCTGAATAACACTCATAATTGAGAAACAGAACAACCTTGCCAAATGCGTGTATTTTGAGTGTTTTTCACATTCTTAGTTACCAAAACCTCAAATTGCATGTGAAAGTAGCTTTATGTGGGAAAAAATTCACATTACCAGAAAAGTGCCTTTTCAGTGTTTTTTTTTTTAGCATGATAGGCAATAATGTACTAAAAAGCAGGGCAATCACATTCCATGGCAATAAAACCAACTTTTACCAAGAACTTGCCTTTAAGTTTTTTTGAGCTCCTTATATACCAAAACGCTAAAACGCATGCAAAACACCCTTTATGGAGAAACAAAATAACATTACCAAAAACATGTATTTTGAGTGTTTTTGATCATGTTACCTCTAAAAACGCTTAAATACATGCAAAGAAACCTATGTCTGTGAAAAGAAAGGACATTACGAGAAACGTGTATGGAGTTAAAAAACACTTAAAGGCAAGTTCTTCATAAAAGTTTTTATTCCCAATAATGTGAATGTTCTGCTTTTTATTGCTTTGTTGCATATCACGCTCAAAAACACTCGAAAAATTTTTTTCTGGTAATGTCATATTTTCCCACATAAAGCTAGTTTCGCATGTAATTTGGTAATTTCGTAACTAAGAATGTGAAAAAAACTCAAAATACACAATTTGGTAGGGTAGTTCTGTTTCTCGATTAAAAGTGTTATTCATGCATTTCGTCATTTTGATATGTAAGAAACTTCTCTATATATACACGAGTTTTTGCGTTTATTCCCTTGTGGTTCTTGTGAAACTATAAAACACTCATTATACACTTTTCTCGTAATGTTCTTTTGTTTCCTAATATAGAGTGTTTTCCATCCATTTTTGCATTTTTTGTAGGTAACAAGCTTAAAAACACTCAAAATACATCTTTCTGGTAATGTTATTCTATTTCTTCAAATTGGTTGGTTTGCATCCGTTTTAGCGTTTTTCTTCGTAAATCTCTGAAAATACTCGTTTTCAGTAATATTGTTGAAATTGCTTCTGGTACAGGTTTCTGGTAAAGTCGTGTAATTTTCCCATATAGGTGGCTTTGCATGCACTTCAGGGTTTGGTACATAACTCTGGAAAAAAGCTAAAATTATTTTTTTTTTAATTTTTTTCCTTACCTAATTTCCCTGAATTTTGCCAGAATTTTGGCATCTCGGTACCTATGAAGATAAAAAACAAAAAAAATAATTTTTCTATTCATTTTATTTATTTTTTTTTTCTCTATAAAGAGTGTTATTTGTGTGTTTTAGCGTTTTGGTACTTAAGTACCAAAATGCTAAAACCCACAAATAACACTCTTTATTGACAAAGAAAAAAAAAATATCATTTTTTTTATTGATCTTCATAGGTACCGAGATGCCAAAATTCTGGCAAAATTCAGGAAAATTACGTGAAAAAAAGAATATTATTAAAAAGGTTAATTTTATTTTTTTTTCGGACTGTTATGTACCAAACCCTAAAGTGTATGCAGGGCCACCTATATGGGGAAATTAAACGACTTTACAAGAAACCTGTCTTTTGAGTATTTTCAGCATGTTAGGCATCAAAACGATAAATAACATGGAAGTCACTCTATATGGGAATCCAAAACAAAATTACTAAAAAACGTGTCTTTTCTGTTTTACGTAGAAAAACGCTAAAACGGATGGAAACCAACCAATATGAAGAAATAGAATAACATTACCAAAAAGGTATATTTTGAGTGTTTTGATCATGTTACCTATAAAAACGCTTAAATACATGCAAAGAACCTTATCTTTAGGAAACAAAAGGACATTACGAGAAACGAGTATTATGAGTGTTTTTACGTTCCTTAAGTACCAAAAAGCTTAAACCCACAATTAACACTCTTTATAGAGAAAAAATGAGTAAATAAATGAAAAAAATAGCTTTTTTTTTGGTTATTGATCTTCATAGGTACCGAGATGCCAAAATTCTGGCAAAATTCAGGGAAATTATGTGATAAAAAGAATATAAAAAAAGTTATTTTTAGCTTTTTTTCAGACCGTTATGTATCAAACCCTAAAGTGCATGTAGAGCCACCTATATGGGGAAATTAAACAACTTTACCTGAAATCTGTCTTTTGCCTGTTTTTCATTATGTTAGGCACCAAAACAATAAATAATATGGAAGTCACTCTGTATGGGAATCCAAAACAAAATTACTGAAAACGTGTCTTTTCAGTGTTTTACGTAGAAGAACGCTAAAACGAATGCAAATCAACCAATATCATGAAATAGAATGATATCACCAAAAAGGTATTTTTTTTTGTTTTTGAGCGAAAATGGATGCAAATCTCTGTATATTGGGAAACAAAAGCACATTACGAGTAACGTTTATAATGAGTGTTTTATAGTTTCACAAGAACCAAAAGGCAAAACAAGCAAAAACTCGTGTATATGGAGATGTTTCTTAAATTATGACTGTTTTTAAGTTCCTTAAGTACCAAAACATTAAAACCCACAAATAACAATCTTTAAAGATAAATAAAAAAATAAATTCAAGAAATATCTTTTTTTTTTTTATTGATTGTCATAAGTACCGAGATACCAAAATTCTGCCTAAATTCAGGGAATTTATGTGGAAAAAAGAACATTATCAAAAAAGTTAATTATAGCTTTTTTTCGGATTGTTATTTACCAAACCCTAAAGTGCATGCAAAGCCACCTATATGAGGAAATTAAACGCCTTTACCAGAAACCTGTCTTTTCAGTGTTTTTCAGCAAGTTAGGCACCAAACCGATAAATAATATGGAAGTCAGTCAATATGTGAATCCAAAACAAAATTACTGAAAACGTGTCTTTTCAGTGTTTACGTAGAAAAACGCTAAAGTGGATCCACACCAACCTATATGAAGAAATAGAATAACATTACCAAAAAGATATATTTTGAGTGTTTTTGAGCTTGTTAACTACACAAAAATGCAAAAATGGATGTAAAGCACTCTATATTAGGAAACAAAAGGACATTTCGAGAAAAGTGTATAATGAGTGTGTTATAGTTTTAAAAGAACCACAAGGCAATAAACGCAAAAACTCGTGTATATAGAGAAATGTCTTACATACCGAAATGATGAAATGCATGAATAACACTTTTAATCGATAAACAGAACTACCTTACCAAATTGTGTATTTTGAGTGTTTTTCACATTCTTAGTTACAAAATGCCAAATTACATGCGAAACTACCTTCATGTGGGAAAAAAAATGACATTACCAAAAAAGTTTCTTTTTAGTGTTTTTGAGCGTGATATGCAACAAAGCACTAAAAAGCAGAAAACTCACATTACATGGGAATAAAACCAACTTTTACGAAGAACTTGCCTTTAAGTGTTTTTTAACTCCTTACATACCAAATCGCTAAAACGCATGCAAAACACCCTTTATGGAGAAACAGAATAACATTACCAAAAACATGTATTTTGAGTGTTTTTGATCATGTAACCTATAAAAACGCTTAAATACATGTAAAGAACCCTATGTTTGTATAACAAAAGGACATTTCGAAAATCGTGTATTATGAGTGTTTTTAAGTTCCTTAAGTACAAAAAAGCTAAAACCCACAAATAACACTCTTTATAGGGAGAAAAAAAAATTTGTTATTCATCTTCATACGTACCGATATGCCAAAATTCTGGCAAAATTCATCGAAATTAAAAAAAAAAATTCATTATAAAAAATTAATTTTAGCTTTTTTCCGGAGTTATGTACAAATCCTGAAGTGCATGCAAAGCCACCTATATGGGGAAATTACACGACTTTACCAGAAACCTGTCTTTTGAGTGTTTTTCAGCAATTTCAACAATATTACTGAAAATTTGTCTTCAGTGATTTACGTAGAAAAACGCTAAAACGGATGTAAACCAACCAATATGAAGAAATAGAAGAACATTACCAAAAAGATATGTTTTGATATGTTTTTCAGCTTGTTACCTACAAAAAAAGCAAAAATGGATGGAAAGCACTTTATATTGGCAAAGAAAAGGACAATACGAGAAACGTGTATGAGCGTTTTATAGTTTGAAAAAAAACCACAAGGTAAAAAAACTCAAAAACTCGTGTACATAAAGAAGTTTCTTACATACCAAAAAGCTGAAACTCATGAAAAACACTTTTAATTTTGAAACAGAAATACCATACCAAATGTGTGTATTAGAAAAGTTTCTTACATACCAATATGCTGAAACTCATGAATAACTATTAATTAAGAATTAGAACAACCTTACTAAAGGCCTGTGTTTTGAGTTTTGTTTTCACATTCTTAGTTACGAAAACGCCAAATTCCATGCAAAACTAGCTTTATATGGGAAAAAAAAATATATTACCAGAAAAGTGTCTTTTGAGTGTTTTTGAGCCTGTTAGGCAATAAAGCACTAAAAAGCAGGGCAATCACATTACATGGGAATAAAAACAACTTTTACCAAGAACTTGCCTTTAAGTGTTTTTGAGCTCATTACATACCAAAACGCTAAAACGCATGCAAAACACCTTTTATGGAGAAACAGAATAAAATTACCAAAAACATATATTTTGAGTGTTTTTGATCATGTTATCTATAAAAACGCTTAAATACATGCAAAGAACCTTATGTTTGCAAAACAAAAGAACATTACGAGAAATGTGTATTATAAGTGTTTTTAAGTTCCTTAAGTACCAAAAAGCTAAAACCCACAAATAACACTCTTTATTTAAAAAAAAAAAAAAAAGTAAGAAAATAAAAAAATAGGATTTTTTTTCTTTGTTATTCATCTTCATAGGTACCGAGATGCCAAAATTTTGGGAAAATTCAGGGCTATTATATGATAATAGAAAATTATCAAAAAAGTTAATTTTAGCTTTTTTTTCGGACTGTTATGTACCAAACCTTAAACTGCATCCAAAGACTCCTATATGAGGAAATTAAACGACCTTACCAGAAATCTGTTTTTTGAGTGTTTTTCAGCATGTTAGGCAGCAAAACAATAAATAATAAGGAACTCACTCTATATGAGAATCCAAAACAAAATTGTTGAAAACATGTCTTTTCACTGTTTTACGTAGAAAAACGCTAAAACGGATGCAAACCAACCAATATCAAGAAATACAAAAACATTACCAAAAAGGTATATTTTTGAGCTTGTTACCTACAAAAAAACGCGAAAATTGATGCAAAGCACTCTATATTAGAAAACAAAAGGACTTTGCAAGAAAAGTGGATAATGAGTTTTTTATAGTTCAAAAGAACCAAAAGGCAAAAAACACAAAAACTCGGGTATATGGAGAAGGTTTCTAGATACCAAAATGCTGAAACTCATGAATAACACTAATAATTGAGAAAAAGAACATCCTTACTAAATGTGTGTATTTTTTAGTGCTTTTCACATTCTTACTTACCAAAACCCCAAATTGCATGCGAAACCACCTTTATGTGAAAAAAAAAATAACATTACCAGAAAAGTGTTTTTTAAGTGTTTTTGAGCGTGATAGGCAATAAAGCACTAAAAAGCAGGGCAATCATATTACATTGGAATAACACCAATTTATATCAAAAACTTGCCTTTAAGTGTTTTTGAGCTAATTATATACCAAACCGCTAAAACGCATGCAAAACAAACTGTATGGAGAAACAGAATAACATTACCAAAAAACATGTATTTTGATTGTTTTTGATCATGTTATCTATAAAAACGCTTAAATACATGCAAAGAACCTTATGTTTGGGAAACGAAAGAACATTACGAGAAACGTGTATTATGTGTTTTTTTAAGTTCCTTAAGTACCAAAAAGCTAAAACCCACAAATAACACTCTTTATTTAGAAAATAAATAATTGAAAAATTTTAAAAAATAGAAATTTTGTTTTGTTTTTGTTTTTTATCTTCATAGGTACTGAGATTCCAAAATTCTTGGAAAATTCAGGGCAATCATATGATAAAAGAATATTATCAAAAAAGTTAATTTCAGCTTTTTTTTCGGACTGTTATGTACCAAACTCTAAAGTGCATGCAAAGCCTCCTATATGAGGAAATTAAACGACCTTACCAAAAATCTGTGTTTTGAGTGTTTTTTAGCATGTTAGTTACCAAAACGATAAATAATAAGGAACTCACTCTATATGGGAATCCAAAACAAAGTTACTAAAAACGTGTCTTGTCAGTGTTTTACGTAGAAAAACGCTAAAACGGATGCAAAGCAAACAATATCAAGAAATAGAAAAAACGTTACTAAAAAGGTATATTTTGAGTGTTTTTGAGCTTGTTACCTACAAAAAACGCGAAAATTGATGCAAAGCACTCTATATTGGGAAACAAAAGAACATTGCAAGAAAAGTGTATAATGAGTTTTTTATAGTTCAAAAGAACCACAAGGCAAAAAACGCAAAATCTCGCGAATATGGAGAGGTTTCCTAGATAAAATGCTAAAACTCATGTATAACACTCCTAATTGAGAAAAAGAACAACCTTAATAAATGCGTGTATTTTGAGTGCTTTTCACATTCTTAGTTACCAAAACCCCAAATTGCATGCAAAAATAGATTTATGGAAAAAAAAATGACTTTACCAGAAAAGTGTCTTTTTAGTGTTTTTGAGCGTGATAGGCAATGAAGCACTAAAAAGAAGGGCAATCACATTACACTGGAGGAAAACAAATTTTTACCAAGAACTTGCCTTTAAGTGTTTTTGAGCTCCTTATATACCAAAACAGTAAAACGCATGCAAAACACTCTTTATGGTGAAACAGAATAACATTACCAAAAACATGTATTTTTTAGTGTTTTTGATCATGTTACCAATAAAAACGCTTAAATACATGCAAAGAACACAATTTTTGGGAAAGAAAAGGAGATTACGAGAAACGTGTATTTTGAGTGTTTTTAAGTTCATTAATTACCAAAAAGCTAAAAGCCACAAATAACACTCTTTATTGAGAAACAATAAATAAAAATTTAAAAAAATACGATATTTTTTTTTCTTTTTTATCTTCAGAGGTACCGAGATGCCAAAATTCGGTTAAAATTCAGGAAAATACGTGAAATAAGAACATTATCAAAAAAGTTAAATTTAGCTTTTTTTTGGACTGTTATGTACCAAACCCCTAAACTGCATGCAAACCCACCTATATGGGGAAATTAAACGTCTTTGCCAGAAAGCGGTCTTATGAGTGTTTTTTCAGGATGTTAGGAACCAACACGATCAATAACATGGAAGTCAATCTATATGGGAATCCAAAACAAAATTACTAAAAACGTGTCTTTTCGGTGTTTTACGTAGAAAAACGCTAAAACGAATGCAAACCAACCAAAATGAAGAAATAAAATAACATTACCAAGAAGGTATATTTTGAGTGTTTTTGAAATTGTTACCTACAAAAAACGCGAAAATAGATGGAAAGCACTCTATATTGGGAAGCAAAAGGACATTACGAGAAATGTGTATAATGAGTGTTTTATAGTTTCACAAGAACTACAAGGCATAAAACGAAAAAACTCGTGTATATAGAGAAGTTTCTTACATTCCAAAATGCTGAAAATCTGAAACAGCACTCTTTATTGAGAAAAAGACAAATCTTACTAAATGCGTGTATTTTGAGTGCTTTTCACATCCTTAGTTACCAAAACCCCAAATTGCATGCGAAACCAGCATTATGTGAGAAAAAAATGACATTACCAGAAAAATGTCTTTTGAGTGTTTTTGAGCGTGTTAGGCAAAAAAGCACTAAAAAGCAGGGCAATCACATTACATTGGAATAAAACCAATTTTTAACAAGAACTTGCCTTTAAATGTATTTGAGCTCCTTATATACCAAAACATTAAAATGCATGTAAAATACACTTTATGGTAAAACAGAATAATATTACAAAAAACATGTATTTTGAGTGTTTTTTAAATGTTACCAATAAAAACGCTTAAATACATTTAAAGAACCCTATTTTGGGGAAACGAAAGGGCATTAAGAGAAACGTGCATTATGAGTGTTCTTAAGTTCATTAAGTACGAAAAAGCTAAAAGCCACAAATTACACTCCTTATTGAAAAAAAAATAAAAATAAATAAATAAATAAATAAATACGATATTTTTTTTTTTCATTGTTATTCATCTTCACAGGTAACGAGGTGCCAAAATTCGGGCAAAGTTCAGTAAATTATATGAAAAAAGAACATTTTAAAAAAAGGAAATTTAGCTTTTTCTTCGGATTGTTATGAACCAAACCCCTAAAGTGCATGCAAAGCCACCTATATGGGGAAATTAAACGTCTTTTCCAGAAAACTGTCTTATGAGTGTTTTTCAGCATGTTAGGAACCAACACGATAAAAACCCAAGGAAGTCAATCTATATGGGAATCCAAAACAAAATTACTAAAAACGTGTCTTTTCGGTGTTTTACGTAGAAAACGCTAAAACGGATGCAAACCAACCAAAATGAAGAAATAGAATAACATTACCAAAAAAGTATATTTTGGGCGTTTTTCAATTTGTTACCTACAAAAAACGCGAAAATGGATGGAAAGAACTCTATTTTGGGAAGCAAAAGGCACCAAAAAGCATTTTAGGCACCAAAACGATTAATATCATACTCACTCTATATGGAAATCCAAAAAAAAAAAAATCACTGGAAACGTGTCTTTTAAAAGATTTACGTAGAAAAACGCTAAAACGGATGCAAACCAACGAATATGAAGAAATAGAATAACATTACCAAAAAAATATATTTTGTGTTCTTGAGCCTGTTACATAAAAAAAAAAACGCAAAAATGGATGCAAAGCACTCAATATCAGGAAAAAAAGGACATAACGAGAAACGTGTATAATGAGTGTTTTATAGTTTCACCAGAATCGCAATGCAAAAAACGCAAAAACTCGACTATATGGAGAAGTTTCTAAGATACTAAAATACTGAAACTCATGAATAACACTCTTAATCAAGAAACAGAACAACCTTACTAAATGCGTGTATTTTGAGTGCTTTTTTACATTCTTAGTTACCAAAACCCGAAATTCCATGCGAAACTAGATTTATGTGGGGAAAAAAATAACATTACCAGAAAAGTGTCTTTGAGTGTTTTTGAGCGTGTTAGGAAATAAAGCACTAAAAAGCATGGCAATCACATTACATGGGAATAAAACCAACTTTTTCGAAGAACTTACCTTTTAGTATTTTTGACATGCATTTAGTAAGGATGCTCTGTATCTCAATTAAGAGTGTTATTCATGAGTTTCAGCATATACACGAGTTTTTGCGTTTTTTGCCTTGTGGTTTTTTTGAACTATAAAACATTCATTATACACTTTTCTCGCAATGTCCCTTTGTTTCCCAATATAGAGTGCTTTTGTATCCATTTTCGCGTTTTTTTTTTTTTGTAGGTAACAAGCTCAAAAACACTCAAAATATACATTTTTTGTAATGTTTTTCTGCTACTTGATATTGGTTGGTTTGTATCAGTTTTAGCGTTTTTCTACGTAAAACACTGAGAAGACACGTTTTCAGTAATTTTCTTTTGGATTCCCACATAGAGTGAGTTCCTTATTATCTGTCGTTTTGGTGCCTAACATGCTGAAAAACTCTCAAAAGACAGATTTCTGGTAAGGTCTTTAATTTCCTCATATGGGAGGCTTTAAATGTCTTTTCAGTGTTTTTGAGCGTGTTACGCAATAAAGCACTAAAAGCCAGGGCAATCACATTACATGGGAATAAAACCAAATTTTACCAAGAACTTGCCTTTAAGTGTTTTTTAGCTCCATATATACCAAAACGCTAAAACGCACGCAAAACACACTTTATGGAGAAAGAGATTAACATTACCAAAAACATATATTTTGAGTGTTTTAATCTTGTTACCAATAAAAACGCTTAAATACATGCAAAAAACCCTATTTTTGGGAAACGAAAGGACATTACGAGAAACGTGTATTATGAGTGTTTTTAAGATCATTATTTACCAAAAAGCTAAAAGCCACAAATAACACTCTTTATTAGGAAAAAAATAAACAAATACAAAAATACGATATTTTTTTTTTCTTTCTTTTTCATCTTCACAGGTACCGAGATGCCAAAATTTGGGGAAAATTCAGGAAATTATGAGTCAATTATCAAAAAAGTTAATTTTAGCTTTTTTTCGTACTGTTATGTACCAAACCCTAAAGTGCATGCAAAGCCACCTATATGGGGAAATTAAACGTCTTTGCCAGAAAACTGTCGTATGAGTATTTTTCAGCTTGTTAGGCACCTTAACGGTAAATAACATGCAAGTCACTCTATATGGGAATCTAAAACAAAATTACTGAATTACCTACTGTCTTTTCGGTGTTTTACGTAGAAAAACGCTAAAATTGATGCAAATAACCAATAAGAAGAAATAAAATAACATTACCAAAAAGGTACATTTTGAGTGTTTTTGAGCTTCTTACCTACAAAAAAACGCGAAAATGGACGCAAAACACTCCCTATTGAGAAACAAAAGGACATTACGAGAAACGTGTATAATGAGTGTCTTATTTTTTTTTGAGCAAACGAACTTGTGGTTCACAAGAACCACAAGGCAAAAAACGCAAAAACTCGTGTATATAAAGAATTTTCTTAGATACCACAATGCTGAAACTCATGAATAACAATATTAATTGAGAAACAGAACAACCTTACCAAATGCGTGTATTTTGAGTGTTTTTCACATACTTAGCAAAACCCCAAATAGCACGCAAAACTATGTTCGAAAAAATGTGAAAAGCACTCAAAATAGACGCATTTAGTAAGATTGTTCTGTTTCTCAATTAAGAGTGTTGTTCCAGAGTTTTAGTATTTTAGAATGTAAGAAACTTCTCTATATACACGAGTTTTTGCGTTTTTTGCCTTGTAGTTCTTGTGAAACTATAAAACACTCATTATACACGTTTCTCGTAATGTCCTTTTGCTTCCCAATATAGAGTGCTTTCCATCCATTTTCGCGTTTTTTGTAACAATTTCAAAAAAAATCAAAATATACCTTTTTGGTAATGTTATTTTATTTCTTCATATTGGTTGGTTTGCATCCGGTTTAGCGTTTTTCTACGTAAAACACCGAAAAGACACGTTTTTAGTAATTTTGTTTTGGATTCCCATATAGATTGACTTCCATGTTACTTATCGTGTTGGTTCCTAAGATGCTGAAAAACACTCATAAGACCGTTTTCTGGCAAACACGTTTAATTTCCCCTTATAGGTGGATTTGCATGCACTTTACGGGTTTGGTACATAACAGTCTGAAAAAAAAGCTAAATTTAACTTTTTTTGATAATGTTCTTATTTCACATAATTTCCTGAATTTTGCCCGAATTTTGGCATATCGGTACCTGTGATGATGAATAAGAAAGAAAAAAAATATCGTATTTTTTTTTATTTATTTATTGTTTCTCAATAAAGTGTTATTTGTGGCTTTTAGCTTTTTGGTAATTAATGAACTTAAAAACACTCATAATATACGTTTCTCGTAATGTCCTTTCGTTTCCCAAAAATAATGTTCTTTGCATGTATTTAATCGTTTTTATTGGTAACATGATCAAAAACACTCAAAATACATGTTTTTCGTAATGTTATTCTGTTTCACCATAAAGTGTGTTTTGCATGCGTTTTAGTATTTTGGTATATAAGGAGCTCAAAACACTTAAAGGCAAGTTCTTGGTAAAAATTCGTTTTACTCCAATGTAATGTGATTGCCCTCCTTTTTAGTGCTTTATTGCCTATCACGCTCAAAAACACTCAAAAGACACTTTTCTGGTAAAGTCTTATTTTTTTTCCCACAATCTATTTTCGCATGCAATTTGGGGTTTTGGTAACTAAGAATGTTAAAAGCACTCAAAATACACGCATTTAGTAAGGTTGTTCTGTTTTTCAATTTAGAGTGTTATACATGAGTTTTAGCATTTTGGTATCTAGGAAACCTCTCCATATACACGAGATTTTGCGTTTTTTGCTTGTGGTTCTTTTGAACTATAAAACCCTCATTATACACTTTTCTTACAATGTCCATTTCTTTCCCAAAATAGAGTGCTTTGCATCAATTCTTGCGTTTTTTGTAGGTAACAAGCTCAAAAACACTCAAACTATACCTTTTTACTAACGTTTTTCTATTTCTTGATATTGGTTGCTTTGCATCCGTTATAGTGTTTTTCTACGTAAAACAATGAGAAGACACGTTTTCAGTAACTTTGTTTTGGATTCCCATATAGAGTGAGTTCCTTATCATTTATCGTTTTTGTGCCAACATGCTAAAAACACTCAAAACACAGATTTCTGGTAAGGTCGTTTAATTTCCTCATATAGGAGGCTTTGCATGCACTTTAGGGTTTGGTACATAACAGTCCGAAAAAAAAGCTGAAATTAACTTTTTTGATAATATTGTTTTATCATATGATTGCCCTGAATTTTCCCAGAATTTTGGCCTCTCGGTACTTATGAAAATGAATAACAAAAAAAAAAAAAAAATTTCCTTTTTTTTTCTAAATAAAGAGTGTTATTTGTGGGTTTTAGCTTTTTGGTACTTAATGAACTTAAAAAAGACTCATAATACACGTTTCTCGTAATGTCCTTTTGTTTCCCAAACATAATGATCTTTGCATGTATTTAAGCGTTTTTATAGATAACATGATCAAAAACACTGAAAATGCATGTTTTTGGTAATGTTATTGTGTTTAACAGTGAAGTATGTTTTCCATGCGTTTTAGCAGTTTTGTATATAAGGAGCTTAAAAACACTTAAAGGCAAGTTTTTGGTATAAATTGGTGTTATTCCAATGTAATATGATTGCCCTGCTTTTTAGTGCTTTATTGCCTATCACGCTCAAAAACACTTATAAGACACTTTTCTGGTAATGTCATTTTTTTCTCACATAAAAGTGGTTTCGCATACAATTTAAGGTTTTGGTAACTAAGAATGTGAAAAGCACTCAAAATACACGCATTTAGTAAGATTGTTCTGTTTCTCAATTAAGAGTGTTATTCATGAGTTTCAGCATTTTGGTATCTAGTAAATCTCTCCATATACACAAGTTTTTGCGTTGTTTGTTTTGTGATTCTTTTGAACTATAAAACACTCATTATACACTTTTCTTGCAATGTCCTTTTGTTTCCCAATATAGAGTGCTTTGCATCAATTTTCGCGTTTTTTGTAGGTAAAAAGCTCAAAAACACCTTTTTGGTAACGTTTTTCTGTTTCTTGATATTGGTTGGTTTCCATCCATTTTAACGTTTTTCTACGTAAAACACTGAGAAGATACGTTTTCATTAAATTTGTTTTGGGTTCTCATATAGAGTGAGTTCCTTATTATTTATCGTTTTGGTGCCTAACATGGTAAAAAACACTCAAAACACAGATTTCTGGTAAGGTCGTTTAATTTCCTCATATTGGAAGCTTTGCATGCACTTTAGGGTTTGGTACATAACAGATCGAAAAAAAAAGCTGAAATTAACTTTTTTTATAATATTTTCTCATCAAATAATTGCCCTAAATTTTCCGATAATTTTGGCGTCTCGGTACCTATGAAGTTCAATAACAAAAAGAAAAAAAAATCCTATTTATTTTATTTTTTTATTTATTTTTTTATTTTCTAAATAAAGAGTGTTATTTGTGGGTTTTAGCTTTTTGGTACTTAAGGAACTTAAAAAAACACTCATAATACACGTTTCTCGTAATGTCCTTTTGTTTCCCAAACATAATGTTCTTTGCATGTACTTAAGCGTTTTTATAGGTAACATGATCAAAAATACTCAAAATACATGTTTTTGGTAATGTTATTCTGTTTCTCCATAAAGTTTGTTTTGCATGCGTTTTAGCGGTTTGGTATATTAGGGGTTAAAAAACACTTAAAGGCAAATTCTTCGTAAAAGTTGGTTTTATTCCCATGTAATGTGATCGTTCTGCTTTTTAGTGCTTTGTTGCATATCACGCTGAAAAACACTCAAAATACACTTTTCTGGTAATCTCATTTTTTTTCCCACATGAAGCTAGTTTCGCATGTAATTTGGCATTTTCGTAACTAAGAATGTGAAAAAATCTCAAAATACACAATTTCGTAAGGTAGTTCTGTTTATCGATTAAAAGTGTTATTCAAGCATTTCATCATTTTGGTATGTAAAAATTTATCTATATAGACGAGTTTTTGCGTTTATTGCCTTGTGGTTTTTTTTAAACTATAAAACACTCATTATACACGTTTCTCGTAATGTCCTTTTGTTTCCTAATATAGAGTGCTTTACACCCATTTTTGCATTTTTTGTAGGTAACAAGCTCAAAAACACTCAAAATATATCTTTTGGTAATGTTATTCTATTTCTTTATATAGGATGGTTTGCATCCGCTTTAGCGCTTTTCTACGTAAAACACTGAAAAGACACGTTTTCAGCAATTTTGTTTTGGATTCACATATTGACTCATTTTCATATTATTTATCGTATTGGTGCGTAACATGCTGAAAAACACTGAAAATACAGGTTTCTGGTAAAGTCGTTTAATTTCCCTATATAGGTGGCTTTGCATGCACTATAGGTTTTGGTACATAACAATCAGAAAAAAAAGCTATAATTAACTTTCATGATAATGTTCTTTTTTCCACATAAATTCCCTGAATTTTGGCAGAATTTTGGCAATTTGGTACCTATGAAGATGAAAAAAAAATAATAATAATTCCCATTTTTTTATTTTTTTTTATTTATTATTTTTTTTCTAAAAAAAAGTGTTATTTGTGGGTTTTAGCTTTTTGGTACTGAAGGAACTTAAAAAACACTCATAATACAGGTTTCTCGTAATGTCCTTTCGTTTCCCAAACATAAGGATCCTTGCATGTATTTAAGCGTTTTTATAGATAACATGATCAAAAACACTCAAAATACATGTATTTGGTATTGTTATTCTGTTTCTCCATAAAATGTATTTTGCAGGCGTTTTACCGTTTTGGTATGTAAGGAGCTCAAATACACTTAAAGGCAAGTTCTTGGTAAAATTTGTTTTTTTTCCCATGTAATGTGATTGCTCTGGTTTTTAGTGCTTTATTGCGTAACACGCTCAAAAACACTGAAAAGACATTTAAAGCCTCCGATATGAGGAAATTAAAGACCTTACCAGAAATCTGTCTTTTCAGTGTTTTTCAGCATGGTAGGCACCAAAACGATAAATAATAAGGAACTCACTCTATGTGGGAATCCAAAAGAAAATTACTGAAAACGTGTCTTCTCAGTGTTTTACGTGGAAAAACGCTAAAACTTATACAAACCAACCAATATCAAGAAGCAGAAAAACATTACCAAAAATGTATATTTTGAGTGTGTTTGAGCTTGTTACCTACAAAAATACTCGAAAATGGATACAAAGCACTCTATATTGGGAAACAAAGGGACATTGCGAGAAAAGTGTATAATTAATATTTTATAGTTCAAAAAAACCACAAGGCAAAAAACGCAAAAACTCGTCTATATGGAGAAGTTTCTTATATACCAAAATGCTGAAACTCATGAATAACACACTTAATTGAGCAACAGAGCAACCTTAGTAAATACGTGTCAAAAACACTAAAAGGCAAGTTCTTCGTAATAGTTGGTTTTATTCCCATGTAATATGATTGCCCTGCTTTTTAGTGCTTTATTGCCTAACACGCTCAAAAACACTCAAAGACACTTTTCTAGTAATGTCATTTTTTTTCCCACATAGAGCTAGTTTCGCATGGAATTTGGGGTTTTGGTAACAGTGCTTTGCATCCTTTTTTGCGTTTTTTTTTTTAATGTAACAAGCTCAAAAACACACAAAATATACTTTTCTGGTAATATTATTCTATTTTTTCATATTGGTTGGTTTGCATCCTTTTTAACGTTTTTCTACGTAAATCTTTTAAAAGACACGTTTTCAGTAATTTTGTTTTGGATTTCCATATAGAGTGACTTTCATATTATCTATTGTTTTGGTGCCTAACATGCGGAAAAACACTCAAAAGGCAGGTTTCTTGTAAAGTCGTTAAGTTTTCCCAAATAGGTAGCTTTGCATACACTTTATAGTTTGGTACATAACCCCAAAAAAAGGTAAAATTACCTTTTTCGATAATGTTCTTTTTTCCACATAATTTCCCTGAATTTTGGCAGAATTTTGGCATCTTTGTACCTATGAACATCAATAACAAAAAAATAAAAATGCTATTTCTTTATTTATTTATTTTTCTCTATAAAGAGTGTTATTTGTAGGTTTTAACGTTTTGGTATTTAATGAACTTGAAAACATTCATAATACACATTTCTCGTAATGTCCTTTCGTTTTCCAAATATAGGGATCTTTGCATGTATTTAAGCGTTTTTTTTAGGTAACATGATCAAAAACACTCAAAAACACTTGTTTTTGGTAATGTTTTTCTGCTTCTCCATAAAGGAGTGTTTTGCATGCGTTTTAGCGATTTGGTATGTAAGGAGCTGAAAAACACTTCAAGGCAAGTTCTTGGTAAAAGTTGGTTTTATTCCAATGTAATATGATTGCCCTGCTTTTTAGTGCTTTATTGCCTAACACGCTCAAAAACACTCAAAAGACACTTCTGGTAATGTCATTTTTTTCCCACATAAAGCTAGTTTCGCATGCTATTTGGGGTTTTGCTAACTAAGCATGTGAAAAAAACACTCAAAATACACGCATTTGGTAATGTTGTTCTGTTTCTCAATTAAGATTGTTATTCATGAGTTTCAGCATTTTGGTATCTAAGAAACTTCTTTATATACACGAGTTTTTGCGTTTTTTGCCTTGCGGTTCATGTTAACCACAAGTTCTTTTGCCCGAAAATAATAAGACACTCATTATACACGTTTCTCGTAATGTCCTTTTCTTTCCCAATAGGGAGTGCTTTGCATCCGTTTTCGCGTTTTTTGTAGGTATTAAGCTCCAAAACACTCAAAATATACCTTTTTGGTAATGTTATTCTATTTCTTCATATTGGTTGGTTTGCATCCGTTTTGGCGTTTTTCTACGTAAAACACCGAAAAGACACGTTTTCAGTAATTTTGTTTTTGATTCCCACAGAATATTACCAGAATTTTGGCATCTTAGTACCAATGAAGATGAATAAAAAAATAAAATTTATTTTATTTTTTTTTTCTCTATAAAGTGTTATTTCTGGGTTTTAGCTTTTTTGGTACTTATGGAACTAAAAAACACTCATAATACACGTTTCTCGTAATGTCCTTTCGTTTCCCAAACATAAGGTTCTTTGCATGTATTTAAGCATTTTTTATAAATAAATAACATGATCAAAAACACTCAAAATACATGTTTTTGGTAATGTTACTCTGTTTCTACATAAAGTGTGTTTTGCATGCGTTTTAGCGTTTTGGTATGTAAGGAGTTAAAAAAAACACTTAAAGGCAAGTTCTTCGTAAAAGTTGGTTTTATTTCCATGTAATGTGATTGTTCTGCTTTTTAGTGCATTGTTGCATATCACGCTCAAAAACACTCAAAAGACATTTTTTTGGTAATATCATTTTTTTTCCCAAATAAAGCTAGTTTCGCATGTAATTCGGGATTTTCGTAACTAAGAATGTGAAAAATACTCAAAATACACACATTTGGTAAGGTAGTTCTATTCTCAATTAAAAGTGTTATTCATGCATTTCAGCATTTTGGTATGTATGAAACTTCTCTATATACACGAGTTTTTGCGTTTTTTGCCTTGTGGTTCGTGTGAAACTATGAAACACTCATTATACACGTTTCTCGTAATGTTCTTTTGTTTCCAAATATAGAGTGCTTTTACATCCATTTTCCCTTTTTTTTTTTTTAGATAAAAAGCTCAAAAACACTTTTTGGTAATTTTATTCTATTTCTTCATATTCGTTGCTTTGCATCCGTTTTAGCGTTTTCAGTAATTTTTGTTTTGGATTCACATATCGACTGACTTCCATATTATTTATCGGTTTGGTGCCTAACATGCTGAAAAACACTGAAAAGACAGATTTCCTGTAAAGTCGTTTAATTTCCTCATATAGGTGGCTTTGCATACACTTTAGGGTTTGGTAAATAACAATCCGAAAAAAAAGCTATAATTAACTTTTTTTATAATGCTCTTTTTTCCACATAAATTCCCATAAATTTTGGCATCTCGGTACTTATGAAAATCAATACAAAAAAAATGTTTTTTTTTTTTTCTCTATAAAGAGTGTTATTTGTGGGTTTTAACGTTTTGGTACATAAGGAACTTAAAAACAGTCATAATACACGTTTCTCGTAATGTCCTTTCGTTTCCCAAAGATAGGGTTCTTTGCATGTATTTAAGCGTTTTTATAGATAACATGATCAAAAACACTTAAAACACGTTTTTTGTAATGTTTTTCTGCTTCTCCATAAAGGAGGGTTTTGCATGCGTTTTAGCGTTTTGGTATGTAAGGAGCTCAAAAACACATAATGGCAAGTTGGTTTTATTCCCATGTAATATGATTGCCCTGCTTTTTAGTACTTTATTGCCTAACACGCTCAAAAAACACTCAAAAGACACTTCTGGTAATGTCATTTTTTTCCCACATAAAGCTAGTTTCGCATGCTATTTGGGATTTTGCTAACTAAGAATGTGAAAAACACTGAAAATACACGCTTTTGGTAAGGTTGTTCTGTTTCTCAATTAAGATTATTATTCATGAGTTTTAGTATTTTGGTATCTAAGAAACTTCTTTATATACACGAGTTTTTTGCGTTTTTTGCCTTGTGGTTCTTGTGAACCACAAGTTATTTTGCTCGAAGATAATAAGACACTCATTATACACGTTTCTCGTAATGTCCTTTTGTTTCCCAATAGGGAGTGGTTTGCATCCATTTTCACCTTTTTTGTAGGTAACAAGCTCAAAAACACTCGAAATATACCTTATTGGTAATGTTATTCTATTTTTTTTTTTTCATATTGGTTGGTTTGCATCCGTTTTAGCGTTTTTCTACGTAAAACACCGAAAAGACACGTATTCAGCAATTTTGTTTTCGATTCCCATATAGAGTGAATTCCATGTTATTTATCGTTTTGATGCCTAACATGCTGAAAAACACTCATAAGACAGTTTTCTGGCAAAGACGTTTGATTTCTCATTATAGGTGGTTTTGCATGCACTTTAGGGTTTGCTACATAACAGTCGAAAAAAAAAAAGCTAAAATTAACTCTTTTGATAATGTTCTTATTTCACAAAGTTTCATGAATTTTGCCCAAATTTTGGCATCTCGGTACCTGTGAAGATGAATAAGAAAAAAAAAATATCGTATTTTTTTATTTATTTATTTTTTCTCAATTGAGAGTTATTTGTGGCTTTTAGCTTTTTGGTACTTAATGAATTTAAAAACACTCATAATACACGTTTCTCGTAATGTCCTTTGCATGCGTTTTGCATGCGTTTTAGTGTTTTGGTATATAAGGAGCACAAAAACACTTAAAGGCAAGTTCTTGGTAAACATTGGTTTTATTCCCATGTGATGTGATTGCCCTTCTTTTTAGTGCTTTCCTGCCTATCACGCTCAAAAACACTCAATAGACAATTTTCTGAAAATCATTTTTTTTACCATATAAAGCTGGTTTCGCAATCAATTTGGGTTTGGGTAAATAGGAATGTGAAGAGCACTTAAAATACACGCATTTAGTAAGGTTGTTCTGTTTCTCAATTAAGAGTGTTATTCATGGGTTTCAGCATTTTGGTATCTAGGAAACTTCTCCATATACACGAGTTTTTGCGTTTTTTGTCTTGTGGTTCTTTTGAACTATAAAACACTCATTATACACTTTTCTCGCAATGTCACTTTCTTTCCCAATATAGAGTGCTTTGCATCAATTTTCGCGTTTTTTTTTTTTGTAGGTAACAAGCTCAAAAACACTCAAAATGTACCTTTTTGGTAATGTTTTTTTCTATTTCTTGATATTGGTTGGTTTTCATCCATTTTAGCGTTTTTCTACGTAAAACACTGGGAAGACAGGTTTTAAGTAATTTTGTTTTGGATTCCATGTTGAGTGAGTTCATTATTATTTATCGTTTTAGTGCTGAAAAACACTCAAAAGACAGATTTCTGGTAAAGTCATTCAATTTCCACATATAGGAGGCTTTGCATGCTCTTTAGGGTTTGGTACATAACAGTCCAAAAAAAAAAGCTAAAATGAACTTTTTTGATAATATTCTTTTATCATAGAATTGCCCTGAATTTTCCCAGAATTTTCTCATCTCGGTACCTATGAAGATGAATGACAAAAAAAAAAAAAAATCTATTTTTTTTTTTTTTATTTATTTATTTTTTTTTCTAAATAAGAGTGTTATTTGTGGGTTTTAGATTTTTGGTACTTAAGGAACTTAAAAACACTCATAATACACGTTTCTCGTAATGTCCTTTCCTTTACCAAGCATAAGGTTCTTTTCTATGTATTTAGGCGTTTTTATAGATAACATGATCAAAAACACTCAAAATACATGTTTTTGGTAATGTTATTCTGTTTCTCCATAAAATCTGTTTTGTATGCGTTTTAGCCTTTTGGTATAGAAGGAGCTCAAAACACTTAAAGGCAAGTTCTTGGTAAAAATTGGTTTTATTCGAATTTAATGTGATTTCCCTGCTTTTTAGTGCTTTATATCCTATCACGCTCAAAAACACTCAAAAGACACTTTTCTGGTAATGTCATTTTTTCCCACATAAATCTGGATTCGCATGCAATTTGGGGTTTTGGTAACTAAGAATGTGAAAAGCTCTCAAAATACACGCACATAGTAAGGTTGTTCTGTTTCTCAATTAAGAGTGTTATTCATGAGTTTCAGTATTTTGGTATCTAAGAAACTTATCCATATATACAAGTTTTTGCGTTTTTTGCCTTGTGGTTCTTGTGAAACCATAAAACACTCATTATACACGTTTCTCGTAATGTCCTTTTGTTTTCCAATATAGAGTGCTTTGCATTCATTTTCGCGTTTTTTGTGGTTAACAGGCTCAAAAACACTCAAAATATACCTTTCTGGTAATGCTATTATATTTCTTCATATTGGTTGGTTTGCATCCGTTTTAGCGTTTTTCTACGTAAAACACGGAAAAGACACGTTTTCAGTAATTTTGTTTTGCATTCCCATATTGAGTGACTTACATATTATTTATCCTTTTGATGCCTAACATGCTAAAAAAGAAAACACTCAAAAGAGAGGTTTCTGGTAAAGTCGTGTAATTTCCCCATATAAGTGGCTTTGGATGCACATTAGGGTTTGGTACATAACAGTCCGAAAAAAAAACTAAAATTAACTTTTTTGATAATGTTTTTTTTTTTTTTCCCCACATCATTTCCCTGAATTTTGCCAGACTTTCGGCATCTCAGTACCTATGAATATGAATAACAAAAAAAAAATATATTGCTATTTTTTTATTTATTTTATTTGTTTATATATATTTTTTTTTTCTCTATAAAGAGTGTTATTTGCGGCTTTTAGCTTTTTGGTACTTAAGAAACTTAAAAACACTCATAATACACATTTCTCGTAATGTTTTTTTTTCGTTTCCCAAACATGTATTTAAGTGTTTTTATAGGTAACCTGATCAAAAACACTCAAAATACGTATTTTTGGTAATGTTATTCTGTTTCTCCATAAAGGGTGTTTTGCATGCGTTTTAGCGTTTTTATATGTAAGGAGCTCAAAAAATCTTAAAGGGAAGTTCTTGGTAAAAATTGGTTTTATCCCTATGTAATGTGATTGCCCAGCTTTTTAGTGCTTTATTTCCTAACACGCTCAAAAACACTCAAAAAAACTTTTTTTGTTAATGTCATTTTTTTCCCACATTTTTATCCCAGAATATTTCGCATGCAATTTGGGGTTTTGGTAACTAAGAATGTGAAAAACACCCAAAATACACTCATTTGGTAAGCTTGTTCTTTTTTTTTTATTCTTCGTAAAATTTGGTTTTATTCCAATGTAATGTGATTGTTCTGCTTTTTAGTGCTTTGTTGCATATAACGCTCAAAAACACTCAAAAGACACGTTTCTGGTAATGTCATTTATTTCCCACATAAAGGTAGTTTCGCATGTAATTTGGGATTTTCGTAACTAAGAATGTGAAAAACACTCAAAATACACATATTTTGTAAGGTAATTCTGTTTCTCAATTAAAAGTATTATTCATGAGTTTCATCAATTTGGTATCTTAGAAACTTCTCTAGGTACAAGAGTTTTTACGTTTTTTGCCTTTTGGTTCTTGTGGATCTATAAAACACTCATTATACACGTTTCTCAGAATGTCCTTTTGTTTTGCAATACTTTGCATCCATTTTTGCCTTTTTTTTAGGTAACAAGATCAAAAACATTCAAAATATACATTTTTGGTAATGTTATTCTATTTCTTCATATTGGTTGGTTTGCATCCTTTTTAGCGTTTTTTCTACGTAAAACACTGAAAAGACACGTTTTCAGTAATTTTGTTTTGGATTCCCATATTGAGTGACTTCCATGTTATTATCGTTTTGGTGCCTAACATACTGAAAAACACTCAAAAGTAAGGTTTCTCGTAAAGTCGTTTAATTTCCTCATGTAGGTGGCTTTGCATTCAGTTTAGAGTTTGGTACATAACATTCAGAAAAAAAAGCTAAAATTAACTTTTTTTGATAATATTCTTTTATCACAGAATTGCCCAGAATTTTTCCAGAATTTTGGCATCTTGGTACCTATGAAGATGAATAAAAAAAAAATTGCCGTTTTTATATATATTTTTTTATTTTTTCTTTATAAAGAGTGTTATTTGTGGGTTTTAGTTTTTTGGTTCTTAAGGAACTTCAAAACACTCATAATACACGTTTCTCGTAATGTCCTTTCGTTTCCCAAACATAGGGTTCTTTGCATGTATTTTCGCGTTTTTATAGGTAGCATGATCAAAAACTCAAAATACATGTTTTTGGTAATGTTATTCTAATTCTCCATAAAGGGTGTTTTGCATTCGTTTTAGCGTTCTGGTATGTAAGGAGCTCAAAAAAACTTAAAGGCAAGTTCTTGGTAAAAGTTGGTTTCATTCCCATGTAATGTTATTGCCCTGCTTTTTAGTGCTTTATTGCCTAAAACGCTCAAAAACACCCAAGTCACTTTTTTGGTAATGTCATTTCTTACCAACACAAAGCTGGTTTTGCATGCAATTTGAGGTTTTGGTAAATAAGAATGTGAAAAACACTCAAAATACACGTATTTCGTAAGGTTGTTATGTTTCTCATTTAAGAGTGTTATTCATGAGTACCAGCGTTTTGGTAACTAAGAATCTTCTCTATATACACGAGTTTTTGCGTTTTTTGCCTTGTGGTTCTTGTGAAACTATGAAACACTCATTATTCACGTTTCTCGTAATGTCCTTTTGTTTCCCAATATAGAATTGTTTGCATCCTTTTTCGCGTTTTTTGTAGGTAACAAGATTAAAAACACTCAAAATATACCTTTTTGGTAATATTCTATTTCTTCATATTTGTTGGTTTGAATCCGTTTTAGCGTTTTTCTACCTAAAACACAGAAAAGACACGTTTTCAGTATTTTGTTTTGGATTCTCATATAGAGTGACTTCCATATTATTTATCGTTTTGATGCCTAACAAGCTGAAAATCACTCAAAAGACAGGTTTCTGGTAAAGTCGTTTAATTTCATCATATAGGTGGCTTTGCATGCACTTTAGGGTTTGGTAAATAACAGTCCGAAAAAAAAAGCTAAAATTAACTTTTTTGATAATGATCTTTTATCACATAATTGCCCTGAATTTTGGCAGAATTTTGACATCTCGGTACCTATGAAGATGAATAAAAAAATTAAAAAATTCCTATTTTTTTATATATTTATTTATTTTTTTCTAAATAAAGAGTGTTACTAGTGGGTTTTAGGTTTTTGGTTCTTAAGGAACTTAAAAACACTCATAATATACGTTTTTCGTAATATCCTTTCCTTTCCCAAACATAAGGTTCTTTGCATGTATTTAAGCGTTTTTATAGATAACATGATTAAAAAACACTCAAAATACCTGTTGTTGCTAATGTTATTTTGTTTCTATATAAAGTGTGTTTTGCATGAGTTTTAGCGCATATAAGGAGCTGAAAAACACTTAAAGGCAAGTTCTTGGTAAACGTTGGTTTTATTCCATGTAATGTGATTGCCCTGCTTTTTAGTGCTTTATTGCCTAACACTCTCAAAAACACTCAAAAGACACTTTTCTGGTAGTGTCATTTTTTTCCCACATACAGCTATATTCGCATGGAATATAGCTGTATGAAAATACACGCATTTAGTAAGGTTGTTCTGTTTTTCAATTAAGAGTGTTATTCATGAGTTTCAGCATTTTGGTATCTAAGAAACTTCTCCATATATACGAGTTTTTGTGTTTTTTGCCTTGTGGATTTTGTGAAACTATAAAACACTCATTATACACGTTTCTCGTAATGTCCTTTTGTTTCCCAATATAGAGTGCTTTGCATGCATTTTCGCGTTTTTTTTTGGTAACAAGTTCAAAACACTCAAAATATACGTTTTTGTTGATGTTTTTCTATATCTTCGTATTGGTTGGTTTGCATCCGTTTTAGCGTTTTTCTACGTAAAACACTGAGAAGACATGTTTTCAGTAATTTTGTTTTGGATTCCCATATTGAGTGACTTCAATGGTTTTTATCGTTTTGGTGCCTAACATGCTAAAAAACACTCAAAAGACAGGTTTCTTGTAAATTCGTTTAATTTCCATATATAGTGGCTTTGCATGCACTTTAGGGTTTGGTACATAACAGTCCGAAAAAAGCTAAAATTAACTTTTTTGATAATGTTCTTTTTTCCACATAATTTCCCTGAATTTTGCCAGAATTTTGGCATCTTGGTACCTATGAAGATGAATAACAAAAAAAAAACAAAAAAAATTGCTATTTTTTTATTTATTTTTTTTTTCTCTATAAAGAGTTTTATTTGTGGGTTTTAGCTTTTTGGTACTTAAGGAACTTAAAAACACTCATAATACACGTTTCTCATAATGTCCTTTCGTTTCCCAAATATAAGGTTCTTTACATGTATTTAAGCGTTTTTATAGGTAACATGATCAAAAACACTCAAAATACATGTTTTTGGTAATGTTTTTCTGTTTCTCCATAAAGGGTGTTTTGCATGCGTTTTAGCGTTTCAATATGTAAGGAGCTCAAAAATAATTAAAGGCAAGTTCTTGGTAAAATTTGGTTTTATTCCCATGTAATGTCATTGCCCTGCTTTTTAGTGCTTTATTGCCTAACACGCTCAAAAACACTCAAAAGACATTTTTCTGGTAATGTCATTTTTTTTTCCACATAAAGCTAGTTTCGCATGCAATTTGGGGTTTTGGTAACTAAGAATGTGAAAAACACTCAAAATACACGCATTTGGTAAGGTTGTTCTGCATCTCAATTAAGAGTGTTATTCATGAGTTTCAGCGTTTTGGTACCTAAGAATCTCAAAAACACTCATAATGGACGTTTCTCGTAATGTCGCTCTTTTTCTTCATATAGGGTGCTTTGCATGCATTTTGGCAGTTTTTTTTCACGTAATAGCTGAAAAAACACTGAAAATACACGCTTTTGGTAATAAGAACATAAGAACATAAGAAATAAGTAAATCTGCAAGAAGGCATCAGGCCTACAAGTGGCAGTACTTGTATGAAATATGCCTACCTATTTCCACCTATCATCCCCATCCATGAATGTGTAATTTTCTCTTACTGTTCCCAAATGCCTCAGCACTAACAGCTTGATTACTACGTCCGTTCCAATCATCTACTACTCTATTTGAGAATCAATTCCTTCCTGTCTCCTTTTTGAACATCAAGTTTTCTGGCTTGAACCCGTTTTTCTTGTTCTATCATATTTACAGATTCTAAGAATTTTCCTTATGTTCCCTTTATTATAACCCATATACCACTAAAAGACTTCTATTAGGTCCACTCTTAACCTACGTCTCTTTAAAGAATGTAAATTTAACAGCTTGAATATCGCTTCGCAAGGAATACTCCTCATCCCCTGTATCCTTTTAGTCATTTTCCTTTGTACTGATTCTAATAGACCTTTATCCTTCCTGTGATGTGGTGACCAGAATTGGACAGCGTAGTCTAGATGAAGTCTGACCAGCGCCAAATGTAACTTTAATATTACTTCGGGAGTTCTACTTTTAGCACTCCTGAAAATGAATCATAATACACTATTTGCTTTGTTTCTGGCCCCTTTCCATTACTTTCTTAGACGGAGTTCAGATATAACCTTAAATCTCAAATCTTTTACTTACCCTGAACCTACCATAACTTGGTTGTTCATTGTGTAACTACTGTGTGGATTTCTTCTACTTAGGCTAAGTGCTTTGCATTTGTTGACATTAAACTGCATTTGCCATCTGTCCATCCATTCGTTCAACCTATTCAAATCTGCCTGCAAGGCGATGGTATGCGATTCTGACCTAATTAATCTACATATTCTCGTGTCATCCGCAAATTTACTAACAACACTACTAATTCCACCATCCAAGCCATTGACATATATTACAAACAACATCGTCCCTAATACTAATAATCCCTTTGTCACCCCACTAATTACTTGACCCCATTCCGATTTAGAGCCGTTTATTACAACACTCTGTCGCCTGACGCTTAGCCATGACCTTATCCAATCTAAACACCTCGTCTCTCTCGTGCGCCCTAACATTTCTCAGTAGCCTCTGATGGGGTACCTTGTCAAACGCTTTACTAAAGTCCTGATATAGGATGCCATAACTATCACCATTATCTGCCGCTTTGTAAACCTTACTGTATAAACTTACCAAGTTTCTCAGGTAAGACTCCCCATTCCAGAAGCCGTGCTGTAACTGAGTTATCATGTTATGTTTGTCTAAATGCTCTTAAATGTTCTTCGCTATTATTGACTCCATTATTTTACATTCAACAGAAGTTAAGCTGACAGGTTAGACGTTAAAGTTTTATCTCCTTTCTTAAAGGTAGGTACTATATTCGCCTGCCTCCAAATTACCGATACCTCACTTGACTGAAGTGATTTCCTAAGGACAGAAACTAACAGATTACTTATAACCTTTTTCCTTTCCTTAAATACTGTGGAATATATTTCATCTGGTCCTGGTGACTTGAACTTTTCAACTTATCTATCTCCTGTTCCACTATCTCTTTTAGTTATGGTAATATCTGTCAGCTTCTCATCCTCTTCTACTCTAAATATCTTCTCACTATTCGGCAAATCCTGCATGTTTTCCTGGGCAAAGACAATTAAAAAATACTCGCTCACAATTTTACTAATCTCCTCTCAACAATTAATCAGGTCCCATTCTGCTGTCTTTAAGGAACTATTGTTTCTCTATTCTTCGTCTTATATGCCTGATAAAATCCCTTGAGGTCCATCTTCGCTTGGCTGGCTACCTTTAATTCATAACTATTTTTAGCTTTCCTTGTTAAACTCCTGACTTTTCTAATTCATTATATTATGGCCTTAAAACCACTTCCCCTGTCTTTAATCTCATATATACTTCTCCTTCGCCCTATGTAGTGTTTTAACCTCAGTCATCCATTTAGGATCATTCTTCTGCGATCTTTTTCTTCTGTAAGGGATGTTCCCTAACTGTCCTGAATGTAATTTATCAACGAAATGTTTATTTCGCTTCTCCATAAAGGGTGTTTTGCATTGGTTTTAACGTTTCTGTACATAAGAACCTATAAAACACGTTTTTAGTAATGTTGTTTTGTATTCCTTTATAGAGTGCTTTCCATGCTTTTTAGCGTTCTGGTGTCTAACACGTTGAAAAACACTGAAAAGGTACGTTGATGATAATGTCGTTTCGTTTCCCGATAAAGGGGGTTTCCAGTGCATTTTGTCTTTTGGTACTTAACAATATGAAAAAGAGTTTAAGTAAAAGTTTTCGGTAGAGTTGTTTTTCCATATAAAGTGCTAATCATGTGTTTTTGATTCTTGGGACCTAAAAAGCTCAAAATCTCTCATAATACACTTTTCTCGTAATGTCCTTTGTTTTCTCCATGTAGGATGCTTTGCGTGTAATTTGGCATTTTTGTACTTAACAAGCACAAAAACAATGAAAATACAAGTTTTTGGAAATGTTATTCTCTTTCTCCGTAAAGGTTGTTTTGCATGCGTTTCAGCGATTTTGGACGTAAGAAGGTAAAAAACACTCAAAAGATACTTTCTTGGTAATGTTATTTTATATTGCCAATTAGGGTGCTTTCAATGCTTTTTAGCATTTTGATTCCTAACACTCAAGTAAACACTCAAAAGACACGTTTCCTGTAATATAGTTTTGCTTCTTCATATAGGGATCTGCATGCATTATGATGTTTTGCTACATAATGTGAAAAACGCTCAAAATAAAGGTTTTAGCTAATGTTGTTCCTTTTCTCTATATAGGGTGCTATTCATGTGTTTTAGCGTTTTGGTATTTAGGAAGCTCAAAAACACTAACAAAACTTGTTTCTCCTAATGTCTTTCTATTTCCCCATATAGGATGCTTCGTATGTTTTTTGACGTTTTGGTACATAACAAGGTAGAAAAAAAAACACTAAAAACCACATTTTTGGTGATGTCCTGTTTCTCCATTAAGAGATATAGGATATATTCAATTTTCATTCAGGCTGTTTAGTGTTTGGTACCTAAGAGACTCAAAACACTGATAATGCACGTTTCTCGTAATGTCCTATCGTTTCCACATACAGGGTGCTTTACATGCATTTTTAAGTTGATGTACGTAACAGACTGAAAAGACTCAAAATACACGTTTTTGGTAAGGTTTTTCTATTTGGTAGGGTTATTCGTGTTTGTTGCACGTGTTTTAGCGTTTTGGAACGTAAAAAGTTTAAAACACTTAAAAGACATGCTTTTAGTAATGTTATTTTGCATTTCTATATAAAGTGCTTTCCATGCTATTTAGCGTTTTCGTGCCTAACACTCTGAAAAACACATAAAAACACATTTCTTACATTGTTGTTTAATTTTCTCGTATAGCGAGCAAGCATTATGGTGTTTTGCTACCTGACAATGTGAAAAAAACATTCAAATCACACGATTTTGGTAATGTTTTTCTCTTTCTCCATACAGTGTGCTTCTCATTTATTTTAGCGTTTTGGTACCTAAGAAGCTGAAAAAAAAAAACTCATAATACACGTTTTTTGTCATGTCCTTTCATCTCCTCATATAGGCTCTTTTAGGTGTTTTGGTACCTAATAGGGTGTTTGCATGCATTTTGACATTTTAGTTCGTAAGAACCTAAAAAAACACTCTAAAGAGACGTTTTATTAGTTTTGTATTCCCCTATAGAGTGATTTCGTTGCTTCTTACTGATTTGGTGCCTAACACGCTCAAAAAATAACAAAAGACAAGTTTCTAGTGATTTCGTTTCATTTCTTCATATACGTTGCTTTACATGCATGTTGGCATTTTGGTAATTATCAATGTAAAAAAATACACGTTTTTGGTAAGTTTGTTCTTTTTCTTCAGAGCACTATTAAAGCTTTTTACTGATTTGGTACTTAAGAGAGTAATAAAAAAAAAAACATAACAAACGTTTCTCGTAATGTCCTTTCATTTCCATATGCAGGGTGTTTTGTTTGATGATAGGCGATTTTGTACATAATAAGCTCAAAGACACTCAAAATACATGTTTTTGGTAAATGTATTCTGTTTTTCTATATAGGGTATTTTCATGCGTTTTTAATGTCGTTTCATATATCTATATATGGGTCTTTGCATGCATTTTGGCTTTTTGGTAACTAAAAATGTCATAACACTCAAAATGCACGTTTTTTTTTTTTTTGGCAATATTGTTCTTTTTCTCCATATAGAGCGTTATTCATGCGTTTTACCCTTTTGATACTAAGGTAAAAAAACTCATAATACACGTTTCTCGTAATGTCTTTTGATTTTTCCCATATAGGGTATTTTTGATTCATTTAGGCGTTTTCTTACGTAACAGTCTTATAAAACATTAAAAATACTTGTTTTTGGTAATGTTATTCTGTTTCTCCATAAAAGATATTTTTTTTTTTTTTTTTTTTTTTATCGTTTTGGTACGTAGGACACTCAAAAGAAACGTTTTCTTAATGTTGTTTTGTATTCCCATATCAGGTGATTTGTATGCTTTTTAGCATTTTTGTGCCTAACACGCTGAAGAACACATTTTAGACACGTTTCTGAAATCTCGTTTCCTTTCCCCAAATAGGGGGCTTTACATGCATTATGGCGTTTTCGTTCATAACAATGTGAAAACACTGAAAATATACGTTTTTGGTAATGTTATTTCATATAGAGTGTTATTCATGCATTTTAGCGACTTCGTAGCTAATAAGTTAAAAACAAAAACACCAATAGTACACATTTTAGTAACGTCTTTTCATTTTCCCATTTAAGATACTATATATGCATTTTGACATTTTTGTACTTAACTAACTCAAAAACACTCGAAATATTTGTTTTTGATAATATTATTTCTCCGTTTTATTTTTTTCATGCTATTTAGCGTTTCGGTAGGTAAGAAACTCAAAAACACTGAAAACAGACGTTTTTGGTTAAGTTGTTTTGTTTTCCTTTATAGGGTGCTTTCCATGCTTTTTAGCGTTTTGGTGCCTAGCACGCCAATAAACATTTAAAAGGCACTTTTCTGGATATCGCGTTTCCTTTCCTCATTTAGGGTACAAAAACATGTATTAGTAGTGTTTTCGAAAACGCCAAAGTGCATGCAAAGTAAGCTATACTGGAGAAACAAACAAAAACGTGGCTTTTGAGTGTTTTCAGCTTTTTACGTACCAAAACACTATAATGCATAGAAAAGAAACTTCATGGAGAAACAGAATAATATTGCCAAAAACGTGTATTTTGAATGTTTTTCAGCTTATTACGTACCAAAAATTCATCCATTTCACCCTCTATAGGGTAAAGACACGACATTCCCAGAAAAAATGTTATTTCGGGGCTTTTCAGCGTTAGGCACCAAAACTCTAAAGAGCATGGAAGACACTCTATATAAAAATCAAAACAACATTATCAAAATGGTGTCTTTTGAGTGTTTTTGAGCTTTTACGTTCCAAAATGCTAAAACGCGTGCACAATAGTCTTTATCGGGAGACATTACCAAAAACGTATGATTTAAGCGTTTTCCAGCTTTTTAGAAAACAAAACGCCTAAATGGATGTGCTAATCACGTGTTTCAGTATTTTATTACCTAAAAAGCTCAAAAACACTTATAATATACGTTTTTGGTAATGTTGTTCTGTTTTTTTATATATGGTATTCTGTATAGATTGTCGTACCTAACATGAGGAAAAAAAACATTTGTTTGGTTAATGCTTTTTTCTCCATATAGAGTGATATTCACGTGTTTTAGTGTTTTCGTACATAAGATGTTGAAAAACACTCATAATAATGTTTTTTCTTAATAACTTTTCGTTTCTCAATGTCCGTTAATTTGTGTGCATTTTGGCGTTTTCGTACCCAACAAGCTCAAAACACTCAAAACACACATTTTTGGTAATGTTCTATTTCAATATAAAGGATGTTTTGCACGCTTTTTAGAAATTCGGTACTTAAGAAGCTCAAAAACATTCAAAAGACACGTTTTCGATGTTATATATTTTTTTTTCCTATATAGAGTGTTTTCCATGTTCTTTTTTTGTTTTGTTTTTTGTGGGGTTGGTTTTTAATATGGTCAAAACACTCAAATGACACGTTTCCGGTAATATAATTTCTTTACATCAAATAGTGTGCTGTCTGCATTTTGGCGTTTTGGTAGCTAATGATCGGGAAAACTCTCAAAACACGCGTTTATAGTAATGTTGTCCTCTTTCTCCACAAAGGGTGTTTTTCATGCGTTTTAGAGTTTTAGTACGTAAGAAACTGAAAAACACTCATAAGACAAGTTTTTGTTAATATTGATTGCTTTTCCTATACAGGTTGTCTTGCATGCACTTTGGTGTTTTTGTATCTAACAAGCTCAAAAACACTCAGCATACAAGTTTTTCGTAATGTTGGTCTGGTTTTTTTTTTTTTTTTATGTATGGTGTTCACTATGCTTTAAGGCGTTTTGGTACCTATCATGGGGAAAAAAACTCATAAAGTACGCTTTTGGTAATGTTGTTTTGTTTCTGCAAATATACTATTATTCACGTGTTTTAGACTTTTGGTATCTATGAATCTGAAAAAGACATAATACACCTTTATGTTAATATCGTTTCTTTTACCTATATAGGGTAATTTGCATACATTTTGGAGTTTTGTTACCTAACAAGCTAAAAAAAAATTTCAGAACATACGTTTTTGCTAATATTGTTTTGGACGCCTTTTATCGTTTTGGTACGTAAGAAGCTCAAAAACACTCGATTTTGTTAGTGTTATCTTGTTTTCCCATATAGGGTGTTTTCCTTGCTTTTTTTAGCGTTTTGCTGCCTAATACGTTCAAAACACCTAAATGACAAGTTTCTGGTGGTTTTGCTACTGGTTTTGTTAGTTTTTTTTTCTCTCTCATATAGAGTAATAATCACGTGTTTTAGCGTTTTGGTACATAAAAAAATAAAAATAAAAACACTCATAATACACGTTTCTGTTAATAATATCGTTTCGTTTCCTTAAATAGGGTTCTTTGCATGCAATATGGGGTCTAGTACCTAACAAGCTAAAAGACACTGAAATAAGAATTTTTTGCTAAAGTTTCCCATAAATGTTTCTTTGCTCACATTTTAGCATTTTGTACGCTCAAAAACACTAAAAAGAAACGTTTTTGACAATGTTGTTTTCTTTTCTCATATAGAGCTATTTCCATGCTTTTTAACTTTTTGTTGCCTAATTTGCTCTAAAATTCCCTAATGGCACGTTGCAGATACTATCTTTTAGTTACTCCAGACAAGGTATTCTACATGTATTCTGTCGTTTTGGTACCTAACTAACTTAAAAACACTTAAAACACACGTTTTTGTTAATGTTCTATTTCTCAGTAAAGTGCATTTTGCATCACTTTTAGAGTTTCGGTGCGTACGAAGCTCAAAAACACTCAAAAGATATGTTTTTGGTAATGTTTTTTTTTTTTTTCTCTCTCTTCTTCTATAGGATGCTTTGCATGTACTTTGGCGTTTTGATAACTAACAAACTCAAAAATATTCATAATACATTTTTGTGATCATGTCGTTCTGTTTCTTCACATAGGGTGCTTTATATGTATTTTGGCGTTTTGGTCCCTAACATGGGGAAAAGCACCCATAATACACGTTTTTCGTAATGATGTTCTGTTTCTTCATATAGAATGCTATTTACGTGTTTTAGCGTTTCGTTACATAAGAAGCTGAAAAACAGCGTTAATATCTTTTCTTTTCCCCATATCTGAAAATTTGCATGCATTTTGGCGATTAGTTATCTAACAAGCTCAAAAAACTCCCAAACACACGTTTTTTGCTAATATTGTTTTTTTTTTCATAAATTGTTATCGTTTTGGTACGTAAGAAGCTCAAGAGCACACAAAGGACACGTTTTTGTTGAAGTTGTTTCGTTTTCCTATATAGGGTATTTTCCATTTTCGCTTCCCCATATAATTTGCTTTGCATGCATATATATATATATATATATATATATATATATATATATATATATATATATATATATATATATATATATATATATATATATATATATATATATATATATATATATATATATATATATATATATTTTTTTTTTTTTTTTTTTTTTTTTTTTTTGTAACAAGCACAAAAGCACTGAAAATACACGTTTTTGGTAGTTTATTCTTTTTTCCATAAAGGGTGTTTTACATGCGTTTTTCGTAATGTTGTTTTGTATTCGCATATAGGATGCTTGTCATGCTATTTAGGGATTTGGTGCATAATACGCTGAAAATCACACATTAGACACGTTTCTGGAAATGTTGTATCATTTCTTAATTTCTTCTTTTTGCGTGGATTTTGAAGTTTTGTCACCTAACAGTAAAAAAAAAAAAAAATCTTTTTAATTACACGTTTTTGGTAATGTTATTCTTTTTGTCCATAGAGAGTGGTATTTATGCGTTTTAAAGTTTTGGTACCTAAGAAGTTCAAAAACTCTTATAATATACGTGTCTCGTAATGTACTTTCATTTCCATATATAAGATTCTTTGCATTTATTTTGGCGTTTCGGTTCCTAACAAGGTTAAAAACACTAAAGAACATGTTTTTTGGTAATGTTTTTCTTTTTCTTCACAAAAAGTGCTACTCACGCGTTTTAGTGTTTTGGTAATTAAGAAACTCAAAAACACATAATACACGTTATTGGCCTTTCGTTTTCAATATATACGGTACTTTGCATACATTTTTTCGTTTTTTTGTAATTAAGAAGCAAAAAACACACAAAATACACGTTTTTTGATAATGTTATTATGATTCTCTATAGAGGGTGTTTTCATGCGTTTCAGTGTTTTAGAACATAAGAAAGTCAAAATTACTCAGACACGTTTTAAGAAATTATATTTTGTATAGCGAATAACTGTGATCTATGTTTTTATTTCGTTTTGGTATCTATCATGCTCAAAAAACAGTCAAAAGGCACGTTTCTAGTAACGTCGTTTCTTTTCTTTATATAATGGCCTTAGAATGCATTTAGGTATTTTGCTATTTAACGACATGAAAGCAAAAAATACACGTTTTAGCTAATTTTGTTCTGTTTTTTTTTCATATAGAATGTTATTTATGCGTTTTTTTTTTTCATTTTGGTACTTAAGAAGCTCAAAAACACTCATAAAACACGTTTCGTTTAATGTCCTTTCGTTTCCTGATATAAGATGCTTAGTTTGCATTTTGGCGTTACTATACATAACACGATGAAAAAAAACAAAAAAAAAATGTTTTGGTAATGTTATTTTGTTTCTCCGTTAAGAGTGCTCTTTAGGCGGTTTTATGTTTTGGTACCTAAGAAACTCAAAAACACTCATAATACACGTTTCTCGTAATGTCCTTTCGTTTCCCCATACAGAATCATTTGCATGCATTTTGACCTTTTTGTACGGGTTTTTCTACAGTTTATTTTGTAAAGGCTCCAAAACATTCAAAATATAAAAAAAAAGAAATTGGTAACGTTATTCCGTTTCTCAATAAAAGGTGTCTTACATGCATTTTAGCGTTTTGGAACGTAATCCTAAAAGCACTTAAAAGACAAGTTCTTGGTCATGTTATTTTTTTATTTCCAAATTTGGTGCTTTCCAAGCTTTTTACCGTTTTGGTGGCTCAAAACCTCAAGAACACTCAAAAGACACGTTTCGTTTCTCCATTAAGGGGGCTTTGCATGCATTTTGGCGTTTTGGTACCTAATTGTGAAAACACTCAAAATACACTTTTTTATGTAATGTTGTTCTGTTTTTCCATATAGACTGCTATTCAGGCGTTTTAGCCTTTTGGAACGTAAGAAGTTTAAAAATACTCAAAATGTCTTTTCGCTTCGCCATATAGGATGCCTTGTATGATTTTTTTTTGGCGTTTCGGCACTTACGTAGTGAAAAACATTCCAAAAACACGTTTTTGCTAATGTTCTGTTTCTCCATAAATAGTGCTATCCACGCGTTTAGCGTTTTGATACCTAAGAAGCACGAAAACACTCATAATACACGTTTCTCGTATTGTCAATTTCACTCCTCATTTAGGGTGCTTTGCATGCATCTTGACGGTTATTTATTTAGTAACCTCAAAACACTGAATATACTCGTTTTTGATAATCTTATTCTCTTTCTCCATGAAAGTTTTAATTTTAGCATTTTTTAAGTAAAATCCTAAACAAAGTTCTAAAAGATTTTTATATTTTTTTTTTTTTTCTCATATAGAGAGATTTCCTTGCTTTTAAGCGCTTTCGTGCCTATTACACTCAAAAACACTCAAAAGACACGTTTCTCGTAATGTCATTTCATTTCAACACATGCTGTCTTTCCATGTATTTTTGGCGTTTCGGTAAATAAAAACGTGAAAACACTCAAAATATACGTTTTTCTGATCATCTTAGAATCAAAAACACTCAAAATATACCTTTTTGGTAATGTTACTTTGGTTATCCATAAAGGCTATTTCGCATGTCTTTTAGCGTTTTCGTACGTAAGAAGCTTAGAAATACTCAAAAGACACGTTTTTAGTAATGTTGTTTTAGTTTCTCGTATAGGGTGCCATCTATAATTTTTATTTCCCTGTAAGGCAGGTTTTGCACGCATTTTGGTGTTTTGGTTGCTAACAATGTGAAAATGACTCAAAATGTACGTTTTTGGTAATGTTTTGTTTCTCCAAATAGAGAAAATGCACGTTTTTGGTAATGTTATTCTCTGTCTCCATAAAAGGTGTTTTGCATGTGTTTTAGCTTTTTAGTACGTAAGAATCTCAAAATCACTCTTAAAAACACGTTTTTTTTTTTTTGATAATGTTATTTTCTATTGCCTATAGAGTGCTTTCCAAGCTTTTTTTTTTGCGTTTTGGTGACTAAAACGCTAAAAGAAAAAAAACGCTCAAAAGACACGTTTCTGGTAATGTAATTTTGTTTTTCTGTATATGTGGCTCTCCATGTATTTTGTCGTTTTGGTGACTAATAAGTCGAAAAACATTCAAAATACACGTTTTTTGTTAGTTTTTGTTTTTCCATATAGTCATGTATTTTAGCTTTTTGGTACCTGAAAAGCTCAAAAATACTCATAATACACATTTTTCGTAATGTCCTTTCCTTTATTCATATAAGATAATTTGCATGCATTTTGGCGTTTTGTTCCCAAAAATCACGTTTTTGGTAATGTTGTTCTATATCTCTATATAGAGTGCTATTCGTGCCTTTGGTATCTAAGAAATTCAAAAGCACTCTTATTACACGTTTATCGTAATGTCCTTTCCTTTCCTCATAGGAAACTTTAAATGTATGTTGTCATTTTTTTTAGGTTAATAACTGAAAAACACTCAAAATACATATTTCTGATGATGTTAGTGTCTTTCTCTATAAAGAATCTTTTGCATATGTTTCATATTTTTGTTCCTAAGAACGTCAAAAACACCTTCAAGAGCTAAAATGTTATTTTGTATTCCAATATAAGGTGCTTTCCTTGCTTTTAATCGTTTTGATGCCTAACACGCTCAAAACACTCAAAACTCAAGTTTCTTGTAATGTTGCTTCGTTTTACAATATAGGTGGCTTTGCATGTATTTTGGCGTTTTGGTAACTAACAATGTGAAAAGAACTAAAAGTACACCCTTATCTGAAAGTTGTTCTTTTTTTTCCCCATATAAAACAGTATTCATGCGGTTTAGTGCTCAAAATTCACATTTCTCATAATGTCCATTCGTTTAATAATATAGGATATTTTGCATTCATTTTCGCGTTTCGGTACCTAACAAGGTGAAAAACACTTACGAGTAAAACACTCTTTTTTCGTAATGGAATTTTCTTTTTAAATAAAGACTGCTCTTGGAGTGTTTTAGCGTTTTGGTACTTAAAATAAAACTCAAAAAGACTCACATTACACGTTTCCCGGAATATTCTTTCGTTTCCTCATATAGCGTGCTTTGCATGCTTTTTGGCGTTTTTGTAGGTAATAAGCTGAAAAACACTTAAAATACACGTTTTTTTGTAATATTATTCTTTTTCATCATAAAGGATGTTTTCCAAGTGTTTGAGTTTTTTTGGTACGTAAGAAGGTAAAAAAAAAATAAATAAATAAACTCGTAAGATGTTTTTTAATAAAATTCTTTTTATTCACATATTGTTTTTTTTTCTTTTTTTTTAGCGTTTTGCTGACCAACACTCTCAAAAACACTCAAAAGACACGTTTCTGATAATAACCTTTTGTTTCTCTGTATAGTCTCTATTCGCTTTACATGCATTCTGGATTTTTGGTACCTAACAATATGAAAACACTCAAAATACACGTTTTTTTATTCGTAATGTCGTTCATTTTCTTTATATAGAGTGTTATTCATGTGTTTTAGCATTTTCGTAACCAAGAAGCTCAAAAACACTCAAAATACTCGTTAATTACAATGTTTTTTTCTTTCTCAATCTAGAGGTCTTTGCACAGATTTTGGCATTTTGTTTCATAACAATGTGAAAACCATTCAAAGTACATGATTTTGGAAAAAGTTTCTCCTGTTCCTCCATATAGAGTTCTATTTACGCTTCTTAACGTTTTGTTTGTTATCTTAGAAGCTCAAAAACACTTATCATACACGTTTATCGTAATGCTCTTTCGTTTTCCTAAATAGAGTACTTTGCTTGAACTTTGGCATTTTTTTCACATAAGCTGAAAACAATTAAAATAAACCTTCTTGGTACTGTTACTCTGTTTTTCGTTAATGGGCATTTCCCTGCGTTTTAGGGTTTTGATATGTTAGCTTAAAAACAGTGAAAAGACATGATTTTGCTAATGTTGTTTTTTTTTAATGTCCTTATAGTGTGTTTTCCATGCTATTTAGCGTTTTAGTGCTTAACACGCAGAAAAAAAAAATACACAAAAGACACGTTTCTGGTAATATCTTTTAATTTCCTCAAACAGGGGCTTGGTATGCATTTTGGCGTTATGTTACCTAACAGTGTGAAAAACATTTAAAATACAAGTTTTGATAATGTTCTGTTTCTCAATATGGAATACTATTCTTGCGTCTCAGCGTTCTGGTATCTAACTAAACACTTAATACATGTTTCTTATAATGTCATTTCATTTTCCCATATACGATGGATTACATGCATTCTCGCGTCTCGGTGAAACAAGGTGAAAAAATTGAAAAATTTCGTTTTTGGTGATGTTTCGGTTTCTTTATGAAGAGTTCTATTCACGAATTTTAGCGTTTTGATGCCTAAGAAACTAGAAAACACTAATAATACACGTTTCTCATAATGACGTTTTCTGCCCCCAAAAAAGAGTACTTTGCATAATATGTTGGCGTTTTTGTACACAAGCTCAAAAACACTCACAATCATTTTTTTTCGTATTTTTTTTTTTTTTCATAAACGATGTTTTGTATGCGTTTTAGCGTTTTCATACGTTAAAACCTTGAAACTACTTAAAAGACACGTTTCTGATGATATATACATATATATATATATATATATATATATATATATATATATATATATATATATATATATATATATATATATATATATATATATATATATATATATATTTTTTATTTATTTATTTATTTTTTTTTCATTTCCTTATATAGGGTGCATTCCATGCTATTTCGCGTTTCGGTACCTGAAACGTTGAAAAAAAAAGACACCTTTCTGGTAATGTCATTTAGTATCCCAATATAGAGGTTTTTGTATGAATTTTGGTGTTTTGGTACTTACAATGTGAAAAACTCTGAAAATACACGATTTTGATGATGTTATTGTCTTTCTCTATAATGGTGTTTTACATGCGGTTTACCGTTTTGATCCGTAAGAAGTTCAAAAACACTCAAAAGACACGTTTCTGTTAAAGTCCCCATATAGGTGGCTTTGCAAGCACTTTTATGCTTTGTTAACTATATGAAAACACTAAAAAAAAAGCACGCTTTAGTTAATGTTATTCTGTTTCTCTATATAAAATGCTATCCACGAGTTTTAGCGTTTTAATACCTATGACGCTCAAAAACACTCATAAAAAACATCTCATAATGTTATTGAATTTTCCTATATAGGATGCTTTGTATGCATTTAGAAGTCTAGGTACTTGACAAGGTAAAAAGAAAAAAAAAACTCAAAAACACGCTTTTTCTAAATGTTCTTTTCTCCATAAAGAGTGCTGGTTAAGCGTTTTAGCGTTTTGGTACCTAAATAAAACTCATATTCTTTTCCATAATGTCCTTTCGTTTTCCCATATAAGATGCTATGCATACATTTTCTCGTTTATTTACATAACAAAAACACTAAAAAATACACGTTTTTGGTAATGTTATTCATTTTTTTCATAAACGATGTTTTGTAGGCGTTGTAAATAATGTTCTATTTCTTCATATAAAATTGCGTTTTAGCATTTTGGTACATAACAAGCTCAAAAACTCTCATAACACATATATAGAGTGCTATTCATGCATTTTAGAGTGTATGTACTTAAGAAGCTCAAAAACACTCATAATACATGTTTATCGTAAAGTCTTTCCGTTTCCATATATAGAGTACTCTGCATGTATTTTGGCGTCTTTCTGCGTAACATGATAAAAAAAAAAGACACTCAAAATACTTGTTTTTGGTAATGTTATTCTGTTTATCCATATAAGGTGTTTTGCATGCGTTTTATCGTTTTGGTACGTATAAAGATGAAAAACATTTAAAACACACGTTTTTTGTTATGTTTTGTATTCCCATAGGGGGTGTTTTGCATGTTTTTTTTTTTTTTTTTTAGAGTTAGAAAATATTGAAAAAAAATATTGAAAAGACACTTTTCCGGTAATTTCGTTTAGTTTTTGCCATGTAAAGAGCTTTGGAGGCATTCTGGCATTTTCGTACGTAACAAGAAAACATTAAAAAAAACACGTTTTGGTAATGTTGTTCTATTTATTAAAAAACAGAGTGATATTCATGCGTTTTACTATTTTGATACATAAGAAGCTCAAAAACTGTTATAATACACATATCTCGTAAAGTGTTTTCACTTCCTCATATAGTTTTTATATAATCCTCATACTTTTGTATGCATTTTTGGCATTTTTCTTAGTAAGAAGATGAAAATACTTAAAATAAACGTTTTTGGTAAAGTTATGCTGTTTCTCCACTACTTGTTTTATCATTTTTATAAGAGAGTAGTAAAAAATAAATAAAAAAAATAAAAAAGAGACGTTTTTGGTTGTTTTGTTATCACATATAGGGTGCATTCAATGCCTTTCATCGTTTTGGTGCCTATCACCCTCATAAACACTCAAAACACACGTTTTTGGTAATGTTGTTTTCTATTCCCATGCTTTTATCATTTTGTTTCCTAACATTCATAAAAACGCTCAAAAGATACGTTTCTTGTTATGTCGTTTCGTTTCCACATATTTTGTCATTTTTCATGCCAAAATATGCATGATCATTCATCATTTTTTCATTTTTGGCTTTCCATGCATTTTGGCGTTTTGGTACATTAACATTAATGTTAATTAAGAAAACAATCAAACCATACGTTTTTGGTAATGTTATTCTGTTTCTCCATATATTGTTGTTTTAACGCACTTTCGCGTTCACTATCAGAAACGTGTCTTTTGAGTGTTTTTGAACGTGTCAAGCAACGAAGAGCTAAAAAGCAGGAAAATCATCCTCCATTGGAATAAAAAGATTATCTAAAAAATTTGTCTTTTGACTGTTTTTGTTCTTCTTATTTACCAAATGCTAAAACGCATTCAAAACTCCTTTTTTTTTTTTTGTAGAAACAGAATAACTTAAAAAAAAAACGTGTATTTTGAGTGTTCTTGAGCTTGTTATTTACAAAAACGCAAAAAATGCATACAAAGCAATTTTTATGGTGAAGAGAAAGGACATTAAGAGAAACTTTTATTATGAGTGTTTTATTTATTTATTTTTTAGGTACCAAACGCAAAAACGCGTGAATAAAACACATTATAGAAAAAAAAAAACCTTGTTAGGTACCTAATTGCGAAAATGTATGTAATGCATCCTATATGGGGAAACGAAAGGATATTACGAGAAACATGTAATATGTGAGTTTTTTTTTTTTTTTTTTTGCAGCTTCTTAGGTACCAAAACGTTAAATAGAATGGAAAGCATTCTATAAGAGCATACAAAAAAAACATTACCAAAACATGTCTTATGAGATTTTTTATGCTTCTTACATAGCAAAACCCTAAAATGCATGGAAACCAAGCGATACTGAGAAACAAAATGTGTGTTTTTGAGCTTCTTAGGTACTAAAACGCTAATATGGAAGAAAAAAAAATGTAATTTAAGTGTTTTCATATTTTTAGGCACCTAAAAGCCAAATTGTATTCAAAACCTCCTATATGAGGAAATAAAACGACATTTCTAGAAACGTGACTTGTGTGATTTTCTGTGTTATGCACCAAAACGCTAAATAGCATAGAGAGGACCCAGTAAGGGAATACAAAAATATCATGACCAAAAACGTGTTTTGAATGTTTTTAAGCATCTTATGTACGAGTACCAATAGTTTAAAACGCATGTAAAACACAATTTAGGTGAAACAAAAATTATTACGAAAAACGTTTATTTTGAATGTTTTGAGCTTATTACATACAAAAACGGCACGCAAAGCACGCTATATGGGGAAATGAACGGATATTACGAAAGTCATGTATTATGTGTGCTTTTTTTTTTTTATTTCTTAATTACCAAATCGCTAAAACAAGTGAATTGCACTCTTTGCGTAGAAACACAACAAACTTACTAACAACTTGTTGTCTGAAAGTTTTATTACCTCATTAAGTACATTATAAGAAACGTGAATTATGAGTGTTTTCGATACCGAATCGCTAAAGCGCGTGAAAAGTTATCTTTATGTACAAACAGAATAACATTACAAGAAACGGGTTTCTAAATGTTTTTCACCTTGTTAGGTAAAAAATTGCTAAAATGTATGAAAAGTATCCTACATGTGGAAATGAAAGGTCATTATGAGAAATGTGTGTTTTGAGTGTTTTTGAGCGTTGTAGGCACAAAAACTCTAAAAAGTAAAGAAACAACTCTACATGGGGATAAAACAATAATACCAAAAAACATGTCTTTTTGAGTGTTTTTTAGCTTCATACATACCAAAACGATAAAACGCATGCAAAACATCCTTCATGAAGTTAAACAATATCATTACCCAAAAATGTGAATTTTAAGTCTTTTGAGCTTGTTATCTAAAAACAAACCTCCACAATGTTTACAAAGCATTCTATATTGGGAAAAGAAAGTACATTATGACAAACGTGCATTATCAGCTTTTTTTTAGTTTCTTAGGTACGAAAAAGCTAATACGCGTGAACAGCACTCTTCATGGAGAAACACAACATTAGCAAAAACGTGTTTTTTGAGAGTTATTTACATTGTTAAGTACAGAAACGCCAAAATGCATACAAAGCCTCCTATATGGGAAAGGAAGAGGAAATTACGAGAAACGTGTTTCGAACTTCTTAGATATCAAAACACTAAAACGCACGAAGAGCACTTTATATGGCGAAAGAGAACAACATTACCTAAAAAGAGTATTTTGACTATTTTTTCACATTTTAGGCACAATAAATAAATAAACAAATAAATAAATAAACGTCAAAATACATGAAAAGCCAAGTGTATATTTAAACGAAATGTCATTACCAAAAACGTGGCTTGAGTCTTTCTGAAGGTGTGAGGCACCAAAATGCTAAAAAGAATGGAAAGAACACTATATTGGAATACAAAATAACATCACCTGTCTTTAGATTGTTTTTTACCTTCTTACGTATAAAAACGCTAAAACGCATTTAAAACACCCTCAATGGAGAAGCAGAACAAGTATTTGAGTGTTTTATTTTGGCTTATTACATAGAAAAGACACCAAAATACATGTAAAGCAAATGGGAAAATTAAAGAATATTACGAGAAATGTGTATTATGAGCCTTATTGAGTTTTTTTACGTATTAAAACGCTAAAAAGCCTTAATAGTACTCTATAGGAAAAAAAAAAAAAAACTGCCTAAAATATGTAATTTAAGTGTTTTCACATTCCTAGGTACCAAAACACCTAAATGCATGCAAAACCCCCTATATGATGAAATGAAATAACATTAACAGAAACGCGTCTTTTAGGTGTTTTTCAGCAAGTCAGGTACCAAAACGCTTAAAACAAGGAAAGCACTCTATATGGGAATAAAAAACAACATTACCCAAAACGTGCATTTTGAGTGCTTTTATCTTTCTTACGTACATACACGCCAAAATCCATGCAAATCACTGTAAATGGAGGAAGAATAACATTGCCAAAAATTTCCATTATGAGTGTTTTTCATCTTCTAAGGTACCGAAATGCAAAAATGCCTGCAAAGAATCTTATATAGGGAAGCTAAAGGATATTACGAGAAATGTCTATTATGGGTGTTTTTTTTTTTAGCTTACGTATCAATATGTCATAACGCTTGAATAGCACTCAATATGGAGAAACAGAATAACATTACCTGAAATGTGTAAATAAAAAAAATATATATAAAAAAGCATTAAAAATTCTATTTAGCAAAAAATAAATATATAAATAAATAAATAAGTAAATAAATAAAATACAATAAAATAAATAAATGAAAAAAAATAAATAAAAATAAAAACATTACCAAATATGTCTTTAGTGTTTTTTTTTTCTTACTTTTTTTTACGTACCTAAACGTTAAACCGCAGGCAAAAACACCCTTTATAGAGAAATGGAATAACATTACAAAAAATGTATTTTCAACTGTTTTTGAGCTTGTTAAGTACAAAAACGCCAAAATCCATGCAAATCACCGTATATGATAAAGGAAAGGAATCGTGTAAACATAAAACCCTAAAACGTGTATTATGAGTTTTTTTTTTTAACATTGTTAGGTACCAAAACACTAAAATGCATGTAAAGACTGTCATATGCTTAAAGGAAACGACAATAGAAAAATGTGTCTTTTGAGTGCTTTTATTTTATTTATATAAAGAAAAAAAAAACACTGAAAACCATGGAAAACCCATATACGGGAATATATATTAACATTACCAAAAATTTATCTGGATTGTTTTTTACCTTACGTAACAAAAACGCTAAAACGCATGGAAAACACTTTTAATGGAAAAACAGAATAACATTACTATAAGCGTGCATTTTGAGTATCTTTAAGCTTATTACGTAGAAAAACGCCAAAATGCATGCAAAGCACTCAATGTAAGAAAATTACGTATATTACGAATTTTCAAGATTTATACGTACCAGAAAGAAAGCTCTCTTCATGTACAAACAGAATACCATTACCAGAAATGTGTTTTTTTTATTTTTTTTTTTTTTTTCACCTTGTTAGGTAACGAATCGCCAAAATGCATGTATTGCATCCTATATTGGGAAACGAAAGGATATTATGACAAACGTGTATTTTGAGTGTTTTTGATGTTCTTAGGTAACAAAACGATAAAATGCACGAATATTACTTTCTATATAGAAAAAGAACATCATCACTAAAAAAACGAGTATTTTAAGTGTATTACACGCCAAAGTACCCAGTATGGGGAAATAAAAGATATTTCCAGAATTATATCTTTTCAGTGTTTATGAGCGTGTTAGGTACCAAAACGCTAAAAAAAAAAAAAATGCATGGAAACCGCCATAAATGGGAAAACAAAACAACACAACCAAAAACGTGCATTTTGAGTGTTTTTGAGCTACTTACGTACCAAACCGCGAAAATGGCATGCAAAACACACATGGATAAACTCAATAACTTTACCAAAAACGTGTATTTTGAGAGTTTTGAGCTTGTTACGTACAAAAACGACAAAATGCGTGCAAAGTACACTATTTAGGGAAAGGAAAACATATTACGAGAAACATGTACCAAAAACGCTAAAACGTAGGAATAGCACTGTTTATGGGGTAGCAGAAGAGGATTTTTAAAAACGTGTATTTTGAGTGATTTCACGTTGTTAGGGACCACAACGCGAAAATGCACAAAAAGCAAGCTATATGGGAAAGGAAACGACATTTCCAGAAATGTGTCTTTTGAGTGTTTAAGAGCATGTTTGTCACCAAGACGATGCTGAGAAGCATGGAAAGCACCCTATAAGAGAAAACAAAAAGAACATTACAAAAAAACTTTTCTTTTGAGTGTTTTTGAGCTACATACATAGCAAAACGATAAAACGCGTGCAAAACACCCCTTATGGAAAAACGGAATAACATTAGTAAAAAAAAAACGAGTATTTTCAGTGCTTTTCATGCTCTTACGGAGAAAAACGCCAAAATGAATGCAATGAATGGAGGAAGGGAAAAAAAAAAAAACATTACGAGAAAAATCTTTTGAGTTTATTTCCACCTTGTTACATACAAAACGTCATTTCCATAAACATGTGTTTTCAGTCTTTATGAGCGTTTTAGGTACCAAAACGCTAAAAAGCAACGAAAGTTTACTATTTGGGAAAACAAAACAAAATTAACAAAAACATGTCTTTTCAATGTTACTGAGCTAAATATTAAGGTATATGGAAAATACATTTTATTGAGAAAACAGAATAACATTATTTGTATTTTTTTTTTTTTTTAGTTTCTTACGTATAAAAACGCAAACATGCATGTAAGTTCCCTCTATGGTGATACGAAAATAAATTACAAAAATCTCCTTTTACATGTTTTTTGAGATTCTTAGGCAGGAAAACGCTAAAACACGTGAATAGCACTATATATGAAAAAGAACAAAACAATATTACCAAAAATATTGTGTGTTTTCACATTGTTAGGCACGAAAATACAAAGATGCAAGGGAATAAATCCATTTGGGAAAACGAGAGAACATTACGAGAAACGTGTATTATTAGTGTTTTTAAACTTCTTAGGTACCAAAACAGGAAAATATGTTAATAGCACTCTATATAGAGAGAAACAGAGTAACATTACCAAAAACGTGTAATTTTTTTTATTGTTTTAGCGTTTTGATACCTAAAAAGCTAAAAAAAAAACAATCATAATAAACGTTTCTCGTTTATCTCGTTTTATCCCCCAATATAGGTTGTTTTGCATGAATTTTAGCATTTTGGTATCTAACAATTAGAAAAACACTAAAAATAAATCTTTTGGTAATATTTTCTTTTTCTCAATATAGAGCGCTATTCGTGTGTTGTTGTGTTTTGGTACCTAAAGAAGGTACATTTTGGTAATTAAGAAATTAAAAAAACACACATAATACATGATTCTCGTAACACACATAATAAAATAAATGCTTTGCATTTATTTTTAACCTAACTAGGTTAAAAACACTCAAACAACACGTTTTTGGTTATGTTCTTTTCTTCACAAAAAGTATTACTAGCGCGTTTTAGCGTTTTGATAATTAAGAAACTCAAAAACGCTATTAACACACGTTCCTGATAGTGCCCTTTCGTTTTCCTCTAATTGGTGGTTTGCAAACACTTTGTTGTTTTTTTTGTATTTAAGCTCACAAATACTTAAAAGGCACGTTTTAGGTAATGTTATCATGCTTCTCCACAAAGGGTTTTTTGCATTCGTTTCAGCGTGTCCGGACATAAGAAGGCAAAAAATACACTAAAAATACGTTTTTTGGAAATTACATTTTGTATTATCAATTATGGTGCTTTCTGTGCTTTTTAGCGCTTTGGTACGTAACATGCTCAGAAAAGAGTCAAAAGCACATTTCTGGTAATGTCGTTTCATTTCTTTATATAGGAGACTTTGAATGGATTTTGGAGTTTTACTACCTAACAATGAAAAAAACACTCATTTTAGATTAAGTTTTAGATAAAGTTGTTCTGTTTCTCCATATAAAGAACTATTCATAGGTGTTTATCGATTAAGTACCTAAGAACCTCAAAAACACTTGTAAAACACGTTTCTCGTAATGGACTTTCGTTTCCCAATATAGGATGCTCTGTATGGATATTGGCGTTTCGGTACATAACATGGTGTAAAACAGTAAAAAAAAAAACTCGTTTTTGGTAATGTTGTTCTGTCTCTCCATTAAGAGTGCTGTTCAGACGGTTTTTGTGTTTTGGTACCTAAGAAACTCAAAAACACTCATAATACACGTTTCTCTTCATGTCGTTTCGTTTCCCCTCTCAGGGTCCTTTACATGCGTTTCGGCATTTTTGTACGTAACAAACTCAAAAACGCTCAAAATACATGTTTTTGCAACTGTTATTCTGTTTCTCCATAAAGGTTGTTTCACATGGTTTTTAGTATTCTGACACTTTATAAAAACATATAAGCAATTATAAACAAAAAAAAAACACGTCTTTCGTAATGTTATTTTGTATTCCAATATAGGGTGCCTTCCATGCTATTTACCGTTTTGGTGCCTAACACGCTGAAAAAAAAAAAAACTTTTTTTTATAATAATTCATTTCCCCGTATAGAAGGTTTTTGCAACCATTTTGGAGTTTTAGTACTTAACAGTGTGAAAACACTGAAATTACACGTTTTTCGTAGTGTTGTTCTTTTCTACATACTACTCGTGCATTTTAGCGTTTCGGTACCTAAGAAGATCAAAAACACTCAAAATTTACGTTTTTCGTAGTATCCTTTCATTTCCCCTATAGGACGCTCTGCATGCATTTGGCGTTTCGGTACCTGACTTGGTTAAAAATACTCAAAAAAAGATGTTTTTGGTAATATTCTTTTTTTGTATTGAGAACACTATTCACGTGTTTTAGCGTAATTTCGTTCCGCCATATAAAGTGCTTTGCATGCATTTTCGTAATTTTGTAAGTAATCATCTGAAAAAAAAAAATCAAACTACAAGATTTTAGTAATGTTACTATGTTTCTCCATTAAGGGAGTTTTCCAACCGTTTGAGCGTTTTGGTACGTAAGAAGCTAAAAAAAAAGAAAATCTAAAAATATGTTTTTAGTAATATTCTTTAGTATTCATATATTTTATTTTCCATGCTTTTTATCGTTTTAGTGCGTAACATACTGAAAACACTAAAAGTACACCCTTCTGTGTCGTTTCTCTCTATAGAGGCATGCAGGTTGGATTTTTGGTACCTAAGAATGTGAAAAACACTCAAAATACACGTTTTTGTTAATGCTATTATTTTTCTATATAGAGAATGCTTTAAGCACTTTGGTAATAAAGAAGCCCAAATACAGTCCTCATACACATTTCTCGTAATGTTCTTTCCTTTCTAAATATAGGGTACTTTGCACTCATTTTGGCGTTTTGGTTCCTAAGAATGTGAAAAATATTCAATTTACACGATTTTGGTAAAGTTTGTTCTGTTTCTTTACATAAAGTTCTATTGATTCGTTTTATCGTTTCGGTACCTTAGAATTTGAACAACACTTTTCTCGTAATGCTCTTTCGTTTCACCATATTGAGTGATTTTATTTAATTTTGGTGGTTTTATACATTACAAGGTCAAAAACACAAAAATACACCTTTTTTGGGTAAGATTAGTTTATTTTTCCATAACGCGTACTTTGCATGCGTTTTAGCGTTTTGGTATGTAAGAAGCTTAAAAACACTCAAACAAGACATGTTTGTAATGTTGTTTTGTATTCTCTTATAAAGTGCTTTCCTTTCCATTAAACGTTTTGGTGCTTAACACGCAGAAAAACATAAAAGACACGTTTCTGGTAGTATTCTTTTATTTCCTCAAATAGGAAGCTTTGCGTGCATTTTAGCGTTTTGATACCTAATTATGTGAAAAAAGCTTTAAATAGACATCTTGTTAGTATTCTGTTTTTCCATTGTGTTTTTTTTTTTTTTTTTTTTGCGTTTTAGCGTTTTGGTACCTAAGCTGAAAAACATACATATTATTTAGTTTTCCCATATAAGATACATTACATGTATTTTCGTATTTAGGTACCTAATATGGTTTCCGTTTTTCTATAATGTGTTTTATTCACGCGTTTTTGCGTTTTGGTACCTAAAAAAACTCAAAAACATTCATTATAAAGTTTCTGTTAATGTCCTTTCTCTTCACTATAAAAGTTGCTTTATTTGCATTTTTGCGTTTTTTTTTTTTGTAAGCAACAAGCTCAAAAACACTCAAAATACACGTTTATTGTAATGTTATTTTGTTTCTACAAAAAGGGTGTTTTGAAAGCGTTTTAGCGTTTTGGTATATAAGAAACACAAAAACATTCAAAAGACAAATTTTTGGTAATGTTTTTATTCTCATATATGGTGAATTCCCTACTATTTAGCGCTTGGGAGCCTAACACGTTCAAAAACGCTCAAAAGACACGTTTCTTATGTTGTCGTTTAGTATCCGCGTTATCAAAAACAAGTATTTTGAGTGTTTTTTTTTTTTTTTGCTTCTTACGTAAAAAAACTTCAAATTTATGCAAAATATCCTATATGGGGAAACGAAAAGACTTTGGTAAAAACGTGTATTATCAATACTTTTCTATTCTTAGATACCAAAAAAGCTCGAAAACGCGTTAGAACAACACTATATTGAGAAACTGAACAACATTGGCAAAAACGTTTGATTTGAGTGTTTTTAACATTGTTAGGTACCAGCACGCCAAAATGCATGGAAAGCCCGGTATATGTGGAAACGAAACGACATTACAAGAAACGTATATTTTGAGTGTTTTTATGAATGTTAGAAAACAAAATTATAAAAATCATGGAAAACACCCTATATGGGAATAGAAAACAACATTACCAAACACGTGTTTTTTTAGTGTTTATGAGGGTGATAGTCATTAAAACGATAAGAAGCATTGAAAGCACCCTATCTGGGATAACAAAACAACATTACCAAAAACGACTCTTTTTATTTTTACTACTCACGTACCAAAATGATTAAACGAATAGTGGAGAAACTGTATATCTTTACGAAAAAAAAACGTGTATTATGAGTGTTTTTCATCTTCTTAGAAAAATGCCAAAATGCATACAAAACACTCTATATGAGGAATAAAAACACATTACAAAATTCGTGTATTATAACAGTTTTTGAGCTTCTTAGGTATCAAAATGCTAAAACGCATGAATATCACTCTGTTTTATAAGAAACAGAACAACATTACCAAAAACGTGTTTTTTTAAAGTGTTTTCACCTTGTCAGGTACGAAAATACCAAAATGCCTGCGAAGCCCTTTACATGGGGAAAACGAAACAAAATTACCAGACAGGTGTCTTTTCAATTTTTTTTTTTTTTATTATTAAAGCTCTAAAAAAAAAAGGCATGGAAAACACCCTGTATACGAATACAAAACAATTAAAAACGTGTCTTTTAAGTGTTTTCATCTTCTTACGCACTAAAACGCTAAAACGCATGCAAAACACCCTATATGGAGAAACAATAACATATGAGTGCTTTTTTTTTTTTTTTTTAGCACGTTACGCAGTAAAACGTCAAAATGCCTCCAGGGTACCTTATATGTGGAAATAAAAAGACATTACGATAAACATGTATTATGAATGTTTTTTTTTTATCTTCTTAGTTATATATACTCTAAAATGCATGAATAGCACTTTGTATGTGTGTTATAAGCGTTTTTAAGCTTTTTATGTACCAAAATGCTAAAACGCTTTTCTATGTGAAGAAATGGAACATTATTACCAAAAACTGTATTTTTGAATGGTGAAAACGCCAAAATGCATGTAAAGCACCCTATAAGGCGAAGAGAAACGAAATTTTCAGAAACGTGTTTTTTTTTATTGTTTATGAGCGTGCTATGCACCAAAATGATAAAAATCATGGAAACTACTTAATATTGAAAACAAAACATTACCAAACCGTGTCTTTTCAATACTTTTGAACCACCCACGTCCCATAATGCTGAAACACATGCAAAAAAAAAAAAACTTTTGTGGAGAAGTATAACTTTAGCAAAACGTGTATTTTGAGTTTTTGTTTTAGCTTGTTCGGTAGAAAAATGACAAAATGTATGCAAAATGCTCTGTATGGGGAAAAGAAAAGACATACGAGAATCGTGTCTTATAAATGTTTTTGAGTTTCTTACGTACCAAAACACGAAAACGCAAGAACAGCACTCTAAAAGGAGGAAAGTAAACAATATTACTAAAAATGTGTATTTTGAGTGTATTTCACATTAATAGGTACCAAAACACCCAACATTCTTTACCTTTTTCTGACCTCTAATCCTTCTGCTTGTGCTGTCAGCCTTTCTTCTCCGTTGGGCTCCTCCGATCACAATCTCATATCTGTATCTTGTCCTATCGCTCCAATCCCTCCTCAGGATCCCCCTAAGCCAGTGGTTCTCAAACTATGGGTCACGACCCAAAGTTGGGTCGCGAGATCAATTTTGATGGGTCGCAGGGACACAGGAACATTATCATGCTTTGTGTTTCAGTGTATTTCAGTTACTTAATTGAATTATTCTTCTTTAACCACAAATTACTTTTGTTATGTATGTTCATCTTCCCCCCTCTCCCTCCTTCTGGGCCCCACGTAATGGTTTCTCTGACAGGAATGACCCCTGTATCAAACGCGTATGTTGGACTGGCAGTGGGCCCATGCAGCCTCGTGCGCGGTGTCCATTTTCCACCGACCGCAGGCAAGGGAGGTTGTGCCGCTTGCAGTCATTTGTGTGAGTAGAGTGTGTGTGTGTGTGTGTGTGTGTGTGTGTGTGTGTGTGTGTGTGTGTGTGTGTGTGTGTGTGTGTGTGTGTGTGTGTGTGTGTGTAATTATATAATATCTTGCTTAATATACTACTTACTATATTTACTAACTAATAATAATAATAATAGTAATAATAATAATAATAATAATAATAATAATAATAATAATAATAATAATCTTTCGTTCTTATTGGTTTATTCTACAACTTCATCACATATGAACCAATCATGGATCGCGAAGGAATGAAATGTTCCAAATAGGGTCGCTCATGAAAAAGTTTGAGAACCACTGCGGCCTAAGCGAAGGTGCCACTGGCGTTTTGCCTCTGCTATTTGGGGGACCTGAGGAGGTATTTTGCTGATTTTCCTTGGAATGACTACTGCTTCCGTGTCAGAGACCCGTCTTTGTGTGCTGAGCGCATAACAGAGGTGATAGTGTCTGGCATGGAGGCGTACATTCCTCACTCTTTTTCTCGATCTAAACCTTCCAAACCCTGGTTTAACACAGCTTGTTCTCGTGCTATACATGATACAGAGGTGGCCCACAAAAGGTATTTAAGCCTTCCATTACCTCAGTCTCATGCACTTTATATTTCTGCTCGGAACCATGCCAAGTCTGTTCTCCACCAGGCAAAAACTACTTCATTAACAGAAAGTGTCAAAACCTTTCAAGATCTAACTCCCCTTGTGACTTCTGGCATCTAACTAAAAATATCTCCAATAACTTTGCTTCTTCTTTCCCTCCTTTATTTCAACCAGATGGAACCAATGCTATCACATATATTTCTAAAGCTGAACTCTTCGCTCAAACCTTTGCTGAAAACTCTACCTTGGACGATTCTGGGCTTGTTCCTCCCTCTCCTCCACCCTCTGACTACTTCATGCTACCTATTACAATTCTTCACAATGATTTTTTCCATGCCCTTACTGGCCTGAACCCCCGGAAGACTTATGGACAAGATGGGGTCCCTCCTATTGTTCTCCAAAACTGTGCCTCCGTGCTTGCACCTTGCCTAGTCAAACTCTTTCAGCTCTGTCTGTCAACATCTACCTTTCCTTTTTGCTGGAATTTTGCTTACATTCAGCCTGTTCCTAAAAAGGGTGACCATTCTAATCCCTCACACTACCGTCCTATTGCTTTAATTTCCTGTCTATCTAAAATTTTTTAATCTATCCTCAACAGGAAGATTCTTAAACACCTATCTTTTCACAACCTTCTATCTGATCGCCAGTAAGGGTTCCGTCAAGGCCGCTCTACTGGTGATCTTCCATGGCTTTCCTTACTGAGTCTTGGTCATCCTCTTTTAGAGATTTTGGTGAAACATTTGCTGTTGCCTTGGACATATCAAAAGCTTTTGTAGAGTCTAGCACAAAGTTTTGATTTCCAAACTACCCTCCTACGACATCTATCCTTCTCTCTGTAACTTCATCTCAAGTTTCCTTTCTGACCGTTCTATTGCTGCTGTGGTAGACGGTAACTGTTCTCCTAAATCTATTAACAGTGGTGTTGCTCAGGGTTCTGTCCTGATACCCATTCTCTTCTTATTATTCATTAATGATCTTCTAAACCAAACTTCTTGTCCTATCAACTCCTACGCTAATGATACCACCCTGCACCTTTCCACGTTTTTTCATAGACGTCCAACCCTTCAGGAAGTAAACATTTCACGAAGGGAAGCCACAGAACGCTTGACTTCTGATCTTTCTAAAATTTCTGATTGGGACAAAGCAAACTTGGTATTGTTCAATATCTCAAAAACTCAGTTCCTCCATCTATCAACTCGACACAACCTTCCAGACAACTATCCCCTCTTCTTCAATGACACTTAACTGTCTCCCTCTTCTACACTATACATCCTCGGTCTTTCCTTTACTTATAATCTGAACTGGAAACTTAACATTTCATTTCTAGCTAAAACAGCTTCTATGAAGTTAGGTGTTCTGAGACGTCTCCGCCACTTTTTCTCACCCCCTCCCCCAGCTGCTAACTAACTTATCTGTCCATGTATGGAGTATGCTTCACATGTCTGGGGGGGGGGGTTCCACTCATACTGCTCTTCTAGGCAGGGTGGAATCAAATCTTTTCGTCTCATCAACTCCTCTCCTCTAACTGACTGTCTTCAGCCTCTCTCTCATCGTCGCAATATTGCATCTCTAGCCATCTTCTACCGCTATTTTCATGCTAACTGCTCTTCTGATCTTGCTAACTCCATGCCTGCCTTCCTCCTGCGGCCTCGCTGCACAAGACTTTCTTCTTTTTCTCACCCCTGTTCTGTCCACCTCTCTAACGAAAGAGTTAACCAGTATTCTCAACCATTCATCTCTTTCTCTGGTAAACTCTGGAACTCCCTGCCTGCTTCTGTATTTCCACCTTCCTATGACTTGAATTCCTTCAAGAGGGAAGTTTCAAGATACTTATCCTTCAATTTTTGACTACCGCTTTGAACCCTTTTATGGGACTGGCATTTCAATGGGGATTTTTTTTATTGGATTTTTGTTGCCCTTGGCCAGTGTCCCTCCTACATAAAAAAAAAAAAAAAGACCAAAGCACCATATTTGGGAAAAAAAAAAAAAAAGAAATGAGACTTAGAGAAATGCGAATTTTTGTGTTTTTGAACGTGTTAGGCTGAAAACTCCAAAAAGCGCGCAAATCAGAGTATATAGGAAAACAACATTACGAAAAACGTGTCTTTTAAGTGTTTTTGAAATTCTTATGTAACAAAACGATAAAACGCAAGCAAAACACCCTTTATGGAGAAACAGAATTATATTACTAAAAACAAGCTTCTTAGGTACCAAAACGTTAAAACTCACGAATAGTACTCTATATGAAAAAACAAAACATTACCAAACCTTATAACTTAAATTTGTTTAAAAGTCTTAGGTACCAAAACGCCAAAATTCATGCAAATACTATTAAGGTACTTATGTATCAAAAGACTAAATCGGGTGTAAAACACAACTTCATGAAAAACGTGTATTTTGAGTGTTTTTTTTTTTTTTAGATTGTTACGTAGAAAAACATTAAAAAGCATGGAACGTAACATATAAAGGGAAACAAAAAGACATTTTAAGAAACATGTAATGAGTGTTTCTTACCTTCTTAGCTACCAAAACGCTAAAACGCATGAATACCACTCTGTATGAAGAAACAGATCAAGATTACTAAAAACGTGAGTTGTTTTGAGTTGGGTTGTTTTCACATTGTTAGGTACCAAAGCGCCAAAATGCATGGAAATATGTCTTTTCAGCCAACAAAACGCTAACAAGCATAAAAAGTTCTCTCTATGAGAAAATAAAGCCAACATTACCAAAAACACATCATTGGGTAGTTTTGAGCCACTTACGTACCAAAACGCTAAAATGCATGCAAAACTCCCTCTATAGAAAAACAGAATGACATTACCAGAAACGTGTTTTTAATTTTTTTTTTAAGCTTGTCACGGACAAAAGAGCCAAATTACATGTAAAGCACCCAGTATGTGGAGAAAAAAGGACATTACGAGAAACGTGTATTATGTTTTTTTTTTTTTTTCGGTATCTTAGGAACCATAACGCTAAAACGCATGAATAGTACTCTATATGGAGAAACAGAAAAATATTATCCATTATTTGAGTGTATTTCACATTGTTAGGCACCAAAACGCCAAAATGCATGCAAATCTCCCTGTATGAGGAAAACAAATGACATTTCCAAAAAAAAAAACGTTATTTTTCTGGTTATGAACGTCTTAGGCACCAAAACACTAAAAAGCTGGTAAATAACCCTATTTGGGAGAGAAAACAACATTATCAAAAACGTGTCTTTTCATTATTTTTGAGGTACTTACGTACCAAAACTGGTAAAACTTATGCAAAACACCCTTTATGGGGAAATAGAACAACTTTACCAAAAACGTGTATTTTGAGTGCTTTTGAGTTATTTAGAAAAACGCCAAAAAGCATTTAAAGTACCCTATATCGAAAAAAAAGAAATGCGAGAAACTTGCATTATGAGTGTTTTACAGCTTCTTAGGGTAACAACGCATGAATAGCACTCTATAAGAAGTAATAAAACAGCATTACCAAAAAAGTGTATTTTGAATGTTTGTCACAATGTTACTCGTATGTACAAAAACATCAAAATACATGCAAAGCACCATCTATCGGAAAATAAAACGATAACTCCAGAAACGTGTCTTTTCAGTGTTAATGATCATGTTAGGCACGAAAGTGCTAAAAAAAACATGGAAAACACTCAATAGGGAAATACAAAACAAAATCACCAAAAACGTGTCTTTTGGGTACTTTTGAGCTATTTATACACGAAAATCCTTAAACGAATGTAAAGTACTCTTTATGGAGAAACAAAATAACGTTACAAAAAATATATATTTTTTTTATTGTTTTTGAGATTTTTACGTAGAAACACGCCAAAATGCATGCAAAGTCCAATATATAGAGAAACAGAGCAACTTCACCGAAAACATGCATTTTGAGTGTTTTTCATATTGTTAGATATCAAAACGCAAAAATGCATAAAGACCCCTATTTGAGGAAGGGAAACAACATTACAAGGAACCTATTTTTTGAGTGTGTTTGTACATTTTAGGCACCAAAACAATAATAAACATGGAAAGTATCTTATATTGGAACAGAGTACAACATAACCAAAACATGCTTTTCGGTTCATAATGTACCAAAACACTAAAAAAAAAAAAAAAAAAAAAGCTCACAGAAACGAAAGTTTTAAGTGTTTTTTTTAGCTTCATACGTACACAAATGTCAAAATGCATGCAAAGTACCCTATAGAGGAAAACAAAAGGAGATCAAGAGAAAAGCGTATTATGCATTTTTTTAGGTTCTTGGGTACTAAAATGCTAAAATACGTTAATAGCACTCTATGTGGAGAAACAGAACAGCATTACCAAATTGTTAGGTAGTAAAACGCCAAAATGCATGCGAAGCATTTTATATATAGGGAAAAGAAAACGACATTTACAGAAAGGTGTCTTTTAAGTGGTTATAAACGTGTTAGGCACCAAACGCTAAAAAGCATGGAAGGCACCCTAAATGTGAAAACAAAACAACATAACCAAAAAAAAAATGCATTTTTAAAGTTTTTTAAGGTACATACCTACCAAACCCTTAAAACGCATTGAAAGCAACCTTTATGAAGATAGACAACAACATTACCAAAAATCTTTGAGTGTTTTTGACCCTGTTACTTACGGAAACAACAAAATGCACGTAAAGTACCCTACATAGGGGAAAGAAAACTCATAACGAGAAATGTGTATTACGAATGTTTTTGAATTTCTCAGGTACCAAAATGCTAATAGATATGAATAGCACTTTATATGTAGAAGCCGAACAAGATTACCAAAGATGTGTGTTTTGAGTGTTTTTCACGTTGCTAGGTACCACAACGGCAAAATGTATGTAAAACTTAATATATGGGAAAAGGAAATGACATTTCCAGAAACTAGTCTTTTGAAAGTTTACGAGCGTGTTAGACACCAACACGCTAAAAAGCATGAAAGCACCCTATAGGACAAAGGAAAACAGCATTACCAAAAACTTCTTTCGAGAGTTTTTTGAGCTACTAATGTATCAAAACGCTTCAACGCATCCAAAACAAACAGAATAACATTATCAAAAACACGTTTTCTCAATCTAATTGAGTTTGTTACGCAGAAAAAAAAAACATCAAAATGCATGCAAAGTAAACTATATATGGAAAGGATAAGACATACGAGAAGTGTGTATTTATTATTTTGAGCTTATTCGGTAGCAAAACGCGAAAACGCGTGAATAGATCTCTGGAGAAACAGAACAACATTACCAAAAACGTTTATTTTGAGTGATTTTCACATTATGTAGAAAACACCAAAATACATGCAAAGCATGTATTTTTTGAGTGTTCTGAGCGTGTTAGGTAACAAAACGATAAAAAGCAGCGAAAGAACCATAATTGGGAAAACACATTACCAAAAACGTGTCTTTGGTGTATTTTTGAGCTATTTACAAATCAAAACGGTAAAATGCATGCAAAACTGAATAATATTATCAGAAACGTGTATTTTGAATTTTTTTTTAAGCTTATGTGCAAAACACACACACACACACACAAAAAAAAAAAAACATGAAAAATACCTTATATTGGGACGCGTAAGTAAATTACAAGACATCACTTATAAGTGTTTTTCAGGCTCTTAGGAACTAAAACCCTAAAACGATTGAATAGAACTATATATGTAGAAACAGAGTAACATTACGAAAAACGTGTATTTTGAGTGTTTTCATATTGTTACGCTAAAATTAATGCAAATCATCCCATACGTGTATTATTGGTGTTTTTAGCTTTTTAAGTACGAAAACGTGAAAACACGTTAATAGCACTCTTTATGGAGAAACAGAACAACATTACCAAAAACGTGTATTTTGAGTGTTTTTCACAGTTATATTCCATAACGTCAAATAGCATACAAAGAACCATCTATGGGGAAACGAAACACCATTTCCAGAAACATGTCTTTTGAGTGTTTATGAACCACTCAAAAACCAACAAAACGCTAAAACATATGGAAAATAAATAAATAGATAAATATCATTATCAAAAACGTCTTTTGAATGTTTTTGAGTTATTACGTACCAAAACGTTAAAATGCATGTAAAACACTCTTTATGGAGAAACAAAATAACATTACCATAAAAGTGTACGAGTATTATGAGTTTTTTTTTATAGCTTTTTACATATACAAAACACACACAAACAAAAAAACAAAAAAATGATGCATGTAAAACACTATATAGGGAAACGAAAAAGACGTTACGAGAAACATGTATTGTGACTGCTTTGAGATTTTTAGTTACCAAAACTCTAAAACCCATCAAGAACACTCTATATATAGAAACAGAACAAGATTACAAAAAACGTGCCTTTTCTGTTTTTAAGCTTGTTACGTAGAAAATGCCAAAAGTTCCTTATATGGGGAAACGAAAAGACAACAAGTAACGGGTATTATGAGTGTTTTATACATTCTTAGGTACCAAAATACGAAAACACATGACGAGCATTATATATGGAGGAACAACAACATTAACAAAACAACATTATAGTTCTTGAGTGTTTTTGACGTTCTTAAGAACAAAAACGCTGAAACGTATGCAAAACTTTCTTTATGGAGACACTAACATCGCCGAAAAGATGTATTCTGAATGTTTTTCACTTATTTACCTACAAAAATACCAATACTAAAATTTGTCAAAATGCATACTAAGCATCCTATATCAGGAAACGAAAGGACATTAAAAGAAATATGTTCTATGAGTGTTTTTGAGCTTAAGTACCAAGAAGATAAAACGCATAAATAACACTCTATATGGAAAAACAGAACAAAAACGTGTATTTTTTGTTTTCACATCGTTAAATAGGACAATACCTAAATGCATTATAAGGCCACTATATAAAGAAACGAAACGACGTTACTAGAATTGTGCCTTTTGAGTCTTTTTTGAGCGTGTTAGATACCAAAATGATAAAAAGCATAGAAAACACAGTTATTCGCTATACAAAATAACATTTCTTAAAACATGTCTTTTGAGTGTTTTGACTTTCTTATGTCTAAAAACACTGAAACGCATGAAAAACACCCTTTAAGGAGAAACAGAATAACATTGCCAAAAAACGTGTATTTTGAGTGTTTTCCGCTTCTTAATTACAAAAAACGACAAAATGTATGCAAAGTACCGTATATATTGTGTCACACACGTGACTACTCTACCACGGAACCAGGTGCCTGCCTCTCAACTCGTGGCGCTGCCATGTGTATAGCTTGAGGCATACTGGATACGTGACCTCTAGCAGGCTACCAAGCCGATAACGAGGGGTGGAGTTCCATCGAGCTTCAGTCTCCTCCAAGGGTCGCTACAGCTCTGAGGTCGCCTTGGCATACGCTGGGACCCTCATATACACTCGAGAGCGGTGGTAAGAGTTACACCAGTGTTACACACACACACACATAAACACACACACACACACACACAAACACATTTATATTTATTTTCTATTATGTATATGTAAAGGTGTTTATTTTTGTAATTTGTCTCTATATGCATTTACTAACTTGGCTTAAGTTATTAACTGAACCAGTCTTTTAAGTTATTCAGTCCAGTTCAGATTGCCACTCCTTGTTACTTACTTTTACTTACTTAAATAATCTTCAATTTTGTATTGTTACTTAATTTAAGGGTTAACTTTAAGATATTAAATAGCAGTTAAAATGTCTCCTTTTCTCTTTTCTTTTAACCCTTCCATTGTTAGTGTGAGCAACACCCCTTCATGGTCCATCCCCTAGAGTTCAGTGTATGCTCACACGTAACAATTGGGGGCCTGTCCGGGATATTACACATGTTTACACATACATATAACTACACTAGTTCCTTTCCTGCTCTCGAGTGTTATGAAGTTGTGCTTATTTCTTTGTTGGTGAATTTTTGCGTTTTTCCGCTTTAAAAGTACGCGAGGTACCGGCGTCTAGTCATAAAAGCGTTAAAAACCTAACAATTGATTTCCTCAGTGTTGCTTTAGTGTCGGTTCGATTCCCCTAGTAGTGACCTTCACCCCGAACTCCGAGACTCCTTAAAACTTGGGAACTTGCGTTCCACTCTTTGCTTGAAAGCAGCGAATACGGCAAGCCATTACAAGTGCTAAAGTGTTAGTTCTATGGTAGTCATTTTGGGGCAGTGATTATCGCTACACTTCTTCGATTCGTTGCCTCTTCAGAAGCACAGTTAAGGCGTTGCTAACCTTGACTCAACTAGACTCAAAAACGAGTCTCTGTCGATGCACGCGGGTCAACTCATTTCCCTCCGACTCGTGGTTTCGAACCTGTCGTTCACGCGGGTCCTTCCGACTCGTGGCGGCGAACCTAGGTCTTGGATCAGGTTTCAGTGTAGGGCTCAGACACACTTGATTTGGTTCAATTGACCTCACGCTCATTAATCATGTCGCATGAGTTAAACTTGGACGCATTTTGCAGTAATCCTTCTGTGGCGGAGCTACAAACTGCCAAAGTGACAAAGAATGATTTAAAGTACATAGCCCGACAGTTTGATCTCTCATATCCGTCTGTCATTCGGAAGGAAGAACTCCGAACTCAAATCCTAGTTCACCTTGGAGGTGAAGCCACTAGTGCTGCTTCACAGCACGACGCCAGTTTAATGCTCGAACTCGAAAAGCTGAAACTAATGGCAGCAAGAGAAAGAGAGAGAGAAGAGAGAGAACTAAGGCGAGAAGAACTAGCTTTTCAAAAAGAAAAAGCGGAAAGAGATCTGGCATATGTAAAAGAAAAGGAGGAAAAAGAAAGAGAGGAGAGAGAAAAAGAAAGAGAGGAGAGAGAAAAAGAAAGAATCCACGAGACCCAACTCGCACAATTAAAATCTCGATCAACCACCACAGCTGACCTCAAACAAAAGTTAACTAAATATCTCTCACTACTCCCTCAGTTCTCTGACAAAGACCCCGAAACTTTCTTTGGACAGTTCGAGGACACAGCAGTACATTTTGAACTGCCCCGAGAAGACTGGCCTTGGCTTCTTAAACCCAAACTCAGCCAAAAGGCTTTAACTATTTTGAACGGCCTCGAAAACAACACGGATTACGACTGTGTCAAACGGGGCATCCTAGCGGCGTACTCCGTTACCACAGAAGGATACCGTCAGTCTTTTCGAAAAATGTTCAAAACTCCGCAACAAACCTATCTAGAGTTTGCCTCAGAGAAACTGAGGGCTCTCAAGCGTTGGCTTAAGTCAGCCGCGATAACCACGTACGACGAATTAGTAAATCTCTTAGCCTTAGAAGAGTTCATGCGTAAGCTCCCTTACTCAGTAATGTTACACATCACCAACAAAGAAGAAACAGATCTTCTCAAAGCCGCTCAGTTAGCGGACCTTTTCTCCCTGGTGAATCGCAAGGCAACCTCAGACAAGCTGACCGAGACTCCTAGTGGTAAGATAAACTCAGGTAACTCAGGGGTTGGTAAAATGACCGGCAGTAGTACTCGACCACCTCTATTTTGTGCTTTTTGTAAACAGCCGGGGCACCTCATAAAGAACTGTCCTAATCCCAAGTGCAAGGTAGCTCAAACATATCCTGCCAAGCCAGTTGCTTCCATACAAGCTCTTCCCTCCTTCCCTGTACCTAAAGACTTATTTGAGCCTTTCAGGTCTGTAGGCACCATCAGCATTGGTAACAAGGATCACCCAGTTAAGATTGTCAGAGACACCTGTTCAGCTCAGTCCCTAGTGCTGAAGTCAGCAGCCCCTGGTATTGAACAGTGTTACACAGCTGAAAAGGTATATTTAAAAGACTTCCATGACCCCTTCCCCATTGTATTAGCTAAAGTACATCTTGATAGCCCACTAGTAAGAGGTGAAGTGATAATAGGAGTTAGTGAAGAACCAGCCTTACCCATCCCTAATGCTCAACTACTCCTCGCTAATGACCTAGCTGGCAGTAAGGTGACTCCCCCTTTGGTAATTAGTGACACAATGCTGATGGATAACCCCACTGTACAGTTAGAAGAGCAACAACCAGGCTTATTCCCTGTTTGTGTCACTACTCGTGCACAAGCAAGGAAATCTGATCAGTCTTTCTCACTTCCAAAGAAGAGCCCATCCCCACTTGAACTCAATCAAATATTTTCTGAAAAACTTCTCACCGAGGCTCAACAGGAAGACACTACTTTGACTCAATTTCATGACAAGGTTATCCCTCCAGATCAAATTACTCATTACCCTGCCTTTTACAAACAGGATGGAGTTCTCATGAGAGTGTTCCGGCCCTCTAAGGTCCCAGATGATGCTGCTTGGGCAGAAGCCCACCAGGTGGTTGTGCCTACCATACTCAGACATTCCATACTAGAGATCGGTCATGAAAGTTTTGCTGGTCACTTGGGCATCAAGAAGACATGTGAGAAGATCCTCGCTGACTTTTACTGGCCAGGATTAAGGGAGGATGTGAAGAATTACGTCAGTACTTGTCATCTCTGCCAGATAGCGGGTAAACCTAACGTAACTATCCCACCCTATCCTCTCCAACCTATTGCTGTTCCCTCAGAACCATTTCATAAAATAATAGTTGACATTGTGGGACCTCTTCCAAAAACCAAGAAAGGTAATGAATATATCCTAACAATTCTTGACCCAACAACTAGGTATCCCGAAGCCTTTCCGATACGTAAAATCAACACCAACACTATTGTGTCCAAGCTAAACCACTTCTTTACTACCTTCGGGATTCCTCAAACCATTCAGAATGACCGAGGAACTAATTTCACTAGCGTTCTCTTCACAGAGGTGTTAAAAGAGCTTGGTATCACACAAACCTTGTCTTCTGCCTATCACCCGCAGTCACAGGGCGCTCTAGAAAGATTTCATCAGACACTGAAAGGACTTCTACGCAAATTCTGTCACGAGCAGGAGAGCGAATGGGATGACGCACTCCCCTACATGTTTTTTGCCATCAGGGAAGCACCTAACGAGAGTACAGGAGTTTCCCCATTCGAGCTCCTGTTCGGTAGGAAAGTGCGGGGACCATTAAGGATTATTAAAGACAAATTGTTAGATTCCACTACCCACAAACTTGTCTCTGTAACTAAATACTTGAACAACCTTAAAGCCACACTCACTAAAGTTCGCACCTTTGCTGATAACAACTTACACAAATCTCAAAACACCATGAAGAAACACTTTGATCAGAAGGCCAGAGTTAGAGTATTTGATGGAGGTGATTTAAGTCCTTGCATTCATACCCACACCTAAACACCCATTACAAGTAAAGTATCATGGTCCCTATGAGGTAGTGGAAAAGGTAGGAGATAACAACTACATCATAAACACTCCAGACCGCCGAAAGGCAACACAGTTAATACACGTTAATCTCCTAAAAATGTATAAATGTAGAACCCCTGTGACTGGCGCCCAACCAACCCCTAGAGTAGCTTCCTGTGGTATCATTGAACCCCAGGAGGCTGACTCAGAGTTAAAACCTGCCTCTGTGTGTTCATTGATGTATGATAAATGTATTACCACTGAGATTGACACAAACACCATACATCCCAAGGACACGCAAAACAACACCTACATTATCCAACACTTAGATGGTCAGCTCCGTCATCTTTCATCCTCTCGAGCACTGGATATCTCAAGATTGATCTCTCAGTATGACGTGTTCGGTGACCATCCTAAAATCTGTAATGTCCTCCGCCATGATGTGAAGGTGCTTCCAGGGACCTTCCCTATCAAGCAGTCTCCCTACAGAGTCAACCCCCGGAAACGAGAACAGATGCAGAAGGAGGTCCAGTACTTATTAGAGCAGGGCTTGGCTATACCCAGCAGCTCCCCATGGGCATCACCCTGCCTCCTAGTACCCAAGGAGGACGGACAACTGCGATTCTGCACGGATTACCGACGGGTCAACGCCGTCACCATTCCTGACGCCTATCCTCTGCCTCGGGTAGACGACCTGATAGATGAAGTAGGTCAAGCCAAATTTGTTACTAAGCTGGACCTATTAAAAGGGTATTATCAAATAGCCCTTACTGAAAGAGCTCAGATAGCCTCTGCCTTCATCACCCCTTTTGGACTTTTCCAGTATGTAGTAGCCCCATTTGGCATGAGGAATTGCTCCGCTACTTTCCAGAGGGCAATGAACAAGGTAATGCAGGGATTAAAAGGAGTGCTGGTTTACTTAGATGATATTCTTATTTTTTCACATGACTGGGATGACCACCTGTACCAGATCCAGAATGTGCTCAGCCGTCTGCAGGAAGCGAACCTCACCGTGAAGCTGGCGAAGTCTATGTTCGGAGCTGCCACCGTCTCCTACCTAGGACATCAGATTGGACAAGGCTCCGTCCGGCCCAAGACCGCTAACGTCGACGCAGTACTGAAGTACCCAACTCCCACTACTCGACGCGAGCTCCGCCGCTTCCTGGGCATGGCGGGGTTCTACCGGCGTTTCTGTCCAAACTTCGCAGACGCAGCTGGGCCACTTACTAGACTAACTAGTGGGAATGTGGCGTACGAATGGACCCCTGCCTGCCAACATGCCTTCAATCAACTTAAGAACTTGCTTGCTCGGGAACCGGTTTTGCGTGCGGCCGACTTCAGTAAACCCTTCATCATACATACTGACGCCAGTGATCACGCTTCGGGTGCCGCCCTCCTGCAAGAATCTGACGGAATCTTTCACCCAGTCGCCTACCACTCCGAGAAGTTCAACATCCATCAGAAGAATTACAGCACTATCGAGAAAGAACTTTTAGCCATTATCTCTGCCATCAAGAAGTTTGAGTACTATCTTCAGTCCAACACCCAGCCACTCCAAATCTACACTGACCACAACCCTTTGACTTTTCTCAACAGGAACCGCTTCACTAACCAACGTCTGCTACGGTGGTCTCTACAGCTCCAGCCTTACCACATTGAAATGCACCATATTAAGGGACTGGACAACTGCCTTGCTGACACTTTGTCTCGCCTTCCCACTACGCCTCGCATCACTACCTGTCGCGACCCTGAGGACCCTAGGATCCTGTTGCCGGGGATGCAGTCGTGCCTTGTGAACCGGTCGATGGAGGCAGCCGAGGGCCGAGCACTGCCAGAAGAACCATCTACCGGGCCCCAGACTACACACGTTCTGGTGGAATCAACCTTCACGGGACAGGAACCACCTCACTTCTCTAATGACGCAGAGTCATTCCTTCTGCGTCATCCTAAGAAGGGGGAAATGTCACACACGTGACTACTCTACCACGGAACCAGGTGCCTGCCTCTCAACTCGTGGCGCTGCCACGTGTATAGCTTGAGGCATACTGGATACGTGACCTCTAGCAGGCTACCAAGCCGATAACGAGGGGTGGAGTTCCATCGAGCTTCAGTCTCCTCCAAGGGTCGCTACAGCTCTGAGGTCGCCTTGGCATACGCTGGGAGCCTCATATACACTCGAGAGCGGTGGTAAGAGTTACACCAGTGTTACACACACACACACACATAAAAACACACACACACACACAAACACATTTATATTTATTTTCTATTATGTATATGTAAAGGTGTTTATTTTTGTAATTTGTCTCTATATGCATTTACTAACTTGGCTTAAGTTATTAACTGAACCAGTCTTTTAAGTTATTCAGTCCAGTTCAGATTGCCACTCCTTGTTACTTACTTTTACTTACTTAAATAATCTTCAATTTTGTATTGTTACTTAATTTAAGGGTTAACTTTAAGATATTAAATAGCAGTTAAAATGTCTCCTTTTCTCTTTTCTTTTAACCCTTCCATTGTTAGTGTGAGCAACACCCCTTCATGGTCCATCCCCTAGAGTTCAGTGTATGCTCACACGTAACAATTGAAAACGAAAGGACATTGCCAGTTGCGTGTATTATGAGTGTTTTTGAGTTTCTTAATTACCAAAAGGCTGAAACGCGTGAGTAGCACTTTTTGTGAAGAAAAAAAAAAAAAACATTACCCCAAAAAATATGTTTTTTTGAGTGTTTTTAACCATGTTAGGAACCGAAACGACAAAGTAAATGCAAAGAATCCTATATATGGAAACGAAAGGACATTACGAGAAACGTGTATTATAAGAGTTTTTGAGCTTTTATGGTACCAAAACTCTAAAACGCATAAAAAGCACTCTCTATGGAAAAAAAAAATGTAATTATTTATTTATTTATTTATTTATTTGTTTCTGATTGTTAGGTACCAAAATCCACGGAAAAAGAAGAAATGGAGAAATGCATGGACATTTCCAGAAACGTGTCTATTGTGTGATTTTCAGCGTGTTAGGCACCAAAACCCTAAATAGCATGGAAAGCATCCTATATGCAAATACAAAACAACATTACGAAAAACGCATGTAAAACACCCTTTATGAAGAAAAAGAATGAAATTACCAAAATCATGTATTTTCAGTTTTTTTTTTTTTTTTTTTGCTTGATACAAAAAACGCAAAAAATGCATACAAAGCAAATTATATGGGGAAGCGAAAGAACATTACGAGAAACGTGTATCATGTATGTTTTTTTAGTTTAATTACCAAAACGCTAAAGCGCGAAAATAACACTCTTTGTGTAGAAACAGAACAACCTACAAAAAACGTGATTTTTTAGTGTTTTTCATCTTGTTAAATACGAAACATAAAGTAAATGCAAAATATCCTATATCTGGAAACGAAGCACACAAGAAACGTGTGTTTTGACTGTTTTTCAGCGTGGTAGGTTCCAAAGCGCCAAAAGGCAGAGAACCCTATATAGGAATGAAAATAATATTAACAAAGACTTTTGTTTTGAGTGTTTTTGAGCATTTTACGTAACAAAACGCTAAAACGCATGCAAAACACCATTTATGAAGAAACATAATAACATTACCAAAAACGAGAATTTTGAGTGTTTTCAGCTTATCTAAAAAAAAAAAAACCGCCAAAATGCTTGCAAAACACACTATATAAGGAAAAGAAAGTATATTATGAGAAGCGTGCATTATTAGCATTTTTTAGTTTTTTTTTTTTTTTAGATACCAAAACGTGAAAACACATGAATATGAAGAAACGCAGCTACATTACCAAAAACGAGTATTTTGAATTTATTTCATATTCTTATGTATCGAAATGCAAAAATGCATGCAAAGCAACCTATATGGGGAAAGGAAAAAAGAATTTCAGAAACCTGTCTTTAGGGTGTTTATGAGGGAACTAGGCACCCAAACGCTAAAGAGCATGGAAACTACCCTATACTGGAAAATAAAACAGCATTACTAAAATAGTCTCTTTTCAATTATTTTTAGATATTTATGTACCAAACACTAAAACGCATGCAAAACACCCTTAATTGAGAAACAGAATAACATTACCAAAAACAACAATTATGAGTGTTTTTTTTTTTTTTTGTATTCTTATGTAGAAAATCGCCAAAAATCCTTGCAAAGTACCCTATATGGGGAAAGGAAAAGACATTACGAGAATCGTATATATAGCTCTATATAGGGAGAAACAGAACAACATTACAAAAATTAAAGTATATTTTCAGTGTATTTTACGTTCTTATGTACTAAATCTCCAAAATGCCTGTAAAGCACCATATATGACGAAAGGAAACGATATTTTCAGAAACGTATCTTTTGAATGTTTATGAGCATGCTAGACACCAAAACAAAAGAACATTAAGAGAAAAGTTTTTATTTTTTTCAGCGTTTTTAACTATTTACGTACCAAAACGTTGAAACGCATGCAAAATACTCCTTATGAAGAAATAGTATATATATTTACTAAAAAAAATCGTACTTTGATATTTTGAGCTTGTTAGGTCGAAAAATGCCAAAATGCATGCAAATTCCTCTTTATGGGGAAACGAAAAGAAATTACGAGAAACATGTTTTATGAGAGTTTTTGAGCTTTTTAGGTACCAAAATGCTGAGACGCATGAATATGTCGAGAAACAGAACAACATTACCAAAAACGTGTATTTTGATGTTTTTCAAATTATTAAGTATCAAATCGTCAAAATTCATTCAAAACCCACTTTATTAGAAAACAAAACATTACCAGAAACGTGTCTTCTGAGTGTTTTTGAGTGTGTTAATCACCAAAACGCTAAAAAGTATTAAATCACCCTATCTAATAATAAAAACAACATTACGAAAGACTTGTCATTTGATTTGAAACGAAATTACATCACCAAGTGTTTTTGAGTGTATTAGGCATCGAAACGTTAAAAAGAATGGAACTCACCTTATATGGGAATATAAATCAGCATTACGAAAAGCGATTCTTTTTAGTATTTTTGTATATATAGTTATATTTTTTATAACAAAACGCTAACACGCATGAAAAAACACTGTATGAAAAAAAAAACACGAAACACTAGTATTTTGAGTGTTTTAAGCTTGTTAGGTAGAAATACTAAAAAATATTTGAAATTACTTTATATGAGGAAACGAAAAAACATTAAAAGAGACGTGTATTATGAGTGTTTTTACTTTCTTAGGTACGAAAACACTAAAACGCATGAACAGCACTCTTTAAGGAGAAAATGAAAATTTCGAAAAACCTATCTTTTGAGTGTATTTCACATTATTAGGTACCAAACCCCCAAAAATGCATGCAAAGCAACTATATGGGAAAAAGAAACATTTTCAAAAATTATTTTTTTAAGCGTGTTAGGTAGAAAATGCTAAAAATCATGGAAATCAACTTTTTATGGAGAAAAAATATTATTAAAAACAACTATTTTGAGTGTTTTTGAGCTTGTTACGAACAAAAACATCAAAATGCATGGAAATTACCCTATATGGGGAATCTAAAGGACATTATGGGGAACGTGTATTATAAGTCTTTTGAGCTTATTGCGTACCAGAATGTTAAAACGAATGAATAGTACCGTATAATAATACCCTATATGGGAACAGAAAATAACTTCACCAAAAAACGTGACTTTTTAAGTGTTTTCGACTTCTTACGTACCAAAACGCTAAAAGGCATGCAAAACACCTTTTATGTAGGAAAAAAAAAATAACATTACCAAAAACATAATTTTCCGTGTTTTGGAGCTTCTTACGCCAAAATGCACGTAAAATACCCTATACGTGGATACAAAAAGAGATTACGAGAAACGTGCATTTTCAGTGTATTTGTTACATACAAAAACGATAAAACGCATGCAAAACACCCTTTATTGAGAAACAAATTAACATTATCAAAAACAAGCTACTTAGTAACCAAAACGCTAAAACGCATGAATAGGTGTCTATATGGAGAAAAAAGAAGAGTAATGCCAATATTTAGTATCATTCACATTGTTAGGAATTAAAAAGACAAAAAGTATGCAAAGCACCATATCTGAGGAAACGAAACGACATTATGATAAACGAATCTTTTGAGTGTTTTTGAACGTGTTAGGCACCAAAATGCTAAAAATCATGAAAGCACCCTAAATGGGAAAAGAAATCAACACAACAACAAACATTTATTTTAGTTTTTTTTTTTTTTTTTTTTTTTTAGCTACTTACCTATCATACCGCTAAAACGTATACAGAACACCTTTTATGGTGAAAAACAAGAATTGAGTTTTTGAGGCACTGAACGATACTAAGTTCGCTCTGCCCCAATCAGAAATTTTACAGACCTCAGAAGTCAGGCATTATGTGGCTTCCCTGCGAGAGCTCTTTACTTCTTGAAGGGTTAGACGTCTAGAAAAAGACGTGGAAAAGTGCAGGGTGGTATCATCAGCGTAGGAGTGGATAGGACAAGAAGTTTGGTTTAGAAGATCATTAATGAATAATAGGAAGAGAGTGGGTAATAGGACAGGACCCTGAGGAACACCACTTTAATAGATTTAGAAGAACAGTGACCATCTACCACAGCAGCAATAGAAAGGTCAGAAAAGAAACCTGAGATGAAGTTACAGAGAGAATAATAGAAGCCATAGGAGGGTAGTTTTGAAATCAGATCTTTGTGCCAGACTCCATTAAAAGCTTTTGATATCCCTAAGCCAACAGCAAAGGTTTCACGAAAATTCTTAAAAGAGGATGACCAAGATTCAGTAACGAAAGCTTCGATGGAACCCATACTAGCGGTCAGATAGAAGGTTGTGAAGTGATAGAAGTTTGAGAATCTTCCTGTTGAGGATAGATTCAAAACTTTAAAAAAAAGGCAGGAAATTAAAGTAATAGAACGATAGTTTGAGGGATTAGAATGGAACAGGGTGAATATAGGCAAACTTCAAGCAAGAAGGAAAGGTAAATGTTATAGACAGAGTTGGAAAAGTTTGACTAGGCAAGGTGCAAGCTCACAGGCACAGTTTCTTAGAACAACAGAAAGGACACCATTAAATTCGTCAGCTTTCTGAGGGTTGAGGGCACAGAAAACATTATTGCGAATGACTTTAATGGGTAGCATGAAGTAGTCTGAGGGTGGAGGAGAGGGATGAACAAGCCCTGAACCATCCAAGGTAAAGTTTTTAGCAAAGGTTTAAGTGAAGAGTTCAGCTTCAGAAATAGATGAGATGGCAGGGGTGTTATCAGGTTGAAATAAAGGAAGGAAAGATGAAGAAGCAAAGTTATTTGAGATGTTTTTGCCTAGCTAACAGAAATTACAAGGGGAGTTAGATCTTGAAAGATTTTTACACATTTTTAATGAAGAAAAGAGACTTGTTTAGGTCATGCTGATACAGGTTGGTCCAGTTGGCCAAAGCCTGTGTTAATGTGAGCTTTACAGCAAATGAATGAGGCAGATTTGACTGCTCTTATTTATTCATTTATTCATTTTATGTATATATATATATATATATATATATATATATATATATATATATATATATATATATATATATATATATATATATATATATATATATATATATATATATATATATATATATATATATATATATATATATATATATATATATATATATATATATATATAATTTTTTTTTTTTTTTTTTTTTTTTTTATGTAGGAAGGACACTGGCCAAGGGCAACAAAAATCCAATAAAAAAAATGCCCACTGAAATGCCAGTCCCATAAAACGGTCAAAGCAGTAGTCAAAAATTGATGAATAAGTTTCTTGAAACCTCCCTCTTGAAGGAATTCAAGTCATAGGAAGGTGGAAATACAGAATCAGGCAGGGAGTTCCAGAGTTTAACAGGGAAAGGGATGAATGAATGAGAATACTGGTTAACTCTTGCGTTAAAGATGTGGACAGAATAGGGGTGAGAGAAAGAAGAAAGTCTTGTGCAGGGAGGCCGCGGGAGGAGGGGAGGCATGCAGTTAGCAAGATCAGAAGAGCAGTTAGCATAAAAATAGCGGTAGAAGACAGCTAGAGATGCAACATTGCGGCGGTGAGAGAGAGGCTGAAGACAGTCAGTTAGAGGAGAGGAGATGATGAGATGAAAAGCTTTTGATTCCACCCTGTCTAGAAGAGCAGTATGAGTGGAACCCCCCTTAGACATGTAAAGCATACTCCATACATGAACAGATAAGGCCCTTGTACAGAGTTAGCAGCTGGGGGGGTGAGAAAAACTGGCGGAGACGTCTCAGAACACCTAACTTCATAGAAGCTGTTTTAGCTAGAGATGAGATGTGAAGTTTCCAGTTCAGATTATAAGTAAAGGACAGACCAAGGATGTTCAGTGTAGAAGGGGGGGACAGTTGTCATTGAAGAAGAGGGGATAGTTGTCTGGAAGGTTGTGTCGAGTTGATAGATGGAGGAATTGAATTTTTGAGGCATTGAACAATACCAAGTTTGCTCTGCCCCAATCAGAAAATTTTGAAAGATCAGAAGTCAAACGTTCTGTGGCTTCCCTGCGTCAAATGTTTACCTCCTGAAGGGTTGGACGTCTATGAAAAGACATGGAAAAGTGGAGGGTGGTATCATCAGCGTAGGAGTGGATAGAACAAGAAGTTTGGTTTAGAAGATCATTAATGAATAATAAGAAGAGAGTGGGTGACAAGACAGAACCCTGAGGAACACCACTGTTAATAGATTTAGGAGAAGAACAGTGACCGTCTACCACAGCAGCAATAGAACGGTCAGAAAGGAAACTTGAGATGAAGTTACAGAGAGGAGGGTAGTTACCGTAGGAGGGTAGTTTGGAAATCAAAGCTTTGTGCCAGACTCTATCAAAAGCTTTTGATATGTCCAAGGCAACAGCAAAAGTTTCACCAAAATCTCTAAAAGAGGATGACCAAGACTCAGTAAGGAAAGCCAGAAGATCACCAGTAGAGCGGCCTTGACGGAACCCATACTGGCGATCAGATAGAAGGTTGTGAACTGATAGATGTTTAAGAATCTTCCTGTTGAGGATATATTCAAAGACTAGATAGGCAGGAAATTAAAGCAATAGGACGGTAGTTTGAGGGTTTAGAACGGTCACCCTTTTTAGGTACAGGTTGAATGTAGGCAAACTTCCAGCAAGAAGGAAAGGTTGATGTTGACAGACAGAGCTGAAAGAGTTTGACTAGGCAAGGTGCAAGCACGGAGGCACAGTTTCGGAGAACAATAGGAGGGACCCCATCAGGTCCATAAGCCTTCCGAGGGTTTAGGCCAGCGAGGGCATGGAAAACATCATTGCAAAGAATTTTAATAGGTGCTATGAAGTAGTCAGAGGGTGGAGGAGAGGGAGGAACAAGCCCAGAATCGTCCAAGGTAGTTTTTAGTAAAGGTTTGAACGAAGAGTTCAGCTTTATAAATAGATGTGATAGCAATGGTGCCATCTGGTTGAAATAGAGGAGGGAAAGAAAAAGAAGCAAAATTTTTGGAGATATTTTTGGCTAGATGCCAGAAGTCACGAGGGGAGTTAGATCTTGAATGGTTTTGACACTTTCTGTTAATGAAGGAGTTTTTGGCTAGTTAGAGAACAGACTTGGCATGGTTCCGGGCAGAAATATGAAGTGCATTAGATTCTGGTGATGGAAGGCTTAAGTACCTTTTGTGGGCCACCTCTCTATAATGTATAGCACGAGAACAATCTGTGTTAAACCAAGGTTTAGAATTTTTAGAACGAGAAAAAGAGTGAGGAATGTACGCCTCCATGCCAGACACTATCACCTCTGTTATGCGCACAGCACACAAAGACGGGTCTCTGACACGGAAGCAGTAGTCATTCAAAGGAAAATCAGCAAAATAACTCCTCAGATCCCCCCAACTAGCAGAGGCAAAACGCCAGAGGCACCTTCGCTTAAGGGGATCCTGAGGAGGGATTGGAGCGATAGAACAAGATACAGATATGAGATTGTGATCGGAGGAGCCCAATGGGAAAGAAAGGGTGACAGCATAAGCAGAAGGAGTAGAGGTCAGGAAAAGGTCAAGAATGTTGGGCGTATCTCCAAGACGGTCAGGAATACGAGTAAGGTGTTGCACCAATTGCTCTAGGTCGTGGAGGATAGCAAAGTTGAAGGCTAGTTCACCAGGATGGTCAGTGAAGGGAGAGGAAAGCCAAAGCTGGTGGTGAACATTGAAGTCTCCAAGAATGGAGATCTCTGCAAAAGGGAAGAGGGTCAGAATGTGCTCCACTTTGGAAATTAAGTAGTCAAAGAATTTCTTATAATCAGAGGAGTTAGGTGAGAGGTATACAGCACAGATAAATTTAGTTTGAGAGTGACTCTGTAGTCGTAGCCAGATGATGGAAAACTCGGAAGATTCAAGAGCGTGGGCACGAGAACAGGTCAAGTCATTGCGCGCATAAACGCAACATCCAGCTTTGGATCGAAAATGAGGATAGAGAAAGTATGAGGGAACAGAAAAGGGGCTACTGTCAGTTGCCTCAGACACCTGAGTTTCAGTGAGGAAAAGAAGATGAGGTTTAGAAGAGGAATGGTGGTGTTCTACAGATTGAAAATTAGATCTTAGACCGCGAATGTTGCAGAAGTTAATGAAGAAAAAGTTGAGGGAGGTGTCAAGACACTTAGGATCGTCGACGGAAAGGCAGTCCGACCTGGGGACATTTATGGTCCCCTCCCCAGATGGGGACTCCGAAGCTGGTGTAGGAGTCGCCATGATGATTTTAATTTTTTTGAGTGAAGGGTGTGTGTATTATTAGGTGCTTGTAGTTTTGTGTGGAGGAAGAGAGTTGTCTTTAGAGGGCAGGCTGTGACTGCCCCCTTGTGTTGTGAGACACAAAGGGAAACGTTCAGTGAGGTCACAGCTGGGTTTAATGATAAGTTCACAGCATCCCCTGAACAGTGCTTTAGAACTCACTGGGAGTAATTATCGTTTCGGCAGGTGTCTACTGCCTCCTCCATCGTTCAGTTCCTTTTTCCATCTTTAAGTGTATTTTTCCTGCGTTTGATTCACATCTGTTATTTTCCCTGTTGTCCCTTCTATCTTCCGTGCTATTTCTTCATGATTATCTGTTTACACTACATAAATCTGCATCTTTTAGCTCCTTTTTATCTTTTAATGCATTTCCCCACTATTCATTCACGTCTCTGTTATTTCCTCTCTCCCAATCTTTTCAACTTCCTCGTCTCCTCACTTACACTCCTGCCTCTCCACCGCTGTTCCGCCTCCACCCCTTCTTCATCTGCTTCCACCAAGAGGCTTTTACTTACCCTCTTCCACTGCTTCCTCTCCTCCCTCCCTTCCATCACTTATTGTAATTCTCTCTAATTTCTTTTGCCTTTTCCTTTCATTTCGCCTACACGTTTGGGTGCCTTTTTTTTCAATTTGTTTTCCTTGGTTTTGTATTCTCTCTCTCTCTCTCTCTCTCTCTCTCTCTCTCTCTCTCTCTCTCTCTCTCTCTCTCTCTCTCTCTCTCTCTCTCTCTCTCTCTCTCTCTCTCTCTCTCTCTGTTTTATAATCTTCTATTCTCAGACCCTCGTATTTTTTTTTCCCCATGATTGATGTTTTCTTCCTTTTGTCTTTGTTTTTCCTTCCTTCTTTCCTTCCTTCCTTTTTCCTCCCAGGCTCTCATCAATACTCAATGAAAATGCACAACCTACTATGTTTCCTATTAACGAAAAAATATTACAGCAAAAAGAGGGAGAGCTGTATTTATTACGGCCATATGTTGCTGACAGAGAGAGAGAGAGAGAGAGAGAGAGAGAGAGAGAGAGAGAGAGAGAGAGAGAGAGAGAGAGAGAGAGAGAGAGAGAGAGAGAGAGAGAGAGAGAGAGAGAGAGAAGAGAGAGAATGCTTTTTTTGTAATTTTGTATTGTGTATCTTGCTGGAATCAATTTTTTTTCTTTTATCAATAAACTGACTGTGTGTGTGTGTGTGTGTGTGTGTGTGTGTGTGTGTGTGTGTGTGTGTGTGTGTGTGTGTGTGTGTGTGTGTGTGTGTGTGTGTGTGTGTGTGTGTGTATGTGTGTGTGTGTGTGTGTGTGTGTGTGTGTGTGTGTGTGTTATAGGGTACCGAGCTCACGAGACTTCCAACACTTCAATTTTCCACTCCGCCACACACACACACACAGTAGCAAGTTGGTAGTGTCCCCGAGGCACCACGGAGAGCCCTTCACTCCAGCAGGGGAGCGTGTTACCGCTGCTGTGGGAATGAGATGGCCAAGAAACACGTTAACTACTACATGGGGTTGTGTCACAATTGGTAGTGCTGGGCAGATGTCAGTTAGCATTGCACTTTCTACTAATATAGTACATGTTTTGATTTTTAGTACTTGTTAAAAAGTTTTCTTAGTCTCTATCTTTCATTCCCTGCTTTCCCACTGTCCCTCTTCTCTGTTTTTTTTTTCCTTGTATCCTTTTCACCTCTCTCTCGCTTTGCCATTCTTGTGTTCTCCTTTTCCTCATTTTTTTTTCTCCTCCTCCTCCTCCTCCTCTTCCTCCTCCTTGGTGATCTGACAAAGAAGTGATGTCACTCGCCACATCCCCTAACTCGGCTTTGTGGGAGCGTCCATCTGCCCAGGGTCAGAGAGAAAGAGAGAGAGAGAGAGAGAGAGAGAGAGAGAGAGAGAGAGAGAGAGAGAGTTGGGGAAGCCTGAGAGGAAAGTATTTAAATGAGACATGATGAACTCCTATCGAGCCAAAATATTTTCTCTAATGAAACAATATTGTGAAGAGAACAAGTGCGTGAGAGAGAGAGAGAGAGAGAGAGAGAGAGAGAGAGAGAGAGAGAGAGAGAGAGAGAGAGAGAGAGAGAGAGAGAGAGAGAGAGAGAGAGAGACGCACATACCACGAACACTTAGCCAAAGACAGACAGGCAGGCTAACAGACAGACAGACAGACAGACAGACAGACAGAGACAAACAGACCGACAGACACACAAACAGACAGACAGACGGACTAACCTAACCTAACAGATAGACAAACAGACAGACAGACTAGGAAACTGACAGACATAGAAAGATAGACAGACAGATAGACAGACTAGCAAATAAATAAATAGCAATAACGGTTAATATATCAACAAAGGAAAAGCCTTCTCTTGTTTTCCTTTGCTACTTTCCTTCCTCTCACAGAAATACAGAAAATATAAAGTTTTCGCAGAAAACGTGGACGATAAGTGACTGAGACGGAAGAAGAGAAGGAAAGGAAAAAAGAAAATAAGAAACAAGAGAAAGTATTTTTTTTAGGAAGCGAAATAGACGAGTTTACAGCGCGAGGAAACGTGAGAACAACCACAACAACAACTACTGCTACTACTACACTAAAACCATAAGGAAAAAAGAAAACGGATAAGGAAACAGAGAGAGAAAGAATATGAGAAAATTCAATAAGTATAGCGAATGCAATATCATGATAGTACGAAAATAACGAAGTAAAGTAGCAACAATAAAAAGAAATATAAGAAGAGATGAAAAGAGTAAAGAAAGAAAATGAAAATGGATTAGATTGCTAGAGCCTGTCATTCTCTGGTGGTGGTGGTGGTGGTGGTGGTGATAATAGTGATGATGGCAGCTCCTCTCCTCTCTATGGAAAGCTCTGTTTGTTATTTACCTCCAGATGGTAAGTGGAGAGAGAGAGAGAGAGAGAGAGAGAGAGAGAGAGAGAGAGAGAGAGAGAGAGAGAGAGAGAGAGAGAGAGAGAGAGAGAGAGAGAGAGAGAGAGAGAGAGAGAATTAGATTTCCATAATTTTTTTTCTTACTTTCTTCGTTCATTTTTTTCTTCTTTCCTTCCTTCATTCATTGATTCATTCATTCATCCATTCATTCATTCATTCATTCTTTCATTTATTCATTCATTCTTCTAATCTTCCTTTTATTTCCATTCCCCTTTCTGGCGTCTTCCTTCTTTTCCTTCTTCTCACTCAGTCTTTCTTTCCTTCCAGAGATGGGGAAACTTCTGAGATGGAAATTATCACCTTGGAAAACAGTAATATAAATGTTGTTTAGTCTTGCAATACCCCGATAAGGAACGTAATGGAGAAACACACACACACACACACACACACACACACACACGCAGGGGAAAAAGTACCAGAGAAAAGGTGTGTGTGTGTGTGTGTGTGTGTGTGTGTGTGTGTGTGTGTGTGTGTGTGTGTGTGTGTGAGAAAGAGGTGTGAAGATAACAACAAAGGGAAGAAGCTCTGCATATTTTGTTGTCCAGCCTGCTAAAAGGTACTGTAATGTGTACATGTATGTGGTCAGATAACGTTTAAAAGGTGCAGGGACCTAGAAGTGCGTACTGCTATGTCTTGAGGTTGTGGACTTAGTAAAAATAAAACCAGATTACCATACATACACAGTTAATTCTTCAGGAGAACTACATGACGGCAGTACAATTTTGATCAAAAACAACATACCACATAGAATAAATGACGACTTTATTAGTGACGTCATACAAATCACAATAAAAACAAACACAGGACAGATACACATTGCCACTACATACCTTCCACCACGCAGACCTTATCTCCCAATTCCAGATTTCCACAAATTAACTTCAAATAATTATCCAACTTACATCATTGGGGACTTAAACGCAAAACATAGAATACTAGGAGACACCTATAACAACACAGTGGGTAAAGGGATCAAACTACTAATAGACAATGGGAAGCTAAAACATATTGGACCGGATTTTAATACCTTCATAAGCCTGAACACACAAACTACTCCAGACATCATTCTTACTAACAATAAAACATATCACAACCATATAATAGAAAAAGGACCAATCACCTCATCCGATCACATTCCCATCATACTCACTATTACCTCTCAAGCAGTCACGGAACCTACAAGAACCAGATTTAACTTCAAAAAAGCAAACTGGGAAAAAGTTTGAAAGCGGAGTGAAAACCTCTATAGATGATTCAGATCAAAGTGGAGAAGCAACACAAGGGGAAATAGAAAGGACGCTTGAGAAATGGTACAACTAACATGAAAGAGCACATACCAACCATGAATACAAAAACTACACAAAAGGCAATAAGCAACGAAACCATACGCAACATACAAAGACATCTAAACACACTAACACAAAACGCCCAATATCACGGATTTACATATATGCAGTTTATTCAATATAAAACACTTAAGAACTACCTAAAAGCAGAATATATAAAACAGCATAATAAAAACTGGGAGCATAAAATAGAGCAACTACAAACACTCTATAAAACACCAGCAGATTTCTGGCAACAAATAAAAACACTTAAAGGCAATAAAAATCAAACATCAACTTTCATTATATTCAATAACAAACTATACACGGATAAAGAAAAAGAATCAACATTTCGGCAGATATGGAGCAAAGTTTTTAAAATAAGTGAGAAAGAGAATTTATCATTTGATATCAGTAATGAAACAATAGTAGAAGAATTCCTAAACAACAATAGCAATAAATTTACCCCCTACGATAAATCTGATATGAACAGAATTAATAACAACCACCTACTTACATCTAAAATAACTCTGCAAGATATAAGAGACACCATCAAATCACTTAAAAATAACACACCGGGCAATAGTAACATCAATAAATCTATAATGACCCATCTACCAGTCAATGCAATAAAAATATACGCAAAAATCATAAACCAATGTCTATCAATGGGGTATTTCCCAAACAAATTTAAAACAGCATTAATCAAACTAATACCAAAGCCCAATAAACCTTCCACAGACCCAATGAACTATAGACCGATTTCGCTACTAGAAGTTCCAGGTAAAATATTTGAAAAAATAATAAACAAAAGACTAAGACACTACATAGAATCAAATAACATACTCCCTCAAGCACAACACAGATTCAGACGGGCAAGAGGCACGGAAACAGCCATAGCAATAACAACGGAAACAATAGCAAACACATCAGGGAAGAAACACCAGTGCTCTATAGTTTTAAGAGATGTATCAAAAGCATTTGATAAAGTATGGCATGGAGGCCTAATATATAAGCTAATCAACACAAATATGCCAGACATCTTCACAAAACTAATATGCTCATTCATAGAAAACCGACACGTTCATATTAAAATCAACAATCACACAGGTGAACCTATTTCATTAAAGAGCGGAGTCCCACAAGGAAGCTCCCTCTCCCCAACCTTATACACACTATTCACAGACATACCTCAACCCTCCCCAGGTTGCAGTTACATAATATATGCAGACGATATAACACAAATAATCAGTTACCCTGGTAAATCAAGACAATTCATGGCAAGGAAAACACAGAGAGAAATAATTAAAATTAATAACTATGAGAAAAAATGGAAGATAAAAACAAACGCAACTAAATTTCAAGTAATCCCCCTAGTAGTACAATACACAGAACCAATATACATAGACAACTCCTTGATTCCCTTCTCTAAAGAAGGAAAAATACTGGGCTTAAAATTCAACCAAAGAGGTATACAAAACCAAGTAACAAACATGCAGAATAAAGCAAACATTGCCCTAAAAAACAGGAAGATTTCACGGCCTCACAACCAAATTCAAGCTACACTTAGTAAAAGCATGCGCAATACCTATGCTCACTTTTCCTGCTTATCCACTCAATACACTCACAAAAACAGCTACTCTTAAACTACAAATTATTCAGAACAAGGCATTAAGATTTACTTTAGAGGAAAAATACCCTTACACAAAAACAACAGAACAACTACATCATAATGCACACATAAAACCATTAAACGTAATATACCATGAACGAGGCAACACTACCAAAAACAAAATTATTAATGAACTAAAAATAGACGAATATCAAAATATATCAGAGGAAATATTTAAAGAACACGGATGGTTTAAGAGACCAACATCCTACATAAATAAAAACACACCAGCTCCTATTTACAATCAAACATCACTATATTAACAACAACATGAATACTCACCATAACACACACTTACCTTGAATACTTACCTGATGACACCACCTGGCACAGAAACCAAAGTAAACAGCATCTGAAAAGGAAAAATACAATAGTCAAATAACTACATGATCACACAACAATCCAAAGCACGCTGACAGTTTCCTCCCGCCTCTGCTCTGCGCCCTGAGTTGCCGGGACGGAGATGTGGTACAGTAACGGCCGTGTAGAGCAAGGTGGCTTACCGTTTACCACTTTCCCCCGGTAAGGGGTGGAGGACACCGGCTCTGTCAGCTGACACCCGGATGCGGAGAGGGGATGAGGAGGAAAATTAAATAAATTAAATAAATAAACAATACAAAACTGCATATCATGCTAACAGCAAACAGTCGGTTGAGGACCTGCCCCTAGTCGAATAACTAACACACTACCCAAAAGTAACACATTGTCAATAAAGCAAGACGGTTTGCCAGTCAACTTGATGTCTCCTACTATATTTCCTTTCTCACTATAAACCTCCAATCTTCCCTTCCCACCCACTCTACCTCTTCATTTTCACCCAGCTTTTCTATCCCCCCCAAATCCCAAGAAGAAAAAGAAGAAGAAAAAGAAGAATGTGAAAAAGAAGAAGAAGAATGTGAAAAAGAAGAAGAAGAAGAAGAATGTGAAGAAGAAGAAGAAGAAGAAGAAGAATGTGAAGAAGAAGAAGAAGAATGTGAAAAGAAGAAGAAGAAGAAGAAGAAGAATGTGAAAAAGAAGAAAAAGAAGAAGAAGAATGTGAAGAAGAAGAAGAAGAATGGGAAGAAGAAGAAGAAGAATGTGAAGAAGAAGAAGAATGTGAAGAAGAAGAAGAAGAAGAAGAAGAAGAAGAAGAAGAAGAAGAAGAAGAAGAAGAAGAAGAAGAAGAAGAAGAAGAAGAAGAAGAAGAAGAATGTGAAAAAGAAAAAGAACAAGAAGAATGTGAAGAAGAAGAAGAAGAAGAAGAAGAAGAAGAATGTGAAAAAGAAGAAGAACAAGAAGAATGTGAAGAAGAAGAAGAAGAAGAAGGAGAAGAAGAAGAAAAAGAAGAATGTGAAGAAGAAGAAGAAGAAGAAGAAGAAGAAGAAGAAGAAGAAGAAGAAGAAGAAGAAGAAGAAGAATGTGAAAAAGAAGAAGAAGAAGAAGAAAAAGAAGAAGAAGAAGAATGTGAAAAAGGAGAAGAAGAAGAAGAAGAAGAAGAAGAAGAAGAAGAAGTAGAAGAAGAAGAATGTGAAAAAGAAGAAGAAGAAGAAGAAGAATGTGAAAAAGAAGAAGAAGAAGAAGAAGAAGAAGAAGAAGAAGAAGAAGAAGAAGAAGAATGTGAAGAAGAAGAAGATGAAGAAGAAGAAGAAGAAGAAGAAGAAAAAAAAATGTGAAAAAGAAAAAGAAGAAGAAGGAGAAGAAGAAGAAGAAGAAGAAGAAGAAGAAGATGAAGAAGAAGAAGAAGAAGAATGTGAAAAAGAAGAAGAAGAAGAAGAAGAAGAAGAAGAAGAAGAAGAAGAAGGAGAAGAAGAAGAAGAAGAAGAAGAAGAAGAAGAAGAAGAAGAAGAAGAAGAAGAAGAAGAAGAAGAAGAAGAAGAAGAAGAAGAAGAAGAAGAAGAAGAATGTGAAAAAGAAGAAGAAGAAGAATGTGAAAAAGAAGAAGAAGAAGAAGAAGAAGAAGAAGAAGAAGAAGAAGAAGAAGAATGTGAAAAGAAAAGGAAGAAGAAGAAGAAGAATGTGAAAAAGAAGAACAAGAAGAACAAGAAGAAGAAGAAAAAGAAGAAGAAGAATGTGAAAAAGAAGAAGAAGAAGAAGAAGAAGAAGAAGAAGAAGAAGAAGAAGAAGAAGAAGAAGAAGAAGAATGTGAAAAAGAAGAAGAAGAAGAATATGAAAAAGAAGAAGGAGAAGAAGAAGGAGAAGAAGAAGAAGAATGTGAAAAAGAAGAAGAAGAAGAAGAAGAAGAAGAAGAAGAAGAAGAAGAAGAAGAAAAAGAAGAAGAAGAATGTGAAAAAGAAGAAGAATGTGGAAAAGATGGAGAAGAAGAAGAAGGAGAAGAAGAAGAAGGAAGAAGCTCACTCGTCGTCGTCTTGGAAGTGCAGCCGCGCGGCGAGCTGCCTGACGCTGAGGTGTTCGGCCAGCGCCTCGACGGCCTGGCTCACCTGGGCGAGGGAGGGGCGGCGGCGGGGGTCCCACTGGGTGCACAGGTGGGACAGCCTCATGAGTGGCGCCGCCAGGAAGGTGCTCTGCGGCTCCTCCACCAGACAGTCGTTCTCCGGGGAGTTCTGGCGACAGTCCTCCGTCAGGCACTCCAGCAGGTACCCGAAGCTGTACACGTCGCCTGAGGGCAGCATGCGCTCCCCCGCCAGCAGCTCAGGCGCCATCCAGGCAGCCTCATCCTCGGAGTCCTCGGCGCAGGGCTTGGTGTCCACGCCCTTCTTGTCCTGCTGGCCCTTGCCCAGGCTCGCCAGGAAGTCCTCGATGGTGTCCCCGCGGATCGCCTCTCTCGCCTTCTTCTTCGCCTCCTTGGCCTTTCTCTCCGTCAGGTCGAAGGGCTCCTCCACCAGCGCCTCCCCGACGCGACAGGCCGCGCCGAAGTCAATGATGTGGAACTCTGGGTTCCCGACGGCGCCGGTGAAGGTGATGTTGTTCATCTTGAGGTCGTTATGAATAAAGCCCTTGGCGTGCACCTGCCGCAGCTGGTGGCAGACACCGCCCAGCGACCTGAGGAACAACCGCACCGAGCACTTCACCAGGTACTTGTTGTACGTCTGGCCCAGGAACTCCTGCACCAGGGCGGGGGGAGTCTGACACACCGCCAAGAGGCGCGGCACTCCGCCCGCCCCGTCAAGCTCCGCCAGCACCCGCGCCTCCTTCAGCAGCTGTTCGGGCTCGCTGTCGTCCTGGAGTTCCTTCACCACGGCCTCAGTCCCATCATAGCTGAGCTGCTTGACGGAGCCGTAGGCGCCCTCGCCCAGGGGACGTCCGTCGCCCAGGCTGTGCAGCTGCTCCCGGGTCAGGAAGGCGACGTGGCGCCGCAGGAACTGTCCATCGTCTTCCACGTCCTCGGTTCGGACACCGCCTTCGTTTTCTTCCTTGATCACCGCCGGGTCTTCTTGCTCGTCATTCTTCTTCTTGCTTTCTTCTTCTTCTCGGTTCTTTACTTTCATGTCTTCCTTGTCGTCGTTTTTAGCCTTGGTTTTCTTAGATTTCTTTTTCTTGAACAGTTGCAGTAAGCGTCGCAGAAAGGCGAAGCAGCCCAGGGGGCGCTGGTTCTCTTCGTGCTCTTCGTCCATCTGGTAATCTTCTCTTTATCGAAATCTTACTTTATCAAGCCGCGCTGGTCTTGGTGAGTTTTCCCGTTCTCGGGGAGTGGTAAGGTTACCCTTTGCAGTGTTTACACCTGTCAGACCACCGGTGCTTTTTTCTGTAAATAATTTTATCGTTTCTTGCAAATACAGCTTGGAGTTAAGACTTGTGTCTCCACCAATCAGCTTCCACTTGTCCCTGTGCCCGTCTTTCCGGCATCTACACTATTTTTTTCCCTCTCTGTGAAGGAACCAGTGCCTTTTTCTGATGCACATGTACACTACACGTAATTATATGATAGTGACGATACGCGTAGTTAACTTCTTAATCACTCCGTGTTGAATGAAAAGACATACATACATACATACATACGTACATACGTACATACCTACATGGATTAATCACGTCAGGCAAGTACTTATCACACACACACACACACACACACATCACTGGTCCTCCCAGGGCATACTCGCACTGAAGAAAGAAAGAAAGGTAAAAAAAATTCCATAATTCATATAAAGACAGGAAGAAAACATTCCGATCATTCCATTCAGTAATACAAAGAGTGAAGGGATAGAAGATGTGATTCATAATGTTCAGCAGAGAAGAGATAAAGAATAAAAAGCAGAAATAAATACAAGTAGGCAAAAAATTAGTAAGTAGATAAATTAAAGAGCCAAAAAATTACATCAGAGTGTGAAAAATTCTCTCTCTCTCTCTCTCTCTCTCTCTCTCTCTCTCTCTCTCTCTCTCTCTCTCTCTCTCTCTCTCTCTCTCTCTCTCCCTCCCTCCCTCCCTCCCTCCCTCCCTCCCTCCCTCCCTCTCTCTCTCTCTCTCTCTCTCTCTCTCTCTCTCTCTCTCTCTCTCTCTCTCTCTCTCTCTCTCTCTCTCCCTCCCTCCCTCCCTCCCTCCCTCCCTCCCTCCCTCCCTCTCTCTCTCTCTCTCTCTCTCTCTCTCTCTCTCTCTCTCTCTCTCTCTCTCTCTCTCTCTCTCTCTCTCTCTCTCTCTCCCTCCCTCCCTCCCTCCCTCCCTCCCTCCCTCTCTCTCTCTCTCTCTCTCTCTCTCTCTCTCTCTCTCTCTCTCTCTCTCTCTCTCTCTCTCTCTCTCTCTCTCTCTCTCTCTCTCTCTCTCTCTCTCAAGTGTGCATCATTGTCATCTGTGTGTTACCTTGACGTGGTTTTTGAGGCGGGATGTGAAGGGGAGAGCGGAGAGGGAGAGGGAGAGGGAGAGGGAGGGAGAGTCTGGAGAGGAAGGAAGATCAATGAGAGGGTCAAGGGTATAAAAAAAAATACCTGATCCTTCATGTGTGTGTGTGTGTGTGTGTGTGTGTGTGTGTGTGTGTGTGTGTGGTGCAGGAGAAAATAAAATACCTGATTTACTTGAATAGCAAATCACAGACCCATAAGTAGTCTATTTATTACGTTCTTTTGATTTAATTGCATTTTTTTTTTTTTTTTTGGTATTATGTAGAAGTTCAGAATGTGCATGGACGTGGTGTGAATGCAGGTAAAAGAGAGATGATGGGAAGAATGTTTATGAAGCAAAGACTGGATGTGCTGGGGTGGAGTGAAAGAAAGTTGAAAGGAAGGGGAGATGTGTATCTGGATGTGTGGATGGAGGGATGTCAGGTGGATGGATAGAGGCGTGACAATGGGTTAAGGCAAAGCAAGTTCTGAGAGTGAGCTGGAGAAGAGGGAGAAGACAGTAGAGTATATCAGGAAAAGGATGCGAATGAGTGGAAGTGGGTAATGAGGAATAAAAGTGGCAGTGTCTGAAAAGTGCAGTTGTGGTTGTGCTGGGCAGGTGTGTGAGGTGAGACGGGCTGGAGGTGGTGTGAGGAGGTCAGTGTGGCTGTGGAAAAAAAGAAGCGTGCATATGGAGTCTGGCTGCAAAAAAGGTCATACAATAGGTGCATAAAAAGAGGAACCAAGCAAAGAGGGGAGTGGAAGTACAAGACTCAAAGATGAGGCCAGATGAGTGGTTGGGTAGATATTCAGGTTGACAGAAAACTCACAGATGAACAGGAAAATGTTGTGGAAAGACATACTCGTAAAGAGGACAAGCAAAGAAACACGTGGGAGTGAAGAGGCTGTGAAGGCAGGTGACGGGACGACGCTGAGTGAGTAGGGGGCATTCTGTGAAACATGTGCGGAATATTTTGAAGGACTTAAATGTAGAGGAGGAGGACGAAGCAGTGATTGTTGCATTAGAATATTAGAAACATATCACGCAGGGAAGCCACAGAACGCCTGACTTCTGATCTTTCTAAAATTTCTGATTGGGGCAGAGCAAACTTGGTATTGTTCAATGCCTCAAAAACTCAATTCCTCCATCTATCAACTCGACACAATCTTCCAGACAACTATCCCCTCTTCTTCAATGACACTCAACTGTCCCCCTCTTCTACACTGAACATCCTCGGTCTGTCCTTTACTTATAATCTGAACTGGAAACTTCACATCTCATCTCTAGCTAAAACAGCTTCTATGAAGTTAGGTGTTCTGAGACGTCTCCGCCAGTTTTTCTCACCCCCCCCCCAGCTGCTAACTCTGTACAAGGGCCTTATCCGTCCATGTATGGAGTATGCTTCACATGTCTGGGGGGGTTCCACTCATACTGCTCTTCTAGACAGGGTGGAATCAAAAGCTTTTCGTCTCATCAACTGCTCTCCTCTAACTGACTGTCTTCAGCCCCTCTCTCACCGCCGCAATGTTGCATATCTAGCTGTCTTCTACCGCTATTTTCATGCCAACTGCTCTTCTGATCTTGCTAACTGCATGCCTCCCCTCCTTCCGCGGCCTCGCTGCACAAGACTTTCTTCTTTCTCTCACCCCTATTCTGTCCACCTCTCTAACGCAAGAGTTAACCAGTATTCTCAATCATTCATCCCTTTCTCTGGTAAACTCTGGAACTCCCTGGCTTCTTCTGTATTTCCACCTTCCTATGACTTGAATTCCTTCAAGAGGGAGGTTTCACCAATTTTTGACCTCTGCTTTGACCCTTTTATGGGACTGGCATTTCAGTGGGCATTTTTTTTTATTAGATTTTTGTTGCCCTTGGCCAGTATCCTTCCTACATAAAAAAAAAAAAAAAAATATATATATATATATATATATATATATATATATATATATATATATATATATATATATATATATATATATATATATATATATATATATATATATATATATATATATATATATATATATATATATATATATATATATATATATATATATATATATATATATATATACGAGGGAATAGATTATTATTATTATTATTGCTGTTGTTGTTGTTGTTGTTGTTGTTGTTGTTGTTGTTGTTGCTGTTGCTGTTGCTGTTGTTGTTGTTGTTGTTGTTGTTGTTGTTGTTAGTAGTAGTAGTAGTAGTAGTAGTAGTAGTAGTAGTAGTAGTAGTAGTAGTAGTAGTATTTTCTTCAATTTTATCAATTTTAACTAATTAATTCATTAATTAGATTATAAGTAAAGGATAGACCGAGGAAGTTCAGTGTAGAAGAGGGGGACAGTTGAGTGTCACTGAAGAAGAGTGGGTAGTTGTCTGGAAGATTGTGTCGAGTTGATAGATGGAGGAAATTAGTTTTTGAGGCCCTGAACAATACTAAGTTTGCTAAGTTATGCTGAGAAATGGTCATCAGATTAATTGAAAAATTGAAAGAAAGTTTCTTCTCAAAATTAGAGGGATAATGTTTTCCTAAATTACAGCTTGCAGAAAGATGCAGTTTCATTTGCCAGAAAGAAACGGACGTGATTCTGTATTTACCCTTCTGTGCAACTGGGGACTCAGGCACGAAACGTGACGGCCACTGCAATTGTGGCAGCCTGATGGCGCTGCTCGGTGTGACAGGTGTAATGAACCCTCAGTGCTGCATACGGTACAGTTTATTCTGAGTCCGGTCATGCATTTAATTATATAAAACACTTTACACCATAAATGTATTCTTTTGTTGTACTGTCACGTCTGTATCATCAGTTTCAGCTACTCATTACAAATGTCATCACGCTCCCTATCTACTGCACACTTAATCTATTGTACACTTACGTATATTAGTGATGTGGCGGTATAACCTTGATATCCAGGATCAGGTTGGTGAGTCTTTTGTGGTACCAAGAGCTCTTGTCCGCTGAAATGTGGTTGGTGAGTTGCGTTAGTTATGTAACGCTGAGGGGACAGTGTCCTGAGGGGATAGTGTCGGGGTGAGAGGCTGCCATTTTGTGGTTGGGGCTGCGGCGGTGTTGTGGTGTTATTGGTGTCTTTGAGGAAGGTGTTATGGTGTTATAGGTGAGCTATGGTGATGGTGGTGATGTCTTGTGAGGTTTGAGGAGGTAAAATACGGGAAATGTTATTTGGGGACGCGGTGACAACGTCTGGGGAAATTCCCGCAGCTGGAGAAAATATTTCAGCGGCCTATGAAGGAGTAAAAGGGTTTTAGTGCTTTGTGAAGTGACAGGAATGTCATGTATTGATGTGCATAACCTCTGAGCAATAAGGGAGGCGATATAAGAGCCTGAGTAAAAGGGGAAATCTATGGTGAGTGAGTGTGGGATTTATCCTGTGTTGGTCTAGGGTAAAAATTTGTTCCCTAATTTCCTTTAATGTGTACTACCTCAGTTTGTTTGTTAGTTAACATTACTATTAATATATCCTGTTATTATATAGAATAACTGTGTTTTCCACCCCAGCATTGATCAGGCATTGAAGTGATTTCTGGCGTGCAGTGCCGAGGTAAGGGTTTTGTGACTGGGTTTAATAGCTGATGATTTCTGATAGGTCCGGTAGGTACTCGAGGCCTTTAAAAATCCAGACTTTTAGAATTTTCTGGGATCAGTGTACCGTCCACTTTCTTGGAAAGATAATCGGGATGGGGCTTTGTGAATGAGCGTGGGCGACGGGTGCAGAACACAGGTCTGTGTGTGTTGGTGGCGATCACCCTTCTGCCATTAGGAGTGTCGCGAGCACCACAACACCTGACCATCACAAAGGTTTCATTATGGCACTAACCCATAGGTGTAAACACCCTCACGACTCACTCTCCTACCTTCTCCTCTACCCTCTCATCTTCACTCCTTTATTTCTTCCTTCTCATCTTCACTGCTTCACTTCCCCGCCTCCTCTATCCTCTCATCTTCACTCCTTCACCTTCTCATCTTCACTCTTTCACTTCCTCCCCCACAAGCAGTAACAGCAGTGCTACTAAGGGACTACAAGTCTGGAGCTGTGATCATTTGGACTGTTGGATGGTCTAAACTTTGCATTTCCTGACAAACGTATGAATTGCTCTTTGTGACTGAAGTGAGAAATCATCTGCAGGAGGTAACTCAGCCCTTCAAAGGATACTTTCACCATGCAGAGGTTACTGTGGCACTGAAACGGACACGAAATCAGTTTCTCTTCAACAGTGATTCCGTTGATGGCAGTGATATCTTGAAAGATTATTTTGCTGAGCTGCAGGCGAGTGACACAATGGGAATGGAATTTGAGTCATTGTAGCCAGGAACCGTTTGTAGCATTACATATTGTCATTATCACTCACTGTTGTTGCTGTGTTTGTAATTATGATGTTATCATATTAGATAATGTTATGTGTATGTGTGTGTATGTGTGTGTGTGTGTGTGTGTGTGTGTGTGTGTGTTTGTTTTGTGTCTGTGTTTGTGTTGTGTTGTGTGTGATGAAAGATGATCCTCTCTCCCCAAAGAGGTCCTCTTCCGTGTGTGTGTGTTGTGTTGTGTTGTGTTGTTTGTGTTGTGTTGTGTTGTGTTGTGTGTGATGAAAGATGATCCTCTCTTCCCAAAGAGGCCATCTTCCGTGTGTGTGTTGTGTTGTGTGTTATGTTGTGTTGTGTGTTGTGTTGTGTGTGATGAAAGAAACTCCTTTCTCCCCAAAAAGGTTCTCTTCCGTGTGTTGTGTTGTTTTGTGTTGTGTTAGTGTAAGTAAAGCGATGATACAACGATGATTAAATGATGCAGTGCGTTCCACGATGATAATACATGATGCGTTCCACGATGATAATACACGATGGTAATACACGATGATAATACACGATGCGTTCCACGATGATAATACACGATGGTAATACACGATGATAATACACGATGATAATACACGATGCGTTCCACAATGATGATAGACGATGATAATACACGATGGTAATACACGATGCGTTCCACGATGATAATACACGATGCATTCCACGATGATAATACACGATGCTCTCCACGATGATAATACACGATGATAATACACGATGCTCTCCACGATGATAATACACGATGATAATACACGATGCCTGCCACAATGATGATACACGATGCCTTCTACAATGATGATACACGATGCGTTCCACAATGACAATACACGATGATAATACACGATAATAATACACGATGCGTTCCACAATGACAATACACGATGCGTTCCACAATGACAATACACGATGATAATACACGATGCGTTCCACAATGACAATACACGATGCGTTCCACAATGACAATACACGATGATAATACACGATGATAATACACGATGCGTTCCACAATGACAATACACGATGCGTTCCACAATGATAATACACGATGCGTTCCCAATGATGATACACGATGCGTTCCACAATGATGATACACGATGCGTTCCACAATGATGATACACGATGCGTTCCACAATGATGATACACAGTACATAGAGGCGAATCCTTCTCCCCTTCAGGGTCCATTTAAATCCAATGGGCAATGGCGTCGACGCTTGCAGCCCCTCACAGTGAACGCGAGGTCACCAACCATTCGCTGGACACTGCCATGGAGGAAGCACAGTCCTCCCCTAAAGGGCTCCTGGGATGGCAGTATTTGCCGTAGGGTGTGCGGTGGCGTCTTCTTGGGCTGTCAGGGGCTGCAAGTGACGCTAACAATTTCGTAGATGGAGCAGAAGAGGAGGCTGGCGTGGACCTTGGGCCCAGATCCAGCCAGCTCCAGTCGGCTGCCTGCTCCTCCACCGCGTCCACCAAGTCTTTCCCTGGCCTGAACAAATTTTGTCCCAAGTTTCCGAAAGTGATTTAATTTTGCAGCGAAAAGAAAATTGCCGACTTACGATGAAAAATGAGTTGGGTTGACGCGAGTCGAGGAATCAGCTTGCCAGCGAGGCGAGGTGGGAACCTTTTCCTGTGAGCGACTCTGATGTTGCCTCTGTGTTTGTTGCCCTCAAATCTACGTGTGTCTGTGAGGCAATCATTCATTAAGGCAATGACCTCTGCTTGCCTGCTCTGCCCTCTTCAAGCGAGTTAGTATTAGAGAAAACATGAACGATGTTATATGTCACTGTCAAATGTGATCCAGCAGGTATCACACTTTGAGATCAATCTCTTGGTCTTCAAGGGAGAAACCGCCTGGAAACACCGCCTGTATCTTTCTCTGCACCAGTCTTCCTAACATTTAACTTTTCATTAGTGTTCATTGTTTTGAAGCAGCAATTCGAATCCTTTTTATTTTCAAATTCCACAACGTAACGTGTAGTACTTCAGCTTAACAAATCCAGGGATAGATATACTATAGTTTATCTTACACAATGGATCGTTTTCTGTCTTATCACAAAAAAAGTGGGCAATTTCTGGATATACTGACATATTATGAACTCAGTGTAACAGTCATTACGCCAAATGGCTGATGATAGATTCTTACTACTACTACTACTACTACTACTACTACTACAAGTAGTACTAGCAGTATTATGGACACTGAAGACTTAGACGTATTGTAAACTCTCGAATACCATTAAATGGCAATAAAAAAAGAGAGGTTACATAAATTTGTGACTTGGTACAAGTTTAATAATTTTCATTACAAGGTATACTGTTGTTATTAATATTAGTAGTAGTAGCAGCAGTATTAACAATCCCTTGGGCTAAAAGCAGTAATCACACTAAAATAAAGTGATTTACTCATCGCTCACATAACATATACGCCTTCCTCCCTCCCTCCCTCGTGTTCCCACGTGTCCATGTTTGTCCGTCTCTGTGCTGCTTCACATTCCTTCCTTCACTGTCATCTATGGTGGTCTTATCACTATGCAACTCTTTATAGAGAGGTTAATTATTTATGGAAGGCGAATGATGAGAGAAAGTGTCAGTAATACAACAATGGAAGCACCACGCACATCGAGAAATTGCTTAATATTCAACTCTCTGTTGCTCAAAGCTCTGCGAGAGCCCAATGGTTGTGCTCTATACCGCTGGATGGGAAATTGTATTCATTCTTTTATGTACATCATTGCCCTAATGACTGATATTAAAACATGTAAAAGTCATTGTAAAATTAGCTAAACATCGATAAACATTTAACTGGGTAAATAAAAGTCTATAGTAAAAGAGCATAGAGTAAGACAAAGGTAAAGCACGAAATAGAAATACAAATACAGAAAAATATAATTTTTGTAAAATTTAATAAAACGTTATCATAAGCCACAGTAAAACAAAGTTTATAGTGAAAAAAAAAATAATAATAATAAATTACATAAAGAGTACTATCATATCGAATGACAGTGTCTTGAGGCACCTATGACAGCAAGTGTCTGCTACCGAGAAATATGCACTGTGTTTTATTAGTGTTGATCATTAATCCATTCTTGAGAAAACATTCTTTTGCCTTAACAAGGATGGTTTGGTCTTCTTTAATGATATTCTCTAGGTGTGCTGTAGGATCACTGGGAAGAAACTGAGTGTCATTCGCGTACTGAACTAAAGTGCAGTCACTGGTGCACTTAGCCATGTCATTAAGATGTATAGTGAACAAAACTGGTCCAAGGATGGAGCCTTAAGGGACACCGAAATGGACATTTATTTTGATAGTTATTTCCCTTTACAGTTTGACTGACCGAGTCATATTGTATAAATAGTTCTTGAAGGAGTCTATGTTGAGGTGAGAACACTTTCCCAGGAGGATATCATGGCTGACACTGTCGAATATTTTAGACAAATCACACAGCGTCAACATTGACTCTCTTGTGGTCAATATTATTGTAAATATTATCTGTTATAATAGTTAGCGCAGACTCAGTAGAGAGATGAGATATAAAGCCATGCTGGCTGTTAGAAATGTATTTGTTATCCTTTAAGAATTCTAAAAGCTGTTAACATTCATTTTTTTTCCAATATTTTGGAGAGCACCGGTAAAAAAAGGAACAGGACGATAATTGTTTGCATCATTAAAATCACCTTTCTTTAGCAAAGGAACGACGCATGCGTATTTCCAAGCCTGAAGAAATACTCCGGTAACATTTGAGCCATTTTTGACGCATGTTATGTAAGATCTTACACATCTATCACTTCACAACCTTCTATCTGATCGCCAGTATGAGTTCCGTCAAGGCCGCTCTACTGGTGATCTTCTGACTTTCCTTACTGAGTCTTGGTCATCCTCTTTTAAAGATTTTGGTGAAACTTTTGCTGTTGCCTTGGACATATCAAAAGCTTTTGATAGAGTCTGGCACAAAGCTTTGATTTCCAAACTACCCTCCTACGGTTTCTATCCTTCTCTCTGTAACTTCATCTCAAGTTTCCTTTCTGACCGTTCTATTGCCGCTGTGGTAGACGGTCACTGTTCTTCTCCTAAATCTATTAACAGTGGTGTTCCTCAGGGTTCTGTCCTGTCACCCACTCTCTTCTTATTATTCATTAATGATCTTCTAAACCAAACTTCTTGTCCTATCCACTCCTACGCTGATGATACCACCCTGCACTTTTCCATGTCTTTTCATAGACGTCCAACCCTTCAGGAGGTAAACATATCACGCAGGGAAGCCACAGAACGCCTGACTTCTGATCTTTCTAAAATTTCTGATTGGGGCAGAGCAAACTTGGTATTGTTCAATGCCTCAAAAACTCAATTCCTCCATCTGTCAACTCGACACAACCTTCCAGACAACTATCCCCTCTTCTTCAATGACACTCAACTGTGCCCCTCTTCTACACTGAACATCCTCGGTCTGTCCTTTACTTATAATCTGAACTGGAAACTTCACATCTCATCTCTAGCTAAAACAGCTTCTATGAAGTTAGGTGTTCTGAGACGTCTCCGCCAGTTTTTCTCATCCCCTCAGCTGCTTAATCTGTACAAGGGCCTTATCCGTCCATGTATGGAGTATGCTTGACATGTCTGGGGGGGGGGGTTCCACTCATACTACTCTTCTAGACAGGGTGGAATCAAAAGCTTTTCGTCTCATCAACTCCTCTCCTCTAACTGATTGTCTTCAGCCTCTCTCTCACCGCCGCACTGTTGCATATCTAGCTGTCTTCTACCGCTATTTTCATGCTAACTGCTCTTCTGATCTTGCTAACTGCATGCCTCTCCTCCTTCCGCGGCCTCGCTGCACAAGACTTTCTTCTTTCTCTCACCCCTATTCTGTCCACCTCTCTAACGCAAGAGTATTCTCAATCATTCATCCCTTTCTCTGGTAAACTCTGGAACTCCCTGCCTGCTTCTGTATTTCCACCTTCCTATGACTTGAATTCCTTCAAGAGGGAGGTTTCAAGACACTTATCCATCAATTTTTGACTACTGCTTTTGACCCTTTTATGGGACTGGCATTTCAGTGGGCATTTTTTTTATTAGATTTTTGTTGCCCTTGGCCAGTATCCTTCCTACATAAAAAAAAAAAAAAGATGCAATAAAATATAAGGTATCCTTCATAAATTTGAGCAAAATTCCATCTGAGCCCACAGAACGTGTTTCATTAAGACTTTTTACTGTTAATATGAGTGTGTTGGCGTCTACTGGCTTGGGTCTGAATTTTTTCAGCCACACTACTGCACTGTATAAAAAGAAGATTGCACTGTAGTGTCTGCTGCGTTGTCATATGTTGTCTTTCCTACATCTGCAAAGAAATTATTAAATTCTTCTGCTTTTTCAAAGACATTATGAAGTTCATGTTTTTTTTCTCGAGCTGCTTTTCTTACTGGGAACTAATTCTTTTATCACATTCCATATGGCCGATGAATTTTGCTTGCTCTTATTAAACTTTTTAAGATAATTTTTTTTAGCAGCACCAATAAGAGACTTTATTTCTTTTTTTTTTCACTCCCGTATTGCTTTTGCAGACAAATATTGTGTCTGTCTCTCCTCAGCTTGGTGCGGGTGTCGTCACGCTGCCTCACTGCTGCTACACGCAAACCCTCAGTGAGCCAAGGCGCTGCAGGTCTGCTTTCTGCCTTAGTTACTAAAGGAGTACACTCATCCAGACAACTCATAAAATTAGTATTAAAATATCAAGTTGTAGATCAACGTCGCCTGTGGTCAGTATTTGATCAAAATTATGGGGTTCTGGCATGAGTAGCTCACAAAGAGTCCTTGTTATATTTACCAAGGTGACGAAAAGTTTTTAGTTCATGCTCTCTCTGTCTTCTTGATATTTATTGTAATACCAATTAGGTCATGATCAGGTACTGGTCCAAGAACAACAGAGGTGGCTAAAACACTTTCTGGTTTATCACATCCAGCACTGTGGCTGTGGTTGACGTCATCCTAGTGGGCTCATTTATCATTTGTGTGAATCTATTTCTGATAATACCATTAATTTTGTTTTTCTTAGGAAATAAATTATCATTAAAATCACATAAACATAAAGCCATTTCTTACATACAGACAATTGTTTCAACACATCTTGGACATATTCAAAAGGGGAAACTGGGGCCTTGGGGTGTCTTTAAACACAACCTATAATAAAAGCTGGCAACTTACGGTACTGTACACTCATCCATACGTCCTGGACACCGAGTTGCTTAGGAGTAGGTAGTTTTATCACACTTACCTTCAGTTGCTTGCTTACACACACACACACACATACATATATATATATATATATATATATATATATATATATATATATATATATATATATATATATATATATATATATATATATATATATATATATATATATATATCTCCATTCTTGGAGACTTCAATGTTCACCACCAGCTTTGGCTTTCCTCTCCCTTCACTAACCATCCTGGTGAACTAGCCTACAACTTTGCTATCCTCCATGACCTAGAGCAATTGGTGCAACACCCTACTCGTATTCCTGACCGTCTTGGAGATACGCCCAACATTCTTGACCTTTTCCTGACCTCTAATCCTTCTGCTTATGCTGTCACCCTTTCTTCTCCGTTGGGCTCCTCCGATCACAATTTCATATCTTTATCTTGTCCTATCACTCCAATCCCTCCTCAGGATCCCCCTAAGCGAAGGTGCCTCTGGCGTTTTGCCTCTGCTAGTTGGGGGGACCTGAGGAGGTATTTTGCTGATTTTCCTTGGAATGACTACTGCTTCCGTGTCAGAGACCCGTCTTTGTGTGCTGAGCGCATACCAGAGGTGATAGTGTCTGGCATGGAGGCGTACATTCCTCACTCTTTTTCTCGTCCTAAACCTTCTAAACCTTGGTTTAACACAGCTTGTTATCGTGCTATACATGATAGAGAGGTGGCCCACAAAAGGTACTTAAGCCTTCCATCACCAGAATCTCATGCACTTTAAATTTCTGCCCGGAACCATGCCAAGTCTGTTCTCCAACTAGCCAAAAACTCCTTCATTAACAGAAAATGTCAAAACCTTTCAAGATCTAACTCCCCTCGTGATTTCTGGCAACTAGCCAAAAATATCTCCAATAACTTTGCTTCTTCTTCTTTCCCTCCTCTACTTCAACCAGATGGCACCACTGCTATCACATCTATTTCTAAAGTTGAACTCTTTGCTCAAACCTTTGCTAAAAACTCTACCTTGGACGATTCTGGGCCTGTTCCTCCCTCTCCTCCACCCTCTGAATACTTCATGCCACCTATTAAAATTCTTCGCAATGATGTTTTCCATGCCCTCGCTGGCCTAAACCCTCGGAAGGCTTATGGACCTGATGGGGTCCCTCCTATTGTTCTCCGAAACTGTGCCTCCGTGCTTGCACCTTGCCTAGTCAAACTCTTTCAGCTCTGTCTGTCAACATCTACCTTTCCTTCTTGCTGGAAGTTTGCCTACATTCAACCTGTTCCTAAAAAGGGTGACCGCTCTAATCCCTCAAATTACCGTCCTATTGCTTTAATTTCCTGCTTATCTAAAGTTTTTGAATCTATCCTCAACAGGAAGATTCTTAAACATCTATCAGTTCACAACCTTCTATCTGATCGCCAGTATGGGTTCCGTCAAGTCCGCTCTACTGGTGATCTTCTGGCTTTCCTTACTGAGTCTTGGTCATCCTCTTTTAGAGATTTTGGTGAAACTTTTGTTGTTGCCTTGGACATATCAAAAGCCTTTGATAGAGTCTGGCACAAAGCTTGGATTTCCAAACTACCCTCCTACGGTTTTTATCCTTCTCTCTGTAAATTCATCTCAAGTTTCCATTCTGACCATTATATTGCTGCTGTGGTAGACGGTCACTGTTCTTCTCCTAAATCTATTAACAGTGGTGTTCCTCGGGGTTCTGTCCTGTCGCCCACTCTCTTCTTATTATTCATTAATGATCTTCTAAACCAAACTTCTTGTCCTATCCACTCCTATGCTGATGATACCACCCTGCACTTTTCCACGTCTTTTCTTAGACGTCCAGCCCTTTAGGAGGTAAACATATCACGCAGGGAAGCCACAGAACGCCTGAATTCTGATCTTTCTAAAATTTCTGATTGGGGCAGAGCAAACTTGGTATTGTTCAATGCCTCAAAAACTCAATTCCTCCATCTATCAACTCGACACAACCTTCCAGACAACTATCCCCTCTTCTTCAATGACACTCAACTGTCCCCCTCTTCTACACTGAACATCCTCGGTCTGTCCTTTACTTATAATCTGAACTGGAAACTTCACATCTCATCTCTAGCTAAAACAGCTTCTATGAAGTTAGGTGTTGTGAGACGTCTCCGCCAGTTTTACTCACCCCCCCAGCTGCTAACTCTGTACAAGGGCCTTATCCGTCCATGTATGAAGTATGCTTCACATGTCTGGTGGGTTTCCACTCATACTGCTCTTCTAGACAGGGTGGAATCAAAAGCTTTTCGTCTCATCAACTCCTCTCCTCTAACTGACTGTTTCAGCCTCTCTCTTACCGCCGCAATGTTGCATATCTAGCTGTCTTCTACCGCTATTTTCATGCTAACTGCTCTTCTGATCTTGCTAACTGCATGCCTCCCCTCCTTCCGCGGCCTCGCTGCACAAGACTTTCTTCTTTCTCTCACCCCTATTCTGTCCACCTCTCTAACGCAAGAGTTTTTTTTAACCAGTATTCTCAATCATTCACCCCTTTCTCTGGTAAACTCTGGAACTCCCTGCCTGCTTCTGTATTTCCACCTTCCTACGACTTGAATTCCTTCAAGAGGGAGGTTTCAAGGCACTTATCCACCAATTTTTGACCACTGCTTTGACCCTTTTATGGGACTGGCATTTCAGTGGGCATTTTTTTATTAGATTTTTGTTGCCCTTGGCCAGTATCCTTCTTACATGAAAAAAAAAAAAAAAGGTGAAAGGTATACAGCACAGATAAATTTAGTTTGAGAGTGACTCTGTAGTCGTAGCCAGATGGTGGAAAATTCGGAAGATTCAAGACTCCTCCTCCACGTCCACACGTCCACCGTCACACCTGTATGTTGTAAAGTTACATGTTCATCAGGAATTTCATTACGAAGCCACGTTTCGGTAACACACAACAAATCGATATTTCTTTCGTGTACAAGATGCTCAATAAGTGGCTGGTAAATAAGATCTATGAGAAGGAGAAAATCCCAAATGCATGGAGATCCAGCGATATTGTCCCAATATACAAGGAGAAAGGAGACATACAGGACTGTAAAAATTACAGAGGAATTAAATTAATGTTACATACAATGAAACTGTACGAAAGGATAAATGAGAGAAGAGTAAGGGGAGAAACACAGGTGGGAGACGAACAATTTGGATTTATGCCGGGGAGTAGTACTACCGATGCAATCTTTGTGCTAAGACAACTACTGGAGAGGTATGGGGAGAAGCAGAGAGAGTTACACCTTATTTTTATTGATTTGTAAAAAAGCTTATGATAGAGTACCACGCCAGGAAGTTTGGGCTAGTATGAGGAGAAGTATGTGAGAGTGATCCAGGACATGTACGAGGGTAAGGAGCAGTGTGGGAACAACAGAGGAGTTCTTTGTGAGAGTTGGTCTGCACCAGGGATCTTCTCTGAGTCCATATCTGTTCAACTATCATGGATGATAGTGTTCAAAATATAAAGGAGGCACCGTGGACCATGTTGTTCGCGGATGACATCGTCTTGGTGGATGAAAGTAGAGATGGCGAGGAGCATTGGAAGGGAGAGGTTTGAGAATTAGCAGGGAGAAGACGAAGTATCTGAATTTTAATGGTCGACAGGAGAGCGAAGTATGGATGCAAGATATGAAGTTAAACGGTGTCAAGGAGTTCAGATACTTGGGCTCTCATATATCAGCGGACGGCAGCCTGGATGGAGAGATCATTCATCGTATCCAATCGGGTTGGAAGAATTGGAAAAGAACAGCTGGAGTGCTCTGTGACCGAAATATTAGTGCCAGAGTAAAGAGGAAAGTATTCAAATCGGTGATTAGACCCGTATTGTTATATGGTGCGGAGACGTGGTCAGGAAAAAAAGGACAGGAGAATAAGTTGGAGGTTGCTAAGATGAGAATGTTAAGATGGATGCTTGGGCTGACAAGGAGGGATAAAGTGAGAAACAATTCTATAAGAGGAACAGCCAAAGTAACGGAGGTGACAAAGAAAGTGCAAGAAAGGAGAATGCGATGGTTCGGTCATATCAAAAGGCGAGGAGAAGGGTATGTCGGTAGAAGGATATTGGATATGGAAGTGGAGGGAAGAAGACGACGTGGCAGACCAAAGAAAAGGATCGCATTAGAGAGGACCTGAGGGAGAGAGGATTGAGTGGAGAGGAGGTTGGGAACAGAGCCTTGTGGAGAAGACCAGTGAGGAACAGCGACCCCATATGAACATGGGAGCAGCTCCAGAAGAAGAAAAAGATGATTTTTCTTCTTCTTCTTCTTCTTCTTATTATTATTATTATTATTATTCTTATTCTTATTCTTATTATTCTTATTCTGTTCTTGTTCTTCTTTTTCTTCTTGTTCTTCTTGTTCTTGTTCTTGTTCTTCTTGTTCTTGTTCTTGTTCTTGTTCTTGTTCTTCTTCTTATTATTATTATTATAATTATTTTTCTTCTTCTTCTTCTTCTTATAATTATTATTATTATTATTATTATTATTATTTTTATTATTATTATTTTTATTGTTATTGTTATTATTATTATTATTATTATTATTATTATTATTATTATTATTATTATTATTATCATTATTATTATTGTTTTCATTCTTGTTCTTCTTCTTCTTCTTCTTGTTCTTCTTCTTCTTCTTTTTCTTCTTCTTCTTCTTCTTCTTCTTCTTCTTCTTCTTATTATTATTATTATTATTATTATTATTATTATTATTCTTACTCTTATTCTTCTTATTCTTGTTCTTGTTCTTCTTGTTCTTTTTCTTCTTGTTCTTCTTATTCTTGTTCTTGTTCATGTTCTTCTTCTTATTATTATCATTATTATCATTATTATTATTATTATTATTATTATTATTATTATTATTTTCTTCTTCTTCTTCTTCTTCTTCTTCTTCTTGTTCTTCTTGTTTTTATTCTTATTCTTATTATTATTCTTATTTTTCTTATTATTATTATTTTTATTCTTATTATTATTCTTATTCTTATTATTCTTATTGTTATTATTATTATTATTATTCTTATTCTTGTTCTTGTTCTTTTTTCTTCTTCTTCTTCTTCTTCTTCTTCTTCTTCTTCTTCTTCTTATTATTATTATTATTATTATTATTATTTTCTTCTTATTATTATTATTAATATTATTATTATTATTATTTTTTTTTTTTTATTGTCATTGTTATTCTTATTATTCTTATTCTTATTCTTGTTCTTATTATTCTTATTCTTATTATTCTTATTATTCTTCTTATTCTTATTTTTCTTTTTATTCTTTTCTTATTATTCTTATTCTTATTCATTATTATTCTTATTATTCTTATTGTTATTCTTATTATTCTTATTGTTATTCATATTATTCTTATTCTTATTCTTATTCTTCTAATTCTTATTCTTGTTATTCTTCTTATTGTTATTATTATTCTTATTCTTATTATTCTTATTCCTATTCTTATTTTTCTTATTCTTATTATTATCCTTATTCTTGTTCTTCTTATTCTTATTCTTCTTATTCTTATTCTTATTCTTATTGTCATTCTTATTGTTATTCTTCTTATTCTTCTTATTCTTTTTATTCTTATTCTTATTCTTATTCTTCTTATTCTTATTTTTCTTTTTCTTTTTTATTTTCCTTTTATTCTTTTTATTCTTTTATTCTTTTATTCTTTTTCTTTTCATTCTTTTCTTTTTATTCCTTTTCTTCTTTTTATTCTTCTCCTCTGATCATAGTTTTCTTTCTGGTGTTATTTCTGTTTTCTTTTTTGATCAGTTCTTCTCTTCCTATTCTCTGGTCTGTCCTTCTTTCTTGATCTCTAGTCTTTACTAACTTGTCATCTACTTTTTCTCGGTCATCCTTGAAAAATTCTTGCTGCTTTCCTATTACTTCTTATTTTCTTTATTTGTTTCCCTTTTCTGATAGCTATCCACTTTTTTCTTGGCTTGTTTCTTACGCCGGGAGTGCCACGAGTAATGAGGTGTGATGGTCTTAGCTTTGACCCATGCAAGGAGAGAGTGCCTTGAGTAATGAGGTGTGTACCGCAGGTGGGGGTTGGGGGAGCCGAGTGTGCCATCCAGGGCGTCACTGATGAGCAAATCCGGTGCCTCGCTCCAGCCCAAGGGAAGACCTCAGCCGGCTCAGGTCAGTTCACTGTCCTGCTGGTCATCACTGTACAGGGAGTCGTCAGTTTATAGTAATGTCAACTTCTGCCGTGTAAGGGTTACAATGCAGGCAGTTCTTGTCCCTTTGTTTTTTTTTTTTTTTTTTTTCACTGATTTATTTCATTATTCTTTTATTTACTGTATGTCCATGTTTTTTTACAGGTACAGTAGTTATGCTTAAAAGTCTCAAATGTAAGTTATTTAGGTTTTTCAGGGGTGGCCAGTGGTAGCTTAAAAGGTTCTAGTGTGAGTTGTTTTGGGTTTTCAAGGGCGTTTTAGAATTTTGATGTTAGGTTAAGAAGGGCAGTGACAGTTTAACAGGCTCTATTGGAAGTTATTGAGGTTCTCAAGGGTGTTTTTTTTTTCTTATACTGTAGGTACTTGCTACTTGGGTTGGTTCAGCGCTACACTGAAAACTGGTTTATGACATGGCGTAGGAGCTGAACTGCATCATAACTCAAGGACCCCGGTATTCTGAAATGTTGTCTTCTCATTAGGGTTGTTCTCACAGGCCACAGAGAGGACTGGTCAAGTTCTCAGGATTTTTTTTTTTTTACCAAAAGATGTGGAATCTGTTAAACTATTACTAGAATCATGAAAACAGACATAGAAACCCTTATAACTTGTGTTGGAATTTGTTAAATTATCACTGGCCTTGTTAAATTATCAAGAGAATCACAAGTAATCATGAAACCCACACTGGAGCCTGCTAAATTATCACTACAATCACACACACACACACACACACACACACACACACACACACACACACACACACACACACACTTCATCCTCTCCATGTGCAGATGAGCATGGGTTGCTTGTTGAGTTGTACCAGCTGGAATACTTTGAGTCTAACTTCCTGGAGGAGGCAAGCTGGGCAGCCCTGTCTCCCTCCCATGCTGGCTACAAGGCCTTTGTCCCTCAAGATGCTGAGCTTAAGTTTCCCATTGAGGTTACCCGGGATACTGTGGGCACTCTGAAAGGTGGGACTCCTGCTTATGTGTGTTATAGTGACAGAGGGAGTGTTTGTCTGTGTTCCCTTAAGACTCAATACAAAATAAGTGATGTGTTAGTTCCTCCTGATGGTATTGTGTGCATCTGAGTTAGTGTGTGTCCCCTGCATTCTCTCAGCTCAGTGTAGTTTTGCCTGTAAGAAAGATAATATATTTAGTATTCCTGATGATGAAGAAGAAATATAAAAGTGACACACACACACACACACACACACACACACACACACACACACACACAAACTTACAACCATAATATTTTCAGTTGTTTTTAATGGTGAAGAAGGAATACAAAGGTGACACACAGACACACAAGCATAATATTTTCAGTTCTTTCTAATGCTTAAGTAGGAATACAAAGGTGACACACAGATATAGAACCTCATGATCTTCCAGCACGAGGTACCTACATCTGCCACACGATGGGACCTGCTCTCCATCTGTTCAGGTTGGTGAGTGGGTGCTTGTGATGCTGTCACCCGATGGAGACCCAGGCAGCAAAGTAAGGCAGACAGAACCACTACTTATTCCATGTCTGGTTGAGTTTTTTTCACATTGTTTGTCTTTATTTTGAGAAGTTTTGAGAAGAAAAATAGAAGTGTAAGCTTTTTTTTTTTCTCTGCATAAGTGATTGATGTGATTCATTTTGTTGCTCATTTGCATTCTGAGAAGCTGGGAAGTTTCTGAGAAGAGAAAACTACAAATATAAGTTTTATTATTTATTTATTTTTATTTATTTATTTATTTATTCATTTATTTATTTTATTTGTTTATTTATTTATTTATTTATTTTTGTGTGTAAATGATAGACATGATTTATTTTTTTGGTTTAATCTGTACATGGCCTCCCTATATCTGTATGTGTGTATGTCTCTAGTGTTTTACTTATTTTCTACAGTTTGGACAGTCGCAAGAATTTGAACTGAAGAAGGGAACGCCTGCATATTTAGAGATACAGTTCCAGACTAGAGGTTGTTATTGTTACTCATTATTATTATTATTATTATTATTATTATTATTATTATTATTATTATTATTATTATTATTATTATTGTTGTTGTTGTTGTTGTTGTTATTTGCAGAGAGAAACATTATGTGCCTTTGAAGTCAGTTGCATCTTTCAGCTACACCAGAATTATGTGTTATTCTTTATTTTTCAAGTCAATAGCATCTTTCTCACAACTAGGAAAAAAAAAATAGCCATAGTCTTCATGAGCTGCGGCTCAACACACTTTGCTACAAAATGCAAATGTTATAGTAATTCTTGTATTAATATTATAAAGTAATAAACATTACTTACTTAGCACACACACACACACACACACACATGCATGAAAAAAAAAAATATTATAAAGAAATTATTTGGAATCGTTCAGTTAAAGCCCTAAGCAGTAAAAAAAAATTGAGGGATTATTTTTGGGAAAGAAAAAAAAATAGGTAATGTCAGAGAGGAAGATTAAGATATATTAAAAAAAATAGACTAAAATATGTTATTCTTAAGAAAAAGGATGTACTTAACAATTTTTCTATTTATTTTCATTGGTGTAATAGAAAATTCCTTAATATTTCCCACCTACTCGAATTATTCTTTATCAAAACTGTTTAATGTAATTTTTTTTTGTCTTGTTTGCACCGGTGTAATAAACATAAATTCTGAATATTTATTACCTAGACCTTGTAATGAGTGAAAAAATACACCATGCCATCAGTAAAACCACAGGCCACCGTGACGACCTCGCACCAGTCAAGATAAGAAGACTGGGAAGTGGGAAGGCCATGACGCAAGACCCTGCTGCTCTTTCACTGCGGTATGCAACAATTCACAACACTAAAACAATGTACGTTCTCCTCATAAGCATTTACAGGAAAGAAAGGGCATAAAAAAGAATAGATTTTGCAATTTAGAAGAAAATATGTCTCGGAGTGGTTAGTGATTAAAAGATGTGTCAAATAACAGTGAAAGGGTTACAGACACTCAGAAGGTGCAGTCCAGGGAGGTGGAAGGCGAGAAAGTCTGACCACTCATGCTTCTCCTAAAAAGAACATGAGGACGTAAGAAAATAAGGAAAGTTGTAAGAAGCCATCAGGTCTACAAGTGGCAGTCCCTGTATGAAACATACCTACCTATTTCCACCTACCGTCCCCATCCAATCTAACCCTTCAAACTACCGCCTTATTGCTGACAGGCCAGTTCCAGAGTCACCCTTTTATCTCTTGCTAGCTAACCAACAAAAGTACTTTAGCCATCATCAGGTTCCACAATCAACTTTGCCCACTGCTTTTCCTTTGGGAGAGTACTGAAAATTGGAACTGGTAAGGCAAAAGGATCAATTCCACAGTTTTTTCGTAAGCTATCCAACCAAAAACAATTCCTAAGTTGGTAAGCTCCCAAACAAATAAGAGGAGTGTTTCGTTTGAATAGCTTATGAAGAGACTGTGAAACTGATATATATATATAAAATATATTCGCTCATGATTTCATCTATCCTTGATCCCACTCGCCTCTACTCCTGTACGCTCTACTATTCAGCCTAACATTACCAATCTGCTATTTTCTTGTTTTAATCTCCTGGAATGAAGTACTATATAAAAAAACAAGACCCACCCTGCCATATTTGTTCTTGTAAGAGCCTGGAGGATTGTTTAAGCTGGTGGTGTGGTAAGTGTTCCGAATGCAAAAAGAAAGAGGAGTCGAGGAACTCACACCAATGAAAATAAATAGAAAAATCGTTAAGTACATCATTTTTCTTAAGAATAACATATTTTAGTCTATTTTTTTATATATATATTTCAATCTTTCTTTCTGACATTACGTATTTTTTTTCTTTCCAGAAAATAGTCCCTTGAATTTTTTTTTTACTCCTTAGGGCTTTAACTGAACGATTCCAAATTTCTTTATAATATTTTTTTTTCGTGTGTGTGTGTGTGTGTGAGTGTGTGAGTGTGTGTCTGTGTGTGTGTGTGTGTGTGTGTGTTAAGTAATGTTTATTGCTTTATAATATTAATACAAGAATTACTATAACATTTGCATTTTGTAGCAAAGTGTGTTGAGCCGCAGCTCGTGCAAACTTGTGTGAGTTAAGCCATTGTCACAAAGAGAGCAATCACGCTTTGATGTGAATGATCATTTTCAAAGATATACATAATCACACACACAAAAAAAAACAAAAAAACATAAATTAATGTTAATTATATGCATACACATACACACAATCACACACACAAAAAAATATAAATTAATGTTAATTACACACACACACACACACACACACACACACACACACACACACACACACACACACACATACATACATATACACTTAAGCATATTATAATCCTAATAACTACATACAAATAATGCACCGTCTCACCACAGGTATAGAACTGACGCAAAATTCTCCACCGGGACCCCACCATATGTTTAATTTATCTCACCCTCTCAACGCTGGAATAATTATTAATACCTATACAAATTAACCCTGCTACTGATCTAAACCTGAATATCCTTGCATAAAGAGTCAAAAGAAATATTTAACACAAAATACAGATCCTGGACATACCTCTGACACGTCTACACGCTGCCTAAGCTGGGCTCCTCTGAGACCCGGAATTAACAACGCCACGTTGTCAGTCACTGCCTCTGTCCGGCTAAAGCAACACAACCCTACAACCCTATTAAAGATTAAACATAAACATGTACGAACATTTATGCACTGAATCCCTAAATTTCCCTGCCTAATGCATTTTATTTAATTCAATAGTCCAACATAATTACCAAGATAGACAAAGATATAACTTAAATGCCACAATACAACCCGTAAATAAACCATGTGCAGGTGGTTCCTCTTATTCCGTAATGCTTACATATTATATATTACTTTTTATTACATATTTATTACATATTACATATTACATATTGCATACAATACAGACCTTACATAGAAATAAATTTCTAATATATTGTGATTTTTACTATAATCACAATACATATATGCACTACATTTTTTTTATACTTGGAGGAGACCAGCCGAGGCCACAAAAACCGGAAAATGGCCGTTAATGTTCTGCTGTCACAGAAATAACGCTAACACTGAAATTCAAGTTTAATAACGATTTCTTAATGCAAAGTAATAGGTGGAAAAAAAAAAGAAACAGGTTCCATAGTTACCTATTAAAAGATATGAATAAGTGAGGGTACTGGTTAACTCCTGCATTCGTAAGACACATATCTATAAATAAGCATTACTAACTGTGAAATTCAATAACGTTTTAATGCAGCAATCATTTGTATTATTATAGGAAATTTATCACGAGAATGAATTCAGAGCCATCTTTCGATTCATCGACCTCATTGTACAAAGTGCAAAACACCTAAAGCGAAATACACCAAATCTCTTATTCTTTTCGATCTCTCGTCTTGTGGAAATAGTTTATATTGGAGATCTCTCTCTTGTCCCAGGCTTTCTGTTTCCATTATCGTGACCTTTGGCATTATCATTATTCTCATCGTCGCTGTTATCAGTTATGTTTCTGGTCTTTATCCCTCTGACTTGTGTGGTTTCGTCTCAGGCTTAATTAAGTGACCAGCTGCCTAAAGCCCTAGGTAAGTTTATGGTAGGTATAACTTTCAAAGTAACCACTCTGACTTCAAAACGTGCAATCAAATATTTCAAGGATTTAAGTACCAATAGCTACAATTTAGCTTACAAGTCTTACTCAAATTACCATATTACCATTACCTATTATCCAATGGTTAATATCGTGACGTCAATAATCTATAGAAACGTGACTTTTGTGTGATTTTCAGTGTGATAGGCATCAAAAGGCCAAATAGCATGGAAAGGACACTGTAAGGGAATACAAAAATATGACCAAAAACGTGTGTTTTGAATGTTTTTAAGCATCTTATGTACGAGCACCAATAGTTTAAAACGCATGTAAAACACCATTTCGGGGAAACAAAAATTATTACGAAAAACGTGTATTTTGAATATTTCTAAGCTTATTACATACAAAAATTGCATGCAAAGCATGCTATATGGGGAAATGAACGGACATTACGAGAATCATGTAGTATGTGAGTTATTTTTTTTTTTATTTATTAATTACCAAAACGCTGAAACAAGTGAATTACACTCTGCGTAGAAACACAACAAACTTACTAACAACGTGTTGTCTGAAAGTTTTGTACCTCATCAAGTACATTATAAGAAACGTATATTATGAGTATTTTTTTGAGATTTTTAGATACCAAAACGCTAAAGCGCGTGAAAAGTTCTCTTTATGTACAAACAGAACAACATTACCAGAAACGGGTTTTTTTTTATGTTTTTCACTTGTTTATGTAAAGAATCGCTAAAATGTGTGAAATGTATCCTACATGTGGAAATGAAAGGTCATTATGAGAAATGTGTGTTTTGAGTGTTTTTGAGCGTTGTAGGCACAAAAACTCTAAAAAGTAAAGAAATAACCCTACATAGGGATAAAAGCAATATTATAAAAAAAACATGTCTTTTGAGTGTTTTTTAGCTTCATGCATACCAAAACGATAAAACGCATGCAAAACATCCTTCATGAAGTAACACAATAACGTTACCAAAAAACGTGAATTTTGAGTGTTTTCAGCTTGTTATCTAAAAAACCTTCAAAATGTTTGCAAGGCATTCTATTTGGAGAAAAGAAACTACATTATGAGAAACGTTCATTATCAGTGTTTTTGAGTTTCTGGTACCAAAACGCTAATACGCGTGAACAGCACTTTTCATGGAGAAACAGCATTAACAAAAACGTGTTTTTTGAGAGTTTTTCAAATTGTTAAATACCGAAACGCCAAAATGCATGGGAAAGGAAAAGAAAATTACGAGAAACGTGTTTTGAGCGCACGAAGTGCACTTTATATGGCGAAACAGAACAACATTACCTAAAACAAGTATTTTGACTGTTTTTCACATTTTCAGGCCCCCTCAAAAAAAAAAAAAAAGTCAAAATGCACGAAAAGCAAATTGTATATTTAAACGAAACGACATTACCAGAAACGTGCCTTTTGAGTGTTTTTGATCGTGTGAGGCACCAAAACGCTAAAAAGGATAGAAAGAACACTATATGGAAATACAAAATAACATTACCAAAAATTTGTCTTTAGATTGTTTTTGACTTTACGTATAAAAACCCTAAAACGCAATTAAAACACCCTCAATGGAGAAACAAAATAACATTCTCATAAACGTGTATTTGAGTGTTTTATTTTAGCTTATTACGTAGAAAAGACACCAAAATACATGTAAAGCACCGTATATGAGAAAAGGAAAGAATATTACGAGAAATGTGTATTATGAGCCTTTTGGAGTTTCTTATGTATCAAAACGCTGAAAAGCGTTAATAGTACTCTATATGAAGGGAAAAAATTGCCTGAAATGTGTAATTTGTTTTTCACATTGCTAGGTACCAAAACACCAAAATGCATATATATATATATATATATATATATATATATATATATATATATATATATATATATATATATATATATATATATATATATATATATATATATATATATATATATATATCAATATATGGTGAAATGAAACGACATTAACAGAAACGTGTCTTTTAGGTGTTTTTCAGCAAGTTACGCACCAAAACGCTTAAAACAAGGAAAGCACTCTATATGGAAATAAAAAAAAAACATTACCCGAAACGTGCCTTTTCAGTGTTTTTATCTTTCTTACGTACACACACGCCAGAATCCATGCAAAACACTCTTAATGGAGGAAGAATAACATTACCAAAAACTTTTATTATGAGTGTTTTTCTCCTTATAAGGTACCGAAATGCCAAAATGTCTGCAAAGTATCCTATATGGGGAAGCTAAAGGAAATTACGAGAAATGTCTATTATGGGTGTTTTTTTTTTTTTAGCTTGCGTATCAAAACGTCAAAACGCATGAATAGCACTCTATATGGAGAAACAGAATAACATTACCTAAAATGTGTAGTTTTAGTGTTTTTCACAATTTTAGGTACCAAAACGCTACAATGCATGCAGAGCCCCTTATGTAGGGAAAGGAAACGACATTATCAGAAACGTAAGTTTTGACGGTTTTATGGGCGTAGTAGGCATCAAAACGATAAAAAGCATTGAAGGCACCCTATTTGGCAAGAAAAAAATAAATAGATATATCTTGTTTTTTTACTTTCTTAGGTACCTATACGCTAAACCGCATACAAAACACCTTTTATACAGAAATGGAATAGCTTTACAAAAAAAAAACGTGTTTTGAAGTGTTTATGAACTTGTTAAGTACAAAAATGTCAAAATCCATGCAAATCACTTTATATGATAAAAGAAAGGAATCGTGTAAACCTAAAAACATAAAACGTGTATTTTTTATTTATTATTTATTTATTTTTTTACATTGTTAGGTACCAAAACACTAATATGCATGCAAAGACTGCCATATGGTTAAACGAAACGACAATAGAAAATTGTGTCTTTTGAGTGTTTTTATTTTATATGTAAAAAAAAAAAAAAAAAAAACACTAAAAAGCATGGAAAGCTCATATATGGGAATATATATATTAACATTACCAAAGATTTGTCTTCAGAGTGTTTTGACCTCCTTACGTAACAAAACGTTAAAACGCATGGAAAACACTTTTAATGGGGAAACAAAATAACATTTCTATAAACGTACATTTTAAGTGTCTTTAAGATTATTACGTAGGAAAACGCCAAAATGCATGCAAAGCATTCTATATAAGAAAATAAAGGTGCATTACAAGAAACGAGTTTTTTTTTTAAGTTTTACATGTACCAAAACGTTAAAACGTGTGAAAAGATCCCTTTATGTACAAATAGAACAACATTACCAGAATTTGTTTTTTGAGTGTTTTTCACCTTGTTAGGTAACGAATCGCCGAAATGCATGTATTGCATCCTATATTGGGAAACGAAAGGATATTACGACAAACGTGTATTATGAGTGTTTTTGATCTTCTCAGGTAACACAACGATAAAATGCACGAATATTACTTTTTATATAGAAAGAAAAACGAGGATTCTGAGTGTATTTCACGACAAAGCATCCACTATGACGAAAATAAACGATATTTCCAGAAACATATATTTTTAGTGTTTATAAGTGTGTTAGGTTCCAAAACGCTAAAAAAAAAAGTATGGAAATCGCCATAAATGGGAAAACAAAACAACACAACGAAAAACTTGGATTTTGAATGCTTTTGAGCTACTTACGTACCAAACTGCTAAAAGGCATGCTAAACACACTTTATGGATAAACTCAATAACTTTACCAAAAACGTGTATTTTGAGAGTTTTTGAGCTTGTTTCGTACAAAAAACGACAAAATGCATGCAAAGTACACTATACAGGGAAAGGAAAACACATTACGAGAAACGTGTACCAAAACGATGAAACGTATGAATAGCACTCTATATGAAGAAACAGAAAAAGATTTAAAAAAACGTGTATTTTGAGTGATTTCACGTTCTTAGGGAACGCAACGCGAAAAAGCACGCAAAGCATGCTATATGGGAAAGGAAGCGACATTTCTAGAAACGTGTCTTTTGAGTGTTTATGAGCGTATTAGTCATCAACACGATGCTGAGAAGCATGGAAAGCATCCTATAAGAGAAAACAAAAAGAACATTACAAAAAACTTTTATTTTGAGTGTTTTTGAGCTAAATACGTAGCAAAACGCGTGCAAAAACGTATAAAACGCGTGCAAAACACCCTTTATAGAGAAAAAGAATAAGATTACCAAAAAACGAGTATTTTCAGTGTTTTTCAGGTTGTTACGGAGAAAAACATCAAAATTAATGGAAAAGTACCTATATGGGGAAAGAAAAAAAAACATCACGAGAAAAGTCTTTTGTGAGTTTTTTGAGCTTATTACGAACCAAAACACGAAAACGAATGAATAGCACTCTATTTGAAAAAAAAAAAAAAAACATTACCAAAAACTTTATTTTGAGTGTTTTTCGGATTGTTATGTAGAAAAATACCAAAATGCACACAAAGCTCCATCAATAGGGAAACTAAACGTCATTTCCACAAACATGTGTTTTGAGTCTTAATGAGCGTTTTAGGTATCAAAACACCAAAAAAAAAAAGCAACGAAAGCTCACTATTTGTAAAAAAAAAAAAAAATAAAAAATCACCAAAAAACGTGTCTTTTGAGTGCTTTGAGCTACTTACGTATAAAGACGCAAAGATGCATATAAAGTTCTTTATATGGTGACACGAAAGTAAATTACAAAAATCGTCTTTGATGTGTTTTTGAGATTCTTAAGTAGAAAAAAGCAAAAACATGAAGAGCACCATATATGAAGAAACAGAACAATATTACAAAAAAATGGCCATTTTGTGTTTTCACATTGTTACGTACGAAAATGTAAAAATGCATAGAAATAAACCCATTTGGGGAAACGAAAGAACATTACGAGAAACGTGTATTATTAGTGTTTTTGACCTTCTTATGTACCAAAACGCGAAAATGTGTTAATAGCTCTCCACATGGAGAAACAGAATAACATTACCAAAAAAGCGTGTATTTTTATTGATTTTACAGTGTTATGTATCAAAGCGTCAAGATGGATGCAAAACACCATAAATGGGAAAACGAAACGACATTTCCAGAAACATGACTTTTGAGTGTTTATGAGAGTGCTAATAAGCATGTATGATACCTATATTAAAAAACAAAACAATATTACCAAAAAAAAAAAAAACGTTTCTTTTGAGTGTTTATGAGAGTGCTAAAAAGCATGGTGGGGTACCTATATTGAAAAACAGAACAATATTACCGAAAGCGTGTCTTTTGAGTGTTTTTCATCTATTTACGTATCGAAACTCTAAAATCCATGCAAAACACTCTTTATAGAGAAACATAATTACAATACCAGAAACGTGTATTTAGTTTTTTTTTTTTTAGCTTTTTACGTGTAAAAACACCAAAATGCATGAAAAATACTTTATGCCGGGAAAAGAAGACATTACGAGAAACATTTATCATGTGTGTATTTGAGCTTCTTAGGTACCAAAACGCTTAAAAGCATGAACAGCACTCTATATGGAGAAAGAGAACAATATTACCAAAAACGTGTATTTTGAGTGTTTTTTCATATTGTTAGGTACGAAAACGCGAAAATGTATACAAAGCACACTATATTGGGAAAGGAAACGATATTTCCAGAAATGTGTCTTTTGAATGTTTATTAGCGTGTACACTAAAGTACACTAAAATGCAATGAAAGCATCCTATATTGGAAAAAAAAAGAAAAAAAAACATTACCAAAAAACTTGTCTTTTGGGTGTTTTTTAGTTACGTACCGAAACGGTTAAACGCTTGCAAAACACCCTTCAAGAAGAAATAGAGTAACAATACAAAAAAGTTTTTTTAAGTGTTTCTGATCTTGTTACGTAGAAAAACTGCAAAATGCACTCAAAGTGCTTATGGAATCGATATAGAATAGAAAAGACATTACGAGAAACGTGGGTTATGAGTGTTTTAGAGCTTCTTTGGTACCAAAACGCGAAAACGCATGAATAGCATTTCATATGGAAAAATAGAACAACGTGTATTGTATAGAACAACGTGTATTGTAGGTGTTTTTCAAATAGTTATGTATCAAAACGCAAAAATGCATGCAAAGCACCATCTAGGGGGAAACGAAACTACATTTCCGGAAGTGTTTTGAGTGTCGATAAGGGTATGAGGCACCAAATCGCTAAAAACAATGGAAAGCTCTTTATATAGTAAAAAACAAAACATTACCAAAAACGTGTTTTTTGAGTGTTTTTTTAAAGCTACTAACGTACCAAAACGCAAAAATACATGCAAATATGCAAAACACCCATTTTGGGAAACACAATAACATTACAAGAAAAAGTATTTTGAGATTTTTTTTTTCGTGCTTGTTACTTACAAGAAGGCCAAAATCCCTTTATAGTAAACTATATAGGGATACGAAGGGACATTACGAGAAACGTATATTTTGATTGTTTTTGAGGTTATTAGCTAGAAAAACGCTAAATTTATAAATAGCACTCTGTAAGGATAAACAAAATATTACCAAGACGCCAAAAAGCATAAAAATCACACCACATGGAGACACAAAAGGACTTTATGAGAAATGTCTATTATGAGTTTTTTTTTTTTTTAGCTTCTTTAGGTACCAAAACACAACAACGTACGAATAGCACTCTATATCGAGAAAAGAAAATATCACCAAAATATTTATTTTGAGTGTTTTTCTTACTGTTAGATACCAAAATGCTAAAATTCATGCAAAGCAACCTATATTGGGGGGAAAAACATATTTCAAGAAAGGTGTATTTTTATTTTTATTGGCGTATTACGCACTAAGACGCTAAAAAAAAAAAATAAATAAATAATGGAAAGCTCCCTGCATCGGAAACAAAACCATATAACCAAAAACGTGTATTTTCAGTGGTTTTGAGCTACTTACGTACCAAAATGGTAAAACGCTTGCAAAACGCCCTTCATAGAGAAACACAAAACCTTTACAAGTATTTTAGGTGCTTTTGAGCTTTTTATGAAGAAAAAAGGCCAAAATGCATGCAATATACATAATATATGGAAACGAACAGACAATTCGAGAAACGTTTATTATGAGTGCTTTTGATCTCCTCAGGTACCAAAACGTAAAAACGTGTTTATAGCACTCTATATAGAGAAACAACATTGTCAAAAAACATGAATTTTGAATTTTTTTAACATTCTTAGGTGCCAAAACACCAAAATGCATGCAACGCCCCTTATATGGAAAAACGAAACGAAATTACATTTTTTTTCTTTTGTGCATGTTAAGCACCAAAAGAGAAGCATGGAAAGCACCTTATATGTGAATAGAAAACAATATAACGAAAAACGTGACGTTTGAGTGTTTTTCACTTTTTGTGTACCAAAACACTAAAAACGCATGCAAAATACGCTTTATGGAGAAACAGGAAAACATTACCAAAAATAAGTATTTTGAGTTTTTTTTAGCTTGTTACCAAGAAAAAATGTCAAAATCCATGTAAAGTACCCTATATGGAAAAAGAAAAAAAAAAAAAGACATTACGAGAAACGTGTATTATGAGTGTTTTTGAGCTATCTAGATACAAAAAAACATAAAACGCAAGATTAGCACTCTTTAAGGAAAAAATAGAAAAGAAAAAAACATTTCGAAAAACGCATATTTTGAGTGTTTAATATTGCTAGGTACCAAAACGCCAAAATGCATAGAAAGCACCGTATATGAAGAAAAGAAACGATTTCCAGAAACGTGTCTTTTGAGTGTTTATAACCGTGTTAGGCACCAAAACGCTAAAAAGCATGGAAAGTAGCATATATGGGAGGACAACAGAACATTACCAAAAACGTGTCTTTTGAGTGTTTCTGAGCTACTTACGTACCGAAACGCTAAAACGCGTGCACAACACCGTTTATGGAGAAACAAAACAACTTCAAAAACGTGTTTTTTGAGTGGTTTTGACGCTCTTACGTAGAAAATGCCAAAAATCATGGAAAGTACCATATATGGGGAAACTAAAAGAGATTATGAGAAACGTGTATTGTAAGTGTTTTTGAACTTCCTAGATACCAAAACACTAAAACGCATGAATAGCAATACAGGGTGTCCCATAAGGTTCCATATATATGGTATCACGAACGCCATTACAAGCATAAATCCAGATGTGTTTGAACGTGTTCTTCAGCAGTGGAAGAGACGCACTGAAATGTGTTTTCAACACAAAGGCAGTCATGTAGAGCATATTATGTAAATAAAAAAAAAGATTTTTCTCTATAATAATTATAATAAAATAATTTCTTATATTTTTTCTTATGTAAGGAAACTTTTTTGGACACCCTGTATATGTGGAGAAAAACCAAGATTACCAAAAACCTGTATCTTTAGCGACTTTCACAGTGTTAGGTACGAAAATGCCAATATGCATATAAATTTCCGCATATGAATATGAAACGATGTATCATTTTAGTGTTTATGAGCGTGTTAGACACCAATGCGCTGAAAAGCATTAGAAAACAAAACAGCATTATCAAAAAACGTGTCTTTTGAGTGTTTTTCGAGCTACTTATATATCAAAACACTTAAACGCATGCAAAATACCTTTGGTGAAGAAACATGATAACATTACCAAAAACGTGTATTTTCATTTTGAGCTTGTTACGTAGAAAAACACTAAATGTTGAAAAGTACCCTATATGGGGAAACGAAAAGACATTACGCGAAACGTGCATTATAATTGTTTTAGAGCTTCTTTAGTATCAAAACACGAAATTGCGTGAATAGCACTCTGTATAAAGAGACAGAACAACTGAACAAGAGTATATTGTTTTTCACATTGTTATGTACAAAAACACTAAAATGCCTCAAAAACACAATGTATGGGATAACGAAACGACATTTCCAGAAATATTTTTTGGGTGTTTATTAGCGTGTTAGGCACCAAAACGCTTAAAAAAAAATAAAATAAAACTCCTTATATGGGAAAATAAAACATTTTCTTTCTTCAGCTACTTATGTACCAAAACGCTAAAATGCGTGGAAAACACCCTTCATGGAAAAAAAGGAGATTAACATTACTAGAAACATGTATTTTTTTTTTTTTTTTTTTTTTTACGTATAAGAACGCCAAAGTATTGTATTGTGTATGTGGATACGAAATGACATTACGAGAAACATGAGTTGTGTTTTTGATCTTAGGTGCCAAAGGCCTAATATTACCAAATAAAAAAAAAATTTTAAACATAGACACAGCGAAATACATTCGAAATACATGTTTTTGGTAATTTTGTTCTGTTTCTTCATACAGATACTTTTTATTTTTTTAGGCGTCTTTGTAATAAGTTCAAAACACTTAAAATATTTGTTTTTGGTAATGTTATTATTTTTTTTTCCGTAAACTGTTTTTCATGCGTTTTACTGTTTTGATAGTGAAAACACATGTTTCTGGTATTGTCGTTTCTTCATTTGCATGCATTTTGGCTCTTTCGTACCTAACAGTATGGTAATGTTGTTTTGTTCCTCCATATAGAGTGCTTTTGACGTATTTTAGAGTTTTTTTTATTTAAGAAGCTGAAAAACACTAACATTACACGTTTTTCCTAATGTCCTTTCGTCTCCCCATGTAGGGTGCTTTACACTTTGACGTTTTAATACTTAACAATGTAAAAAACACAAAAAAAAATTTTCATGGCAATGATGTTCTCTTTTTATATATATAGAAAAATACTATTTATTCGTTTTACTGTTTTGGTACCTAAGAAGTTTAGAAAAACTTGTCATAAATAATACTTGTAACACCTCTTAGTAAGAAGCTCAAAAACAGTCAAAAGACACGCTTTTTATAATATGTTTTTTTTTTTTTTTTTATTTCATACATTATTTTCATTGCATTTGAGCGTTTTGAATGTTTTTTTTTTTTTTACTTTGTTAGGTTGCAAAATACCCAAATGAATACAAATTACTCTATATTGAGAAAAAAATAATAATAATATGACTAGAAACGTGTCCTTTGAGTGTTTTTGAGCGTGTTAGGCACCAAAACGGTAAAAAAGCATGGAAACCATACAAAAATACAAAACAACATTATCAAAAACGTGTCTTCGAAGTGCAAAACATTCTTATGGAGGAAAAATAAAATTACCAAAAAAAAGTGGATTTTGAGTTTTTTATTTTTCTCTTTAGCTTCTTAGCAACAGAAACGTCAAAATCCATGCAAAGCACTATATATGATAAAATGATATTATCAGAAAAGTTTATTATATGTGTTTTATTTAGATTCTTAGGTATCATAAACGCGTGAACAACATTCAACATGGAGAAACAGAACAACATTACGAAAAACGTGTTTCTCGTAATGTTGTTGAGTGATCTTCACATTTTTAGTACAAAACTCCAAAATGCATGCAAAACACTCTATATGAGTAAACGAAATGTAAGTACCAGAATCCCATCTTTTGAGTGTTTTTGAGCGTGTTAGGCACAAAAACGCTAAAAACCATGGAAAGCACCTTATATGAGGATATAAATCAACATTAACAAAAACGTGTCTTCTGTGTGATTTTAAGCTTCTTCCATACCAACACGCTCAAACGAATGCAAAACACTCTTTATGAAAAAAAAAAAGTAATAACATTGCAAAAATTGTAAATTTTTTATGTTTTTGAACTCCTTAAGTAGAAAAACGGCAAAATGCAAGCAAAGTACCATATACTGGGAAATGAAATATTACCAGAAACGTATATAATGAGTGCTTGTAAGCTTCTTAGGTACTAAAACCCTGAAACGCGTGAAAACACTTTATATGGAGAAAAAGCAAAACATTACCAAAAACATGTTTTGAGTGTTTTCACCTTGTTAGGTATCAATACGCCAAAATGCATACAAATCAAGTGATTTGAAGAAGCAAAACAATATTACGAAAACCGTGTATTGTATGTGTGTTTGACCTAGTTAGGTACCAAAAGCCCTATATGGGAAAACAAAATGAGTCTTTTAAATTTTTTAAGCTACATACGTACCAAAATGCTAAAATGCACTCAAAACACCCTTTATAGAGACAGAGTAACATTACCAAAAACAAGTGTTTTCAGTGTTTTTGAGCTTGTTACGTATATGAACGCCAAAATACATTCAAAGCAATCTATATGGAAAGACAAAAAAGACATTACGAGAAACATGTATTTTGAATGTTTTTGAACTTCTCAATTACCAAAACGCTAAAACGCATGGAGAAACAGAACAACACTACCTAAAAAACATGTATTTTCAGTGTAATTAACATTGTTAGGTACCAAAAAGCCAAAATGCATGTAAAGCACCTTATATGGAGAAAGGAAACCATGTTTTAAGAAACGTTTTTGTTGAGTAATTATGGATGTGTTAGGGACCAAAACGCTAGAAAGCATCGAGAGTATCCTATAAAGGAAAACAAAACATTACCAAAAATACTTCTTTTTTCAGTGTTTTTTACACTGTTTGGTACGCTAGTTGCGTACCAAAATGCTGAAAAGCAGAGAAAACACCCTTTATGGAGAAAATGTACAACTTTACCAAAAAAAGTGTATTTTCATAGATTTTGAGCTTGTTACGTACAAAAATTCTAAAATGCATGGAAAGTACTCTATAAGGGGAAAGAAAATAATATTAAGAGAAACGTATATTATAAGAGTTATTAAATTTTTTGAGTACCAAAACGTTATAAGGCATGAATAGCACTCTGTATGGTGAAACAAAGAATCATTACCAAAGACGTGTATTTTGAGTGTTTTTCCGAGTGTTAGGTACCAAACGCCACTTTAAATGGGTAAACGAAAGGTCATTAACAGAATTGTGTCTTTTGGTAGTTTTTAGGGTGTTAGCCACGATAAACGTTAAAAAGCATAAAAATAACCCTATATGGAAAAAGATAAATCATTGGCAAAAGCGTGTCTTTTGAGTGTTTTGAACTATTTACGTACCAAAACGCTAAAACGCATACAAAACACCTTTTATAGAAAAACAGAAAATATATATGCATATATGGAGAAAGGAAACGACCTTTCCAGAAACGTGTCTTTTGAGTGTTTTGAGCGTGCTAGGCAACAAAACGCTACAAAACATGGAAAGCACCCTATATGAAAATATAAATTATTATAAAAAACGTGACATTTGAGTGTTTTTTACTTAATTTCGCAACAAAAAGCTAAGAGTCATGCAAAACACGCTTTATAGCGAAACAGAATAGCATTACCAAAAACAAGAGTTTTTAAGTGTTTTTTAAGCTTCTTACGTAAAAAAAATAATAAATAAATAAATAAAAATTCCAAACGCCAAATTCCGAATTCCAAATTCCAAAACGCCAAATTCCATGGGAAGTACCCTATATGGGAAATGGAAACACCGTGCGATGAACGTGTATTATGAGTGTTTTTAACCTTGGGCCCCAAAACGCGATAACACATAAATAACTCTCTATATGGAAAAACAGGATATTACCAAAAAACGTATATTTTGAGTATATTTCACACCAAACCGATAAAATGCATGCAAAGCACCCTTCATAGCGAAAAGAAGCGAGACTTAAAGAAACGTGTCTTTTGAGTGTTTATGAATGTGCTATGCATCTAAACGCTAAAAAAAAAAAAAAAAAAAACGTATGGAAAACTCGTATAAGTAAAAAAAAAAAAAATCTGTTTTCACTACTTACGTACAAAAAAAAAAATAAATAAAACTCATGCAAAACACTCTTTAGGGAAAAAGAGAATAACTTTTCCAAAAACAAGTATATTTAGTGGTTTTGAGCTTGTATAAAAAAAACGCCAAAATACATGCAAATCATCCTATAAGGAGAAACGAAAAGACATTACCAGAATCGTGTGTTAGGTGTGTTTTTGAGTTTCTTAGGTAAAAAAAAAAAAAAACGTTAAAAAGCATGAATAGCACTCTATATTAGCAAAAACGAGCATTTTGTGAATATCACATTGTTACGAAGCAAAAAAAAAATAAAAATGTATGTAAAGCACACTATTAAGGGAGAAAGAAAACGAAATTTCCAGAAACGTGTCTTTTGAACGTTTACGAGCGTGCAAGGCACCAAACCCATAAAAAAAAAAGCATGGAAAAAGCACCATATAGTAAAAAAAAAAAAAAAAAAAAAAACATCAAAAAGTTTGTCACCAGTGTTTATCAGCTACATACTTACCAAAACGCTGAAATGCATTAAAAACCCTTTATGTAGAATCAAAATAACATTACCAAAAAACATGTAATTTAAGTGTTTTCCTGCTAGTTAAGTAGAAAAACGCAAAAAAGTATAGAAAATACTCTATTAGAAAACTAAAATTACGGGGAATAATTACGGGCAATAGCACTCCATATGTAGAAACTGAACATTGTTACCATAAAACGTGTCTTTTGGGTATTTTTCACAATGTTAGGTACCAAAACGCCAAAATATCTATAAATCAATTTATATGGGGAAAGGAAACATTACCAGAAAAGTGTCTTTTCCGTGTTCTAGGCACCAAAACGCTAAAATGTATAGAAAACACCCTATATTGCAATATAAACAACATTACTAAAAATGTCTTTTGAGTGTTTTGTGTTTATGAGCTTCTTACGTACCGAGAAAGATAAAAAGAACGCAAAACACAGTTTATTTAAACAAAATAGCATTACCAAAAACATATATTTTGTTACGTACAAAAATAATAAAATGCAAGGAAAATAATCTATTTCGGAAATCAAACGATATTAAAAGAAATGTTTATTTTAAAAAATGTTGTGTACGAAAATGATAAAACGCGTAAATAGCACTTTATGTTGAGAAATTGAAAATTACCGAAAACGTTTGTTTTGGGTGCATTTTACACTGTTAGGTACTAAAACGCAAAAATATATACAAAACACCTTATATGGGGAAACGAAAAAACATCGCCAGAAACGTTTTATTTTATTTTTTTTTTATTATTTTTATTTTATTTTTTTTTTAGGTACCGAAACTCTAAATGCATGAATAGCACTCTATCTGAAGAAACAGAACAGATTTACTAAAATAATTTATCTCGTTTTTTTTTTTTTTTTTTACTTTGTTAGGCACTAAAACGCCAAAATGCATGCAAAACACTGTATATGGTGAAACAAAATGACGTGACCAGAAACGTGTCGTTTGAGTGTTTTTGAGCGTGTTACACACCAAAACATTAAAAAGCATGGAAACCGCCCTATATTGTAACATAAAACATTATTAAAAACGTTTATTTAGAGTATTTAGGAGCTTTTTAGGTACCAAAATCCTAAAACGCATGCTGAACATTCTAATTGAGAAACAGAATAACAATACCAAAAAGATGTATTTTGAGTATTTTTTACTTCTTGGGAAAAGAAAGTGAAAATGCATGAAATTACCCTATATGATGAAACAAAACGATACTATAAAAAAAAAAACGAGTATTATGGGTGTTTCCTTTTAGATTCTTAGGTAACAAAATGCTAAACCGTGTGAATAGCATTTAATATAGAGAAACAGAGCATTACGAAAAAAAAAACGTGTATTTTGAGAGTATTTCACATTGTCAGTAATCAAAACGCTAAAATGCATGGAAAGCACTCAGTATAGGAAAATAAAAACCAGAAACGTGTTATTTGAGTGTTTTTTGAGAATAATAGGCACGAAAACGTTACAAAGCATGAAAAGCACCCTATATGGGAATACAAATCAAGATTAACAAAAACGTATTTTATATGTTTTTACGCTTCTTCCATACCAAAATGCTCAAACGCATGCAAAACACCCTTTATGGTCAAACGGAATAACATTACCGAAATCATGGATTGCGTGTGTGTTTTTTAACCTCTTACGCAGACAACACCAAAATACATGCAAAGTACCCTATATCGGAAAACGAAATTATATTAACAGAAACATGTATAATGAATGTTTTTTTTATAGCTTCTTTGGTACCAAAACACTAAAACGCGTACAAAAAGAGCTACCATAAAACTGAGAAAAAAAAAATCGTGCATTTAATGCAAAGTACCATATAAGGGGAAACAAACAGACATTACGAGAAATGTGTATTATGAATGATTTTAAGCTTTTTAGGTGCTGAAACTATAAAACACGTGATTGGCACTTCATATGGAGAAACAGAACATCATCAAAAACATTTCTTTTGATTTTTTTTTTTTTTTCATGTTGTTAGTGTCATGTTATTGGCCGAGTTTACCTTGAATGGGATCACGTTTTCTTAGTGTCCCCGTGTTCCGGTTACCTGCCATTCGGACATTATCCTTATTATTGTTATAAGTAGTGTAAGGCTTATTTACCCATTTTATATCATGTAGTGTTATTCTCTTCATAATTTAAGTTCTCTATATCTTTATATGTATAAGGAAGGGAGTATAATTGAGGTGAAATACGTTGAAAACGAGGGGAGCTTGAGTGGGCAACAACACATTCCAAGGAGGGGAAAAAGGCAGAGCGCCTTAGGTCGTGAGGAAAGGTGGAGGGATAGCGTCTCTCAGGGAAGGATCTTGGTGTGGATTGGTGATGGAGTGAGTTTGTGGAGGTATTAGTGGTGTAGCGGTATAACCTTGATATCCAGGATCAGGTTAGTGAGTCTTTTGTGGTACCAAGAGCTCTTGTCCGCTGAAATTCGGTTGTTGAGTTGTGCCGGTGACGCTGTTGGGAGGGGTCATAGGTCAAACTGGCAGCCATTTTGTGAGTGGAGGTTGTGGTGTTAACCTTGGAAGTTGGTGTTGTGGTGTATTGGTGATTTTGGGGACGATGTTATGGTGTTATGGGTAATCTCTGGTGATAATGGTAATCTCTTGTGAGGTTTGAGGAGGTGAAATTCGGGAATTATTGTCTGGGGACGCGGAAATGGCGTCCGGGTAAATTCCTGCGGTTGAGGGGAAACATTTCTGTGACTGGTGGAGGTGTAAACGGGTTCTGGTGACGTGGGAAGTGACGAGAACGTCATGTAGTAACGTGTGCTACCTCATGTTGTTTGTGAATTATTATTAGTATTAATATATGTGCTTGTAACATAGAATAAACGTGTTTTCTACCCCTCCAACAACAATCTGGTATTAGAGGTAATTCCAGGTGTGCTGAGTCAAGGTAAAGGTGGAGTAAGAGATCATTCTGACGATTTCGGATAGGTCGGGTAGGCACTCGAAGCCTTTAAAAATCCAGACCTTTAAAACTTTCCTGGATCAGTGTAACGTCCATTTTCTTGGAGAGATAACCGGGATCGTACGATTGCGGGTAAGTAGGCGATCGTGACAGAATATGGGGGCCTGTCCGGGATTTTTGAAAATTTGTGGGGTGTAACGAGTGTTACATGGTGATTGTTGTTGGGAGGAATTTACCTGTGTGGAATATTTCTTTAAAACTGTGCATGTATTGTGGTGAATATTTGGAGGAATATTTTGTGAATATTTTGTGGAGTGTAGTGATTGTAATCATGGCCGCTAGACGTGTTGAGATGTTCCTTCTGTCGAGAAGTGTGCATGATCTGTACACACTAACCAAGGAGGAATTGTGTTCAGTGGCTGAGAGGTTTCAAGTGGAGTTGAAATCCAAGAAAAAGGAGGAAATGCAGGCGGAGTTGAAAAATGCTCTTGTGGAGAGGAGCTGGTTTGAAAATGATGGTGGTGAAAGTGAGGATAATGATGAGGAGAGTGTAGAGGAAGGTGCTGGGGTCAGTGAGATAAACCTGGGTGCTTTTGGTGGAACAGATGGCCTTTCTAGTAGTGAAAAATTTGAGTTAATGAAACTTCAAATACAGATGCAGAAGGAACAGAAACAGCAAGAGATGGAGTTAAAGAGGGAACAGAAGCAGCAAGAGATGGAGTTAAAGAGGGAGCAAATACAGATGCAAAAGGAGATTGAGATAGAAAAAATTAGAGCAGAAAGTAAAAATAAAGTGAACGGGACCAGGGCAGGAAATGGTGCTCAAGGCAACGGGGATTTAGAGAGAAGGGCCATCAGTATGCCTAACTTTGTGGAAGGGGAGGAAGAAAACTTCTTTTTTCAATTTGAAAAAGCTGCAAAGATGATGGGATGGGATGAAAATGATTGGGCAATAATAGTCCAGTCTAAATTTGAGGGAAGGGCCCGAGCGGTATATGTGAATTTGAGTGAGCGAGAGGCGCGTGATTATGAAGTGGTAAAGGAAGCGGTGTTGGGATCAACCCTTCTATGTCCGGATGTGTACCGGGAAAGGTTCCGCAGGACGACAAAACGCCCAGGTGATACTTATCTCGGGATGGCTCGAGAGGTTATCCTTAAACTGGACCGGTGGCTGAAGGCCGAGGAAGCCACTACGCTTGAAGAGGTAAAAGGAGTTATACAGATGGAACAATTTATGAGCCAAATGCCCCTCAGTGTAAGATGTGAGCTCGCATCACACGACGTGAAAGACGTGATGGAAGCCGGACGCAGAGCTGACAAGTACTGTGCGGTCCGTGGGCTGAACGGAGATGAACACCATGAAGGGAGAAAGCCATTCTCCAGCAGAAATGATGGTCATCAGAGATATAAGAATGACAGTCAGATGAGCTCGACATCAGTCCACAGATCAAACCAGCCCCGCCCTAACAACTATAGTTTTCCCCACACTTACACCATGCCCCCGCCAGCCGACCACAACATGAGGTCTACGCCCTATGGGAGTAGGCCCAGGAGCACTACCTATTACCAGAAGGGTAGTGGGGATGAAGGTGCAGTTAAGTGCCTTGGATGTGGAAGTAGCGGGCATAGGAAGTTCCAGTGTCCGAAGGGACGGCCGAAGCCAGTGGGAGCAGTTGCCGCCCAAAGAGACCTGATAAAGTATGTGGAGAATATGAATGCAGAGATACAAGAGGAGCCGCCGAAAGATGAGGGCTTTGAGCACTTCACCAGTAAGGGCACAGTGAAAGTGGAGGGAAGTCCAGAGAAGGTGATCAGAATCCTTCGGGATACGGGAGCTAACCAGAGTCTGATCTTAAGTAGTGTACTCCCATGGAATGAGGAGACCAGCACTGGCAGAGAGGTCTCATGCAAGGGTGTAGGAGGCAAGTTCAGTATTCCCCTGCACAAAGTTTGGCTGGACTGTGGATACGTCACTGGAGAGGTGACGGTGGGAGTGAAGGAGGCACTGCCCGTAGATGGAGTGGATATGCTGGTTGCGAACGACCTAGCTGGAGGTCGAGTTATCCCTAAACTTCAGATGGTAGACAACCCTCTGATAGGGATGACAGAAACCACCACTCCAGCAGCAGTCTCTCACTCAACAGATGGGGAAGCAGAGGTGCCTGAATTGTTCCCAGTCTGCGCAGTGACCCGAGCGATGGCCCGGAAGGAACGCATGGACACCGAGGGAGCAACGCAGGTGGACGAAGGCCTGGGCGTTCTGTTTGAGGAACCTGATGAAAAAGGAACTAACCCGGAGTGCGCGAGTGGTGAACCGGTTGTAGGTCAGGTGGAGCCCAACCTTGATTTTCTGGTAGAAAAGAACGAGTTGATAAAAGCTCAGGAGAGTGATGAAAGCTTGAAGTCTGCTTGGAATGAGGCTAACAGGCTGGGTGAGCTTGATAATGAGTACGTGGGCTACTACGTGAATAACGGGGTATTAATGAGAAGTTGGAGGCCCCTGACAGCCCCAACCTCCGATCACTGGATGGTGAAAAGGCAGATTGTGGTACCATGGGTGTATAGGAAGAAAATTTTGGAGATGGCACACGAAGGTAATCTGGCAGGACACCTGGGGGTCAGAAAAACCCTAGGAAAGATCCTGTGTCATTTTTACTGGCCCAGAGTGAGAGGTGATGTGAAAGAGTTTTGTAAAACTTGTGGTTTGTGTCAGAAGGTGGGCAAGCCGAACCAGGTGATTCGCCCTGCCCCCCTTCAGTCTATACCTGTGGTCGAGGAACCATTCAGTAAGGTGGTGATAGACTGTGTAGGTCCTTTACCAAGGACCCGGAGGGGGAACCAGTACTTGCTGACTATTATGTGTATGTCATCCAGGTTTCCTGAGGCCATTCCCCTCAGGAGTATAAACTCTAAAAACATTGTGAGGGAACTGGTGAAATTTTTCTCCTGGGTGGGAATTCCTAAGGTGTTGCAGTCAGACCAGGGAAGTAATTTCACTTCTCGTGCGTTCAAGGAAATCCTAAGGGGTCTAAAGATTGAACAGAGACTGTCGAGTGCTTATCATCCTCAGTCTCAGGGTTGTGTAGAAAGATTTCACCAAACTCTTAAAAACACTCTCAGGATGTATTGTGAGGAGATGAGTGTTCAGTGGGATGAGGCATTGCCACTAGCCTTATTCGCGTTAAGGGACAGTGTGCAGGAGTCAACTGGTTTCAGCCCATTTGAGTTAGTGTATGGCCATGAGGTGAACGGTCCTTTAAGGATGGTGAAAGAAAAATGGTTAGGAGCAGAGGAGCCTCATACTGTGGTGAAATATGTATCTGATTTCAAGGACAGATTGATGAGAGCTAGGGAAATTGCTCGGGAAAATCTGAAAAATAGTCAGAGTGAAATGAAAGGCTGGTATGACAAGAAGGCGAGGGCCAGATCTTTCCAGCCTGGGGACAAGGTCTTGGTTCTTTTCCCATTGCAGGGTGATCCTTTCAAAGCCAGGTTCAGCGGGCCTTGGGAGATTGAGAGGAAAATGAGTGATGTAAATTACATTGTAAAAACTCCAGGGAGGAAGAAAAGGAACCAGTTGTGTGATGTAAACATGTTGAAGCCATTTCATGAAAGGGACAGAGAAAATGGAGGTGAAGTAGTAGAAGGAGAAAGAACTGTGAGTGTTGTAAATGTAACCACTGAGGCGGAAGAGAAGTGGTCTGAAGTGAAATTGAGCAGGTGTGAAGGGATGGTGCTACAGAACTCAGCTGTGTTAGGGAATATAAATGATAAACTGTGGCACATGGAGCCGGAGAAGAAGGAGAGGATTAGGGAGATAATTGAAAGGTTCAGTTCTTTGTTCCCTGATGCACCTAGAAAAACAAATGTGGTGGTGCACGATGTGGATGTTGGGGAGGCTGAACCCATCAAACAGCATCCCTACAGAGTTAACCCGCAGAAAAGAGAGATCATGAGAAAAGAAGTAGAGTATATGCTGGAACACGACTTGATTGAGCCCAATGAGAGCCCATGGAGCTCACCATGTGTGCTGGTGCCCAAGCCTGGTAAAGAGAGTTTCCGTTTCTGTACGGACTATAGGAAGGTTAACATGGTGACAAAACCTGATGCTTACCCTATCCCTAGAGTTGATGACTATATAGATCATGTGGGAAGTGCCAACTTCATAACAAAAATTGACTTGTTAAAGGGATACTGGCAAGTAGGACTCACTGAGAGGGCAAAAACCATATCAGCTTTTGTCACCATGGATGGATTATACCAGTACAAAGTTCTTCCGTTTGGGATGAAGAACAATGGGAGCTCTTTTCTGAGGTTAATGAACAGAGTACTGAAGGGCTTGAAGGGATGTTCTGTGTACATAGATGACATATTGTTGTACACTGAGAGTTGGGAAGAACATGTGCAGCTGCTGGAGGAAGTGTTCAGGAGGCTGGATGATGCCAACCTTACTGTCAACTTAGCAAAAAGTAATTTCGTGCAAGCTGACGTGGAGTACTTAGGCTTCAAGGTTGGGAAAGGTGAAGTGAGAACCGTGGAAGCCAAGGTAAAAGACATTGTAAATCTCCCTCCACCCACCAATAGGAAGGAGATACTGAGATTCTTAGGGGCCAGTGGATATTACAGGCGTTTTTGTAAGAATTTCTCTGATGTTGCCATGCCCCTGACCAAGTTGCTGAATAAGAAGTCAAAATTTTGTTGAGATGAGCTATGTGAGGAAGCTTTTGTGGAGATTAAGAAAATGTTAGTCAGTGCCCCGGTGCTGCGCATGCCTGATTATGAAAAACCATTTGTATTGTACGTGGATGCCAGTCAGAATGGTGTGGGTGGTGTGTTAATGCAAGAACATGAGGGAATGGAGCACCCCATAGGCTATTATTCTAAGAAGTTGTTACCATATCAAAGGGCTTACAGCACTATTGAGAAAGAGGCTTTGGGCCTAGTGCTGAGTTTGAGTCATTTTGAAGTGTACGTCAAAGGGACGGGACAGCCTGTGCAGGTCTTCACCGACCACAATCCGCTCATTTTCTTGCATAAAATGAAAAACTCCAATCAGAGGCTGATGAGGTGGTGCCTGGTCTTGCAGGACTATAACTTAGAGATTCACCATGTGAAAGGCAGTGAGAATATTATTGCCGATGCCTTGTCCCGCGCACCACCTAGTCGTGAGGCATCCTAATCAGGTGCCTCACGCCTCTTTTGGGAAGGGGATGTCATGTTATTGGCCGAGTTTACCTTGAATGGGATCACGTTTTCTTAGTGTCCCCGTGTTCCGGTTACCTGCCATTCGGACATTATCCTTATTATTGTTATAAGTAGTGTAAGGCTTATTTACCCATTTTATATCATGTAGTGTTATTCTCTTCATAATTTAAGTTCTCTATATCTTTATATGTATAAGGAAGGGAGTATAATTGAGGTGAAATACGTTGAAAACGAGGGGAGCTTGAGTGGGCAACAACACATTCCAAGGAGGGGAAAAAGGCAGAGCGCCTTAGATCGTGAGGAAAGGTGGAGGGAAGGCGTCTCTCAGGGAAGGATCTTGGTGTGGATTGGTGATGGAGTGAGTTTGTGGAGGTATTAGTGGTGTAGCGGTATAACCTTGATATCCAGGATCAGGTTAGTGAGTCTTTTGTGGTACCAAGAGCTCTTGTCCGCTGAAATTCGGTTGTTGAGTTGTGCCGGTGACGCTGTTGGGAGGGGTCATAGGTCAAACTGGCAGCCATTTTGTGAGTGGAGGTTGTGGTGTTAACCTTGGAAGTTGGTGTTGTGGTGTATTGGTGATTTTGGGGACGATGTTATGGTGTTATGGGTAATCTCTGGTGATAATGGTAATCTCTTGTGAGGTTTGAGGAGGTGAAATTCGGGAATTATTGTCTGGGGACGCGGAAATGGCGTCCGGGTAAATTCCTGCGGTTGAGGGGAAACATTTCTTTGACTGGTGGAGGTGTAAACGGGTTCTGGTGACGTGGGAAGTGACGAGAACGTCATGTAGTAACGTGTGCTACCTCATGTTGTTTGTGAATTATTATTAGTATTAATATATGTGCTTGTAACATAGAATAATCGTGTTTTCTACCCCCCCAACAACAATCTGGTATTAGAGGTAATTCCAGGTGTGCTGAGTCAAGGTAAAGGTGGAGTAAGAGATAATTCTGACGATTTCGGATAGGTCGGGTAGGCACTCGAAGCCTTTAAAAATCCAGACCTTTAAAACTTTCCTGGATCAGTGTAACGTCCATTTTCTTGGAGAGATAACCGGGATCGTACGATCGCGGGTAAGTAGGCGATCGTGACATTAGATACCAAAATGTTAAAATCCATGCAAAACACTATATAGGGGAAACGAAATGATATTACCAGAAACGTGTCTTTTTGAGTTTCTGAGTGTGCTATGCATGAAAATGCTTAAAAGCATGTAAAGCACCCTATATTAAAACACAAAACCTAACCAAAAAAGTACCTTTTGAGTGTTTTTTGAGTTTTTTACGTATCACAGCACTAAAACGCATGAAAGAGCCTTTATGAAGAAACAAAAGCATCAGGAAAAATGTGTGTTTTCAGTATTTTGGGCTTATTAGATAGAGAAACATCAAAATGCATGGATATTACACTATATGATAAAATAAACGATATTATCAGAAACGTGTATTATGACTGTTTTTGAGATTCTAGGTACCAAGAGTCAAAAACGCGTGAATAGTATTATATATGGAGAAACAGAACACCATTACCAAAAAGTTTTTTTTTTTTTCACATCCAAAATCCATGCAGATCACTGTATACGGAGAAGTCAAACGACATTATCAGAGGCGTGTGTTTTTATTTATTATTTGTTTATTTATTTATTTTTTTTTTTAGCGTTTTAGGTAACAAAACACTAAAATCCATGGAAAGCCCCCTATATTGGTATACAGAACAATATTAAAAAAAAATGTCTTTTCATTGATTAGGATCTTCTTACGTATCAAAATGCTAAAACGCATGAAAAAAAAAAGCATTTATGGAAAAACAGAACAGCATTAATAGAAATGTTAATTTTCAGTGTTTTTGAGCTTATTATGTATAAACGCGGTAAAATGGATGCATAGAACCCTATATGGTGAAAAAAAAAAAAAACGTAATTACCAGACGCGTGTATTTTTTTTTTTTCCTTTTTTTAACAATGTAAGGTACCTAAAGCAGCTAAACTTTAAAACGCGTGAAGGACGCTCTACATGTAGAAACTGAACAACTTTACAAAAAAAAAAAAGTGTTTTGAGTGTTTTTCACATTGTCAAAATGCACACAAAGCTTTTTTTTTTTCTATAGGAAAACGAATCGACATAACCTGAAACGTGTTTTCAGCGTTTTAGGCACCTGAACGCTAAAATATATGGAAAGCATTTTATATTGGAATACAAAATATTACCAAAAACTTGTCTTTTGAGTGTTTTTAGCTTCCTACATACCAAAACGCTAAAACGACTACAAAACACACTTCATGGGGAAACAAAATAACACAACAAAAAACGTGCATATTCACTGTTTCTGAACTTCTTAAGTACAAAAACGCCAAAATATATGCGAAGTACCATATATGGGAAACAAGATGATATTAAAAGAAACATACCTTTTGAGTATTTCTGAGCTTCTTAGTCACTAAAACGCTGAAATGCATGGAAGATTATACATGGAATACAAAACACATTACAAAAAGCGTGTATTTTGAGTGTTTTTCAACTTATTACGAACAAGTGTTACAAGTATTACGTATTACAAGTGCTTCTGAACTTTTTCGGTACCAAAACGGTAAAACGCATATATAGTATTTTCTTTTATAGAAAAAACAGAACAACGTTACATACCTCACATGATCAAAAACACTCAAATTACATGTCTTCTGTAATGTTATTATGTATCTTCAAATAATGTGTTTTGCATGCATTTTAGAATGTAAAAATCCCCCCGGCAAAAAAAAAAAAAAAAATCCAATAACACGTATTTAGTAATGTTTTTTTTTTTTTTGTTTCTCAGTATAAAGAACTTTCCATATTTTTTTGCGTCTTTGTGCATAAAATGCAAAAAAAAAAAAGACATAACATCTTTTCGTTTATCTTTATAGGATGTATGCATGCATTTTGGTGTTTTTGGTGGTGCTGTTTTGTTTCTTCATGTAGGGTGCTTTGCATGCATTTTGACGTTTTGTTACCTTACAAGGTGAAAAATAAATAAATAAAAATTTTATATATTTTTTTTTTGGTAATACTTTTCTGGTTCTCCATAAAGAGTGCTTTTTACACGTTTTAACATTTTGGTACCTAAGAAGTTCAAAAACACTTATAATAAACGTTTTTGGTAATATCGCTTCGTTTCCCTGTATAGTGTCATTTGCATGCATTTTGGCGTTTTGGTACCTAACGAGCTTAAAAAAAAAGAAAATAAATAAATCAAACGTTTTTGGTCATGCATTTGTTTCAGCGTTTTGGTATCTAATAAGATGAAAAATATTGAAAATACACACTTTTGGTAATGTTCTGTTTCTCCACATAGAGTGTTTTTCACACGTTTTAGCGTTTTTTTTGGTACATAAGAAACTCAAAAACAATTATAGCACACGTTTCTTGTAACATCTTTTCTTTTAGTTTTTCGTTTCTTGGCGTTTTGGTACCTCACACGGTCGAAAACCCTCAAATTACGTTTTTGTTTTGTCATTGTGTTTTTATTTCATAGAGGGAGTTTTGGATGCATTTTAGGGTTTTGGTACGTAAGAAGAGAAAAAAACTCAAATGACAGGAGTCTGGTAACGTTATTTTGGTGTTTTCCATGCTTTTTAGCGTTTTTGTCTATATAAGGCTCAGAAGCACTCAAAAAATACGTTTCTGGTAATAATGTTTTGGTAGCTAACAAGCTAAAAGACTGTCAAACTGCACATTTTTTGGTCACGCTGTACTATTTATTTATTTACTTTTTCTTCATTTAGCGTGCTTTCACTCTCAAACTCAAAATCAATCATAACACGTTTCCGATAATATATTTTCTTTTATAAGTATATATTACTTTACATGCTTTTTGGAGTTTTGCTACCTCAGACTGTCAAAAACACTCAAATAATGTTTTTTTTTTATTTATTGTTTTTTTCACATACATTTTAACTTTTTTGCATGTAAGAAGGCCAAAAACACTCAAATGACAAATCTTTGGTAATATAATTTTTTCTTTTTAATTAATGGTTCTTTCCATAATTATATATGTATGTATATATATATATATATATATATATATATATATATATATATATATATATATATATATATATATATATATATATATATATATATATATATATATATATATATATATATATATATATATATATATATATATATATTTTTTTTTTTTTTTTTTTTTTTTTTTTTTGTCTCTATGTATAAAACGCTGAAAACACCGAAACGACACGTTTCTGTTTCTGTCGTTTCGTTTATCTTCATAAGATTATATTCATCCATTTTGGCGTTTTGGTACCTAAAATGACATAAAACAGTCAAATTTCACGTTTTTCATCATGTGAAAATATTTTTCATCATGTGAATATTTATTCTTATAGTGTGGTTTGCATGCATGAAGGGGTTTTAGTACCTTACAAGCTGTAAGCACTCAAAATACATGTTGTACTGTTTCCCCATATAGAGTAGTATTCACGCATTTTAGTTTTTTGGTACATAAGAACATAAGAAGATAAGAAATAAGGGAAGCTGCAAGAAGCGACCAGGTTTACACGTGGCAGTCCCTGTATGAAATATACCTTTTTTCATCTATTACCCCCATCCATAAACCCGTCTAATCTTCTCTTAAAGCTCCCTAATGTTCTAGCACTAAGAACATGATTACTGAGTCCGTTCCACTCATTTACCACTCTTTTTGAGAACCAGTTTCTTCCTATCTCCTTCTTAAATCTAAGTTTTTTTTAAGCTTGAACCCGTTATTCCTTGTTTTATCCTGGTTGCTGATACTAAGAATTTTACTTACATCCCCCTTGTTATAACCCTTAAGTACCACTTAAAGACTTATATTAGGTCCCTTCTTAACCTACGTGTCTCTAAAGAATGTAAATTTAACAGCTTCAATCTCGCCTCGTAAGGAATACTCCTCATCCCCTGTATCCTTTTAGTCATTTTCCTCTGTACTGATTCTAATAGACCAATATTTTTCCTGTAATGCGTGGACCAGAACTGCATAGCATAGTCTAGATGAGGTCTGATCAGCGCCAAGTATAACTTTAATATTACTTCCGGCCTTCTAATTTTAACACTCCTAAAAATTAATCCTGGTACCCTGTTTACGCTGTTTCTGGCCTCTATGCATTGTTCCCCTAGATGGAGTTCAGAGCTAACTATAACTCCTCTTTTTCGTACCCTGTACCTGTAACACAAGTTTCTACTAATATCGTTTCTTTTCTCCATATAGGATAGCTTGCATGCATTTTGGCGTTTTGATTCCTTATGGTCATAAACACTCGAATTGCACGATTTTGGTAATGTTATTTTTTTTTTTTTTTTATATATAGTGTTATTGTGCATTCAATTTAGCGCTTTGGTACCCCACTAACTTAACACACACACACACACACACACACACACACACACACACACACACACACACACACACGATGACCATCTAGCATGTAAAAGTGATCATATCTCTTGCCAGAGAGAGAGAAAGAGAGTGTGTGAGTGTGTGTGTGTGTACAATCAATCGTCACATTACAATTTCGTCACCTCTGTTCTGAGTTGATGATTGATGATGCTCATCACTTTCCCAATCGATAAGGATGCTTGGATTGTTGGTAGCGTGGAGGACCGGAGTGAGGTGGTGGTTTTGGTAGCTTGGAGGTCGTGGGTTGTTGGTTGATATAGCGATGTGGGCGAATTAAAGACACAATGACGAGAGCTGTAATCTTGGACAATTTACCTTCCTCTTCTATCAATAATATATTTGCATCTGACAGCCATGACATGTCTTCTCTCTCACCTATCACGAATGATCACATATCTGCACTTGATTTTCCAGAATTCCAACATGAATGACTCGCTATCCAAAATTCTTTCAGGAACGTTGTCTCGCTCCCTGGTGAACCTCTGGGCAACACAGACGTCATCACTCACGCTATTCATTTGACGCCTGGGTCCAGACCATCTTACACACCGAGCTAAAGGATGCCACACAGTCGTCGTGTTCTGCTTGATGAAGCTGTGCGAGGTATGTTATTTCAGGATGTAGTGGAAACTGCCTGTTCACCTCATAACGCTCCCTTGCTACTCGTTCTAAATAAACAAGGCGATTGGCGTGTCGTTGTCAACTTCAGAACATTCAACGCATCTACCTTTCCTGATCGTTATCCTATGCCGAGATTAGGTGATCTTCAGTCTCTCGGAGATTCAAATGCAGTATTTTCTACCCTACGAGTAGACTTACACTCAGGATTCTTTCAAGTTGAATTAAAGGAAACTTCACGGCCATATACTGCTTTCACTACCTCCTCTGGTCAATTTATGTTCAAACGCATGGCCCAAGATCTACTTCACTCGCCTCTAACGTTTCAGAGATTGATGAATTCTGTTCTCTCATGCCTTATCGGAAAAAAGTGTGTTCTGCTTCCTTGATGACGTTATCATTGCATCAAAGTCTTTAAAGAATCATTTTCACACGCTGTCTCTCGTTCTATCACGCTTTCAAGCTGCTGACTTAAAGATCAAACTCAGCAAATACTCGTTTCTCAAACAGCAAGTCAAATTCCTTGGTCACAAAGTAGACAGAGATGGTATCTACACTTTAGATGAGAAGGCAAATAATATGAAAATTTCCCTTTTCCTGCTAATATTAATCAAATCAGGCAATTCATCGGTCTTGCTGGATTTTATCGCCAATTGATAAAAAAAAAAATCAGCCCTATCGTTCAACCTCTCTCTCATTTGCTCAAGAAAAATGTTGCATTCATCTGGTCTGAAAAGGAACAAGATACCTTTGATCTTCTCAAAACTGGCTTGTGTCAAGCACCAGTCCTAGCTTTTCTAAATTTCGAGAAAGATTTCATCTTATATTCTTCTGGCTTTGGAATCGGTGCTGTTCTTATGAAGAAAGATTCACTTGGTAAACATCGCGTATCAGCTTACGCTAGCAGACTTCTCATCTAGGCAGAGCAAAGTTATGATGTCACAAAGCGTGAAAGTCTCGCCGTGATCTGGACGTTACGTCATTTCCGTGAACTCATCTTATGCTATAAGATTCATGTCCACAATGATTATTATGCTGTCACAGAGACCTTCAAAGACAACAACTTCACAGGTCAATTTGCTCGCTGGCATCTCACGATTCAAGAATTTAATCCTATAATTTCATATATTTCTAGTAAGGCAAACTCAATGACAGATGCACTATCACGCAATGTTGCTACTATCTTCGTCATGACAGAAAATCCTGCCAAGCCAGCCATGGATGAAATAAGGAAACATCAACGTTCAGACGCCTTCTGTTCTAGTGTTGCTTATCACCTCGAACCTGGTGATGAGACAAATCTTCCTAAGTTGCAAGTGAGTGCTGATACGTTTTTCATGCAAGACGATCTCTTAAATAAGTCGATTGATGTCTCTACTGACGATTCTAGTGAGCGTTTATCTCAGTTCGTGGTACCTCAGTCGCTATTGAGTATCATACTTCACCACGTTCACGACTCACTCCACGTAGGACATCCAGGTTGAGACAGAAGCCTCGCGCAGGCAAAAACGATTATATTTCTGGCCGACTGTGAGGAAAGATATTTTTCAACACTATGCGCTCTGTCCTCAGTGTGCTTCAGATCGTATCTCACTCGCAAACAAGGGTCCATCTCTTCCATACCCCATCGTTTCCGCTCCTTGGGATTCAGTCTCTGCTGATCTGCTCAGGCTTCCACTTACAGAGAATGGCTATCAGTATCTTCTAGTTTGTGTGGATAGTTTCACTCGTTTCACCATTCTTGTTACTCTGAAGGACAAAACTGCTACTTCTGTTGGTCGCGCGATCATCGACAACATAATTTGTCCTTATAACTCTCCTCATGTCATACTTTCTGACAATGGTGTTGAATTCAATAACTCTGTCTTACAGGAGATCTGTAAAGAATTTTATATCAAGAAATGTAACATTGTTCCTCACTCACCCAGTTCAAACGGCAAAGTAGAGCGTTGTAATAAACGTATTTTTGACGTTCTGCGCTACATAACAGAAGCAAAGCACTCCTTATTAACTCAGCAATCCACTCCACCATCAACGAGCTCCACATTTCGTACTGTTTGGTACCGACAAGCGTTTTTCATATGAATTTCTCCACAGCTCGCCGCGTCCTGTCTACAACATGGATGAGTACGTCAAATGTCGTCTTCGCGATTTTCAGTTCACTCATAAGCTCATTCACGATCGCCTCACTGCATCACAAGCTGAGATGCTGCGGAAACAGCATCGTAGAGCGAGAGACTCTTCCATTGAAGTCGGCAATATAGTCTTCGACAGAGTTCACGATCAAAACTCTAAATTAGATCCATTGTTCTTTGGGCCACACCGTGTGATCGAATCTCTCCATTACCAGCCAGTCCTTTTTCCACCTCTCAAGGGAATTTCACACCCACTTCCAGTCCTTAGGGACAACACCTGCGTACATACGTTCGTCTTCCTTCCTGGTCATTTCTCCCTTCTTCTCTACATCAAGGGAATTTCACACCTACGTCCAGTCCTTAGGGATAACACATACATTCGTCCCCCTTCTCTACCTCTCAAGGCAATTTCACACCCACTTCCAGTCCATAGGGATAATTATCTGCGATCCTCTTAGCTCAGATAAATATAGCCCAGATGGTAACGAGCTCTCGGTTCATTCAGGACTTCCAGTTCATTCCCAGTAAGAGTCAGTGTCAGTCAGTCACCCAGACACAAGCAATCAGTCTTGGTCTCTCATTCAGTTCCGCTCAATCACAGTCAGCCATGAGAGACGCTGCTCAGTTAAAAATCATATCACTTCAGAGAGAGAGAGTATAGTCAAGTACAATTTCGTCTCGAATCAAATGTACCTACTATTAAATCAAGAACTCTCGTCATCATGTCTTTTATTCGCACACATCACTATATCAACCAACTATCCACAATATCCAAGCTACCAAAATCACTGCCTCACTCCGGTCCTTCACGCTAACAACACTCCAAGCATCCTTATCGACAGGGCAAGTAACAAGCAACATCAATCATCAACTCAGGACAGAAGTGATAATCAAATCAGATGCACAAGTGGCGCACAACCAGAAACAGTGGTGGGCAAACAAATATAGAACAAATACACGTTTTTAGCCATGCTGTTCCGTTTCTTCATATAGGGTGGTTTTGCATGCATTTTTTTTTTTCAGTGCCTAACAAAGTGAAAAACAAGAAAAATACACCTTTTTCGTTATTTTGGTCTTTTCTCCAAATAGAGTGCAATTCACATGTTTTAGCGTTTTGGTTCCTAAGTTCAAAAACACTCATGATGCACGTTTCTTTTGCACAATTAGGGTACTTAGCGTGTTGTGTGTTTTGGCGTGTTGATACCTCACACAGCCAAAAACATTGAAATTAAAAATCTATGGTAATGTTATTATATATATATATATATATATATATATATATATATATATATATATATATATATATATATATATATATATATATATATATATATATATATATATATATATATATATATATATATATACTAAAGTGGCACATATTTGGTAATTTTATATTGTTTTCCAATATATGATGCTTTTCAGCATTTTAAGCATTTTTGTATATAAAACGCTCAAAAACACTCAAAAGACACATTTCTGGTAATATCGTTTCGTTTCCCTATATAGGGTGGTTTGCACTCAGTTTTACATTCTGATAAATAACAAGCTTAAAAACCGTCAAAATACACGTGCATACTGTTCTTTTTTTTTATATATGTTAAGTGCATTGCATGTATTTTAGCGTTTTGGTACCTAACAAGGTGAAAACATTTTTCGTAATGTTGCTCATTTTCTCCATACAGAGTGCTATTCACTCGTTTTGGTACCTACAAAATTCAAAAACACTATTAATACATGTTTTAGGTAAACCCGTGTCTTTACACTATATACCCTTGCTTTGCATGCATTGTGGTATTTTAATACTTCTCTATGTAAAAAATAAACTTAAATTGCATGTTTTTACTTATACAAGGTGTTTTTTTTTTCCTTTTTTTTTAATATAGAGTGTTTTGTATACCCCATATAAAGTGTTTTTCGCGCGTTTTAGCGTTTTTGTCCCAAAGAGGCTCAAAAAGACTCGTAACACACATTTCTGGTAATATCGTTTCGTTTCCCTATGTATGGTTCTTTGCATACATTTCGGTGTTGTGGTTCCTCAACAAGTTATAAACACTAAAGCTACACGTTTTTTTTTTTTTTTTTTTGGTAATGTTATTATCTTTCTTGATATAGTGTTTTGCATGCATTTTAGCGTTTTAGTACGAGAGAAGCAAAAAAACATACAAATAACACGTGTTTGATAATGTTATTTATTTATTTATTTTTTTTTTAATTATGGTGCTTTCCATGTTTTGTTTTTTTTTCGTTTTTGTGCATAAGGGCTAAAAACACTTAAAAGACACTTTTCTAATAATGATTTTTCGCTTCTTTAAATAGGATGATTTCCATGTATTTTGGCGTTTTTGGTCTCTAAAAAGCTTAAAAAGCAGTCAAATTAAGCATTTATAGTAACACTATTCTGTTTCTTCAAATAGGATCCTTTGCACGCATTTTGGAAATAGTGAAAAACACTATTGTTAATGTTGTTCTGTTTCTCCATTTTAAGGTTTTGGTACCTATAAGAGTTGTTTTTATGTTTCTTCGTATAGGGTGTTTTTCACGCATTTTAGCGTTTTTTAGTACTATTTAGGCGTTTTTTTTTTTTTACGTTTTGATAATTAAGAAGCCCTGTGAAATGTGAAATACACTCAAATTACATGTTTATGGTCATCTTATCCTTTTTGTGCATAAGGAGCACAAAAACACTCAAATGATACATGCTTGATAATGATATTTTGTTTTTCAGTATGTGATGCTTTCCATGTTTTTAGCGTCTTTGTACATAAAAGGCTCAAAAATATTGAAAAGACACGTTTCTTTTAATGTCGTTTCGTTTAATATGTATTTTGCATGTATTTTGACGTTTCAGTATCAGAGAAGATTTAAAAGTCATATTACCCATTTTTGGTCAGACCGATATTTTTCTTTCATAATGGGTACTTTGCATTCATTTTAGCGTTTTGGTAACAAGGTGAAAAATAATAAAATAAATGTTTAAGTAATGTTATTCTTTATCTCCATATTAAGTGCTATTCGCGCGTTTTAACGTTTTAGTAACTAAGAAGCTCCACGACACTCATAATAAACGTTAATAGTAATATAATATATTTTCCCTATATAGAGCTATTTGCATGCATTTTGGCGTTTGGTACCTTACACTTTCAAAAACACTCAATTTTTTTCTTTTGGTAATGTTATTATGTTTCTTCATTTCGGGTGTTTGTATGCATTTTAGCGTATTGGTACGTAAGAAGCCCAAAACACTCAAAATACACGATTTTCGTAATGTTTTGTTTTCCCATAAAGGTTGTTTTCATACTTTTTATTGTTTTGGTGCCTGGCAAGCTCATAAACACTTAAAAGACACGTTTCGGGAAAACTTGTTTAATTTCCCCATATTGGTACTTAACAATGTGAAATAGACTGAAAATACATGTTTTTGGTAATGTTGTTCCATTTCTCCATATGGAGTGCTATTCATGATTTTTTCGCTTCTTTTTTTCATTCCTCCTGATGTCCATTCCTTTTCCATATAGAGTACATTACGAGAAACGTGTATTAAAGGTGCTTTTGAGTTTCCTAGGTACGAAAACGGTAAAATGCATAAGTAGCACTCTATATGGAGAAAAAGAACATTAAAAAATTCCGCATTTTGAGTGTATTTCACATTATAAGGTACCGAAACGCGAAAATGTATGCAAGCCCCCTACATGGGGGAAACGAAACATTACCATAAACGTGGCATTTGAGTTTTTTGAGCATTTTAGGCACCAAAACACTAAAAAAAGCATGAAAAGCACTTTACATGGGAAAACAAAACTTTACCAAAAACATCTCTTTTCAGTATTTTTGAGCAACTTACGAGTACGTACCAAAAACGCTAAAACGCATGGAAAACAACATTTATGGAGAAACAGAATAACATAAAAAAAAAGTATTTTGAGTATTTTGAGCATGTTACGTACAAAAAACACAAAAAGCATGCAAAGTACATATGAGAAAACGAAAAGACATTACAAGAAACGTGTATTATGAGCATTTTTTTTTAGCATGTTAGATACCAAAACGCTAAAACACATAAGTAGCACTCTATATGGAGAAAAAAGAACATTAAAAAAAATGTATTTTGAGTGTATTTTACATTGTTAGGTACAGAAACGCCAAAGTGTATCCAATGTACTCTATATAGGGAAGGGAAACGTGATTCCCTCAAAAGTGTGTTTTGAGTATTTATGAGCGTGTTAGGCACCAAAACGATAAAAAAAAAGGATGGAAAGCACCCAACATGGCAAAACAAAACAACATTATCAAAAGCGTCTGTTTTCATTGTTTTTTGAGCTAATTACGTACCAAAATGTTAACCGTTATAAAGATACAGTATAACATCACAAAAAACGTGTATTTCCAGCATTTTTGAGCCTCTTATTAAGAAAAATGCCAAAATTTATGAGCATTTATGAGCGTGCTAAGCAACAAAACGTTAAAGAGAATGGAAATCACCATATATGTGAATACAAAACAACATTCCAAAAAACGTGTCTTTTGAGTGTTTTTGAGCTTCTTACGTACCAAAACGTTAAAACGCATGCAAAACACTCTTTTATGGAGAGATAAAGTAATATTACAAAAACAAGTATTTTGAGTGTTTTTGAGCTTAAGTACAAAAAAAGCCAAAATGTATGGAAAGCATCCTATATGGGGAATGATAAGACATTACGAGAAAAGTCACGTTTATACGTTAATACCGCTCTATATTGAGAAACAAAACAACATTACCATTTTGAGTGTTCTTCATGTTGTTAGGTTTTAAAACACCAAAATGCTCTTGGATGAAAAAAATGAAACGATATTAAAAGAAAGATATTTTTTTTGTGTGTGTATTTGTCTATGTTAGGCACCAAAACACTTAAAAGCATCGAGTGCTTCCTACATGATAATAAAAAAAAAAAAAGTCATTTGAGTTTTTTTTTTTTTTTTTTTAGCTTCTTACGTACCAAAACGGTAATACGCATGCGAAACACCCTTTATTGAGAAACAGAATAACATTACCATAAACAAATATTTTGAGTGTTGAGCTTGTTACCTACAAAGTACAAAAACTAAAATGCATGCAAGGTATCCTAAATGGTGAAACAAAAAGACATTATAAAAACGTGTATTATGAGTGTTTTTAAGCTTCGTAGATACCAAAGCGCTAACACGCATGAATAACACAAATATTTAGAAACTTTAGCAAAAACGTGTATTTAGAGTGGATTTCACATTGTTAGATATCTCAACGCCAAAATGCATCCAAAGCAACTTATATGTGGAAATGAAACGCGATTTCGAGAAATGTATCTGAATGTTTAAGAGCGTGTTACGCACCAAAATGCTGAAAAGGAAGGAAAACAGACAAAATGGGAAAATAAAACAACATTAGCAAAATCATGTCTTTTAATTGTATTTGAGCTACTTACGTACCAAAACGCTAAAACGTATGTAAAACTCTTTATTGAGGTACAGAATAACATTACCAAAAAACAAGTATTTTTAGTGTTTTTGAACATGTTAAATAGAAAAACGCCAAAATGCATGCAATGTTCCCTATTTGTGGAAATGAAAAGACATTACGAAAAACGTGCATTATTAGTGTTTTTGAGCATCATAGACACCAAAACGCTAAAATGCAAGAATAGCATTCTATATGGAAAAAGCAGAGCAACATTACCGAAAACGCGTATGTTGGATGTATTTCACATTCTTAGATACCAAAGAGCCAAATTGCATGCAAAGCACACTATATCGGGAAAGGAAACGAGGTTCCCAGAAACGTGTCTTTTGAGTGTTTATGAGCGTAATAGACACCAAAACAATAAGAAGAATGAAAGGATCCTTAAAGGGAAAACAAAACATTACCAAAAACATGTCATTTCAGCGTTTTGAGCTACTTACGCACCAAAAATTCTAAAATGCATGAAAAAAAACTCTATGGAGAAGCAATATAAATTTACGAAAAACGAGTATTTCTAGTGATTTTGAGATTCTTATGTAGGAAATACCAAAATGCATGCAAAGTGCTCTATATGTGGAAACGTAAAGACTTTACAAAAAATGTGTATTATGAAAGTTTTTTGGCTTCTTAGGTACCAGAATGCTAAACTGTATGAACAGATCTCTGTAAAAAAAAAAAAAAAAAAAAAAGTGTGCATTTTTCTGTATTTTTATGTATTTTTCACTTTGATAGGTAACAAAAGCGATAAAACGCCTGCACAACCCATTACATGAGGAAACGATACGACGTTATCAAAAACGTATCTTTTGAATGTTCTTGAGTGTGTTCTGCACCAAAATCCTAAAAAAAAAAAAAGCATGAAATCACCGCATATGACAATTAGAAAAATACTAAAAACGTGTCTTTTGACTGTTTTCAACTTCTAAAATAAAAACAAGAAACATGAAAACGCATACAAAAATTCCTTCATGGAGAAAGAAAATATTACCAAATACAAGTATTTTCAGTTTTTTTATTTTTTTAGTTTTTTACGTAGAAAAACGTGTGAAAATCCATGGAAAGTACCCCGAATGGGGAAACGAAAAGACATTACGAGAAACGTGTATTATGAGTGTTTTTGAGGTTCTTTGACACCAAAACGCTAAAATGCCTTAATAGCACTCTATAAGAAGAAATAGAACAACTTTAACAAAAAACGTAATTTGAGTGATTTTTTTTTTTTCACATTGTTATGATTCAAAACGCCAAAATGCAAAGTCTAACATTAGCATAGAAATATGAAACGACACTACAAGTAACGTATCTTTTGATTTTTTTTTTTTTTCTGATTGTTAGGCACCAATATTCTAAAAAGCATAGAAAGCACGCTATGTGGGATTAAAAAAAAAAAAAAACAATACCAAAATTCTTAAACATCTATCACTTCACAACTTTCTATCTGATCACCAGTATGGGTTCCGTCATGGCCGCTCCACTGGTGATCTTCTGGCTTTCCTTACTGAGTCTCGGTCATCCTCTTTTAGAGATTTTGGTGAAACTTTTACTGATGTCTTGGACATATGAAAAGCTTTTGATAGAGTCTGGCACAAAGCTTTGATTTCCAAACTACCCTCCTAAGGCTTCTATCCTTCTCTCTGTAACTTCATCTCAAGTTTTCTTTCTGACCGTTCTATTGCTGCTGTAGTACACGGTCACTGTTCTTCTCCTAAATCTATTAACAGTGGTGTTCCTCAGGGTTCTGTCCTGTCACCCACTCTCTTCTTACTATTCATTAATGATCTTCTAAACCAAACTTCTTGTCCTATCCACACTACGCTGATGATCCCACACTGCACCTTTCCACGTTTTTTTTTTTTCATAGACGTCCAACACTTCAGAAAGCAAACATTTAACGCAGGGAAGCCACAGAACGCTTGACTTCTGATCTTTCTAAAATTTCTGATTGGGGCAGAGCAAACTTGGTATTCTTCAATGACTCAACAACTCAATTCCTCGATCTATCAACTCGACACAGCCTTCCAGACAACTTTCCCCTCTTCTTCAATGACACTCAACTGTCCCCCTCTTCAACACTGAACATCTTCGGTCTGTCCTTTACTTATAATCTGAACTGGAAACTTCACATCTCATCTCTAGCTAGAACAGCTTCTATGATGTTAGGTGTTCTAAGACGTCTCTGCCGGTTTTTCTCATCCCCCCAGCTGCTAACTCTGTACAAGGGCTTTATCCGTCCATGTATAGAGTATGCTTCACATGTCTGGGGTGTTTCACTCATACCACTCTTCTAGACAGGGTGGAATCAAAAGCTTTTCGTCTCATCAACTCCTCTCCTCTAACTGACTGTCTTCAACCTCTCTCTCATCGACGCAATGTTGCATCTCTAGCTATCTTCTACCGCTATTTTCATGCTAACTGCTCTTCTGATCTTGCTAACTGCATGCCTCCCCTCCTCCTGCGGTCTCGCTGCACAAGACTCTTCTTTCTCTCACCCCTATTCTGTCCACCTCTCTAATGAAAGAGTTAACCAGTATTCTCAATCATTCATCCCTTTCCCTGGTAAACTCTGGAATTCCCTGCCTGCTTCTGTATTTCCACCTTCCTATGACTTGAATTTCTTCAAGAGAAATCAAGAGATTTGACTACCACTTTGGACCCTTTTTCTGGGATTGGCATCTCTGTGGGCATTTTGCTTTTTTACTGGATATTTGTTGCCCTTGGCCATTGTCCCTTCTACATGAAAAAAATAAATAAATAAATAAAAAAAACGCAAAAACTCGTTAATACCAGGCTATATCGAGAAACATAACAACATTACCAAAATCGAGTATTATGAATGTTTCTTCACAATGTTATGTACCAAAAAACGTGTTTTTTAAGTGTTTTTGTACATGTTAGGCACCAAAACTCTAAAATGCTTGGAAAGAAACCTACATGGTAATAGAAAACATTATCAAAAACATGTCATGTTTCTCAATGTCATGTTCTCAACTTCTTACGTAGCAAAACTAAAAATAAAACGCATGAAAAAGTCTTTTATTTAGAAAGAGAATAACATGACGGAAAAAGAAAATTTTGAGTATTTTGAGCTTGTTACGTACAAAAACTTCAAAATACATTCAAATTACCCTATATGTGGAAACGAAAGAACATTACTAGAAACGTATATTATGTGCTTTTTTTTCAGATTCGAATGTACCAAAAGGCGAAAACGCGTCAACAAAACTCTATATAGAGAAACAGAACATTACCAAAAACGTGGATTTTGAGTGCTTTTCACAATGTTAGGTATCAAAACGCCAAAATGCATGTAAAGATCCCTACCTATATTGGAAACTGAAACATTACAGGAAACGTATCTTTTGAGTGTTTTTTTTCTGCATGTTAGGCAAAAAAGCGCTGAAATATATGGAAAACACCCCTATTTAGGAAAAGAAAACAACATTGCCAAAAACATGTCCTTTGAGTGTTTTTTTTTTTTCAGTTTCGTAAGTGCCGAAACGGTAAAACACATGCAAAACAACCTTTACGGAGAATGAGAATATTACCAAAAAACAAGTATTTTGTGTGTTTTTGAGCTCGTTGCGTGTAAAAACGCAAAAATGCATGCAAAGTAACCTGTATGTTGAAACGAACATTACGAGAAACGTGTATTTTGAATGTTTTGAGCTTCTTAGGTATGAAAAACACTAAAACGCATGAATAACACTCTATATTGAGAAAAAAAAAAAAGAACAATATTACCAAAAACGTGTATTTTGACTGTTTTTTTATACGTTGTTAGCTACCAAAACGCCAAAATGCATCCAAAGCACCGTCTATTGTGAAACGGAACGACATTTCCTTGAACATGTCTTTTGAGTGTTTATGCGCATTAGGCACGAAAAAGGTAAAAAACAAAAAAAATTTAAAAAAACATGGAAAGCTCCCTTTATGCATAAACAAAACATTACTATAAACTGAGTGTTTTTGAGCTACTGACGTACCATAACGCTAAGACGCATGCAAAACAGACTTTACAGAGAAAAAGAATAACATTACCAAAAACTATGAAAATGCCTATTTTATGTTTCTTCATAAAGGGTGCTTTGCATGTGTGTTACCGTTTTAGTACGCACGTACCAAAGTTATATAGATATTGTTTTTTTTTTAGAGTTTTATCCTTTAATTTCTCATATAGTGAACTCTGGAAGCATATAGCGTACTCAGGATGCATTTTGACATTATTTTTTATGTAAAAAGCTCAAAAACACTCAAATATAGTTTTTTTTTTCTACTTCACCATAGAATGTGTTTTGCATGTGTTTTAGCTGTTTGGTACTTAAAAATAATGAAAAGCACTCAGAAGAGACGTTTTTTTTTTGTAATACTATTTTCTATTCTCATATACGGTGTATCCCATGATTTTCAATGTTTTGATGCTTAACATCAAGAAAAGCACTCAAAAGATACGTTGCTTGTAATATCTTTTCGTTTCTTCATATGGGGCGATTTCCATGCATTTTGGCTTTTTTGTTAGTAACATTGACAAAAACACACGAAACCCATGTTTTTGGTAAAGTTGTTTTCTCCATATAGAGTCCTACACATGTGTTTTAGTGTTTGGTACATAAGAAATTTAAAAACACTCATAATACAAATTTTTCGGAAAGTCTTTTCTTTTCCTTATACAGGGAATTTTGCATGCATTTTGGAGTTTTTCTATGTAACATGCTCAAAAACACTCAAAATACTCGTTTTGGTAAAGTTGTTTTGTATCTCCATAAATGTTGTTTTACACGCGCTTTAGCGTTTTGGTACGTATCTGATAAACACTCAAAAGACACTTATATATATATATATATATATATATATATATATATATATATATATATATATATATATATATATATATATATATATATATATATATATATATATATATATATATATATATATATATATATATATATATATATATATATATATATATATATATATATATATATATATATATATATATATATATATATATATATATATATATATATATATATATATATATATTTCCGTTTTGATGCCTAGAACACTACTTTCTGAAAATGTTTATTTTCCTCACATAGGGTGCTTTGGATATATTTTGGCGTTTTGGCTCCTACCTATGTGAAATACTCTCAAAAATACACGTTTTTGTAATGCTATTCATGCGTTTTAGCGTTTTAGTACCCAAGAAGCTCAAAACACTCATAATACACATTTCTCGTAATATCCTTTAGTATCCACATAACATTTTGTCGTTTTTTTGTACGTAACAAGTTGAAAATAACTGAAAATATAAGTTTTGGTAAATTTTGTTCTTTTTTTTTCCATAAAGGTTGTTTCGTAGGCGCTTTACTGTTTTGATATGTAAGAAAACTGAATACATTCAAAAAGACACGTTTTTGGTAATATTTTATCTCCCCTTATAAAGAGCTTTTCATGCTTTTTAGTGTTTAGGTGCCTAACATGCAAAAAAAAAAAAAAAAAAAGATACATTTCTTGTCATGTCGTTTCGTTTCCCCGTATACGGAGCATTGCATGCATTTTGACGTTTTAGTACATAACAATGTTAAAAACACTCAAAATACACGTTTTAGGTCATGTTAATCTGCTTCTTCATGTACACTGCTATTAATACGTTTTAGTGGTTTATTACCTAAGAAGCTCAAAACCACTCATAATACTCGTTTCTCGTAATGTCATTTTCTTTCCCCCTATGGGATACTTTGCATTCATTCTGGCGTTTTCTACGTAACAAGCTCAAAAACACTGAAAAGACACGTTTTTTTTTGGGGGGGTAAGGTTGTTCTCTTTTTCCAAGAAGGGTGTTTTGCTTTTGATTTAGCGTTTCGGTACATAATTAGGTCAAAACACAGAAAAGACACGGTTTTGGGTAACGTTATTTTTTTTCACCCATATAAGGTTCTTTCCCTGCTTTTTTTTTTTTTTTAGCATTTTGGTGCCTAACAAGCTCATGAACACTCATAAGACGTCTGGAAATGTTTTTTTTTCTTTTTTTTTTTCCTTATACAGAAATATTTCATGCATTTTGGAGTTTTCATACTTACTAATGTGAAATACACTAAAATACACATTTTTTTTTTTTTTTTTTTTGTAATGTTATGTTTCTTAATATAGAATGCTATTCATATGGTTTAGTGTTTTGGTCCCTAATAAGCTAAAAAAGTCATAATATACGTTTCTCGTAATGTTCTTTCTTATCCATATATATAGGGTATTTGCATGCATTTTGGTGTTTTTTTTTTTTTTGTATGTAACAAGTAAAAAAAAAATCAAAATACATGTTTCTGTTAATGTTATTTCATTTTTTTTCCCGATAAATGGCGTTTTGCATGCATTTTAGCGTTTTGGTACGAAAGTAGCTGAAAAACATTCAAAAGACAGGTTTTTCGTAATGTTATTTTTTTCCATGCTAACACGCTCATAAACACTCAAAAGACGTTTCTGGAAATGTCGTTTCGTTTTCCCATATACGGTTCTTTATATGCATTTGGTGTTTTAGAATATAAGAATGTGAAAAACATTTCATATACCCATTTTTTATTATGTTGTTCTGATTCTCCATATATAGTGCTATTAGTGCGTTTACGTGTTTTGATACCAAAGCTCAAAAACACACATAATACACTTTTCTTGTTATCTCTTTTCGTATCCCCATGTAGGGTACTTTGCAGGCATTTTGGCGTTTATGTTCTTAACAAGCTTAAAAAAAATAAAATACACGGTTTTCGTAATGATATTCTGTTTCTTCATAAAGGGTGTTTTTCATGCCTTTTCTGTTTCTCCATATAGAATGATATTAATGCGTTTTGGTTCCTAGGAATATAAAAAAAAAAAACACTCATAATACTAGTAAATTTTTTTTTTCTTTCCACGATATAGAGTACTCCGCATGCATTTTTGCGTTTTCTACGTAACAAGGTCAAAAATATTCAAAATACTTGTTTTTTCAATGTTATCGTGTTTTTCCATATAGGTTGTTTTGCATGCGTTTTTAGCGTTTTGGTTCGTATGGTGCTCAAAAACACTGAAAAGAGACGTTTATGGTAATGTTGTATTGTTTTCCCGTATACGGTGCTTTCCATGCTTTTTTGAGTTTTGCACGCTCATAAAAACTTAGACATGTTTATGGAAATCTCGTTTCCTTTCCTCATTGGGAGTGTTGCATACATTTTGGCGTTTTGGCACCTAACACTAAAAAATACACGTTTTTGATTATAATGTTCTCTTTCTCCGTATAGAGTGCTATTCAAGCATTTTAGCGATTTGGTATCTAAAAAGCTCAAAATCTATCATACACGTTTCTAGTAATGTAAATATATTTCCCCATATTGGGTACTTCCCAATGCATTTTGTCATTTTTCTATGCAACAAGCTCAAAAACACTCAAAATTCTTGTTTTTGGGAATGTTATTCTGCATCTCCATTAAAGGTGTTTTACGTGTGTTTTAGCGTTTACGTGTGTTTTAGCATTTTTTGCCTAACACGCAGAAAACACTCAAAATTTCTCTTCGTATCCCCATATAGTTTGCTTTGCATGCTTTTGGCGTTTTGGCATTTAAAAATGTGAAATACACTCAATATACATTTTTTGTTGTTATGTTAATTTGTTTCTTTATATAGAGTGCTATTCATACTTGTTATCGTTTTGGTGCCTAACCTGCAAAATAGATACTTTTATTTTAATTTTGTTTCGATTCCCCATATAACACACTTTCCATGCATTTCTGCGTTTTGATTCCCAGCATTATGGAAAAACCTCAAAATACCCGTTTATGAAAGTCTTGATTTGTTTCTCCGTATGGATTGCTATTAACGCGTTTTCACATTTTGGTTCCTATGAAGCTCAAAAACACTCATGAGAAAACGTTTCTCGTAATGTCTTATCGTATCCTCATATAAAGTACTTTGCATGCATTTTGGCGTTTATCTACGTAACAGGGTCAAAAACCCTTAAGATACTTGTTTTATATAATGTTATTCTGCTTCTCCCTAGAGGGATTTTTGCATAAGTTGTAGCGTTTTGCTACACAAGAAGCTGAAAGGACTCAAAAAACACGTTTTTCTTAATGTTCCCTTCTATTCCCATATAGAGTACTTTCTATAGTTTTTTTTTTTTTTTAGCGTTTTGGTCCTAACATGCACAAAAACACTCAAAACATACATTTCTTCCAATAACGGGTTGACTCCCAATATAAGAGGCTTTTGTATTCATTTTGGCGTTTTAAAAACTAACATTATGAAAAATACACAAAATACACGTTTCTAGTAACATTGTTCTATTTCTCCATAAAGAGTGCTGTTGATGTTTTTTTTTTTTTCCATTTTAGTACGCAAGAAGCTCAAAAACACCCAAAATACACGTTTCTCGTAATGTCTTTAAATTTTGTGTGTGTGTATGTGTGTGTGTTTTTCTACGATACAAGCTGAAAAATAATTAAAAATACTTATTTTTTTGTTAAAATGATTCCGTTTCTCTATAAAGGGTGTTTTGTATGCGTTTTAACCTTTTGATACGTAAGAAGTTCAAAAACACCCAAAAGACACGTCTTTAGTAATGATGTTTTGTATACCCAAATAGGGTGATTTTCATTCTTTTTAGCGTTTTAGTGCCTAACATGGTCAAAAACACTCAATAAAGCACGTTTCAAGTAATGTCGTTGCGTTTCCCAATGTACGGGATCTTGTAGGCATTTAAGCGTTTTGTTACCTAACAAGGTAAAAAGCACTGAAAATACCCGTTTTTTTTTGGGGGGGGATAATGTTTGTTTGTTTTTTTAATAGAGTTTTATTCATAAGTTTTAGCATTTTTATACCTAAGAATCTCAAAACCTCTTACAATATTCGTTTCTCGTAACGTCTTTTTGTTTCCCAATAGAGAGCATTTTGGATGCATTTAAGCATTTTTGCACGTAAGAAGCTCAAAAACACTCAAAATATTTCTTTTTTTTTTTTTGAGGGGGGCGGGTAAAGTTATAGTTTTTTTCATGAATGTTTTTTTTCTTTTTTGCATTCCTTTTAGCGTTCTGGTACGTATATAGCTCAAAAACACTGAAGATACATTTTTTTTCAGATATTTTGAGTGTTTTGAACGTTTTAGTGACCAATGCGCAAAAAAAAAAAAAACATGGAACTCACCTTATATTGGAATACAAAAATACGAAAAACACGTTTTCTAAATGTTTTTGGACTTTTTACGTACCAAAATGCTAAAAATCATGCAAAAACATCCTTTATGGAGAAGGAGAATAACATTATGAAAAACAAGTATTTTGAGGTTTCGCGAGCTTGTTATGTAGAAAAACGACAAAATTCATGCAAAGTATTGGGAAACGAAAAGACATTACGAGAAACGAGTATTGTGAGTTTTTGAGCTTAGGAATGAAAACGAGAAATCGTGTTAATACACCATTATATGGAGAAACGGAACAACATTACCAAAAAACGTGTAATCTGAGTATTTTTCACATTGTTACTAAGTAAAACGCCAAAATGCATTCAAAACACTTTATATGATCAAACGAAATGACATTTCAAGAAACGTATCTTTTAAATATTGTTGAAAATGTTAGCCACAAAAATACTAAAAAGCATAGAAAACAGCACATATGTGAATAGAAAACATTACTAAAAATGTGTCTTTTAGAGTTTTTTTTCAGCTTCTTACATACCAAAACACTAAAACGCACGTAAAACATCTTTTACGGAAAAAGACTAGAATATTACTGATCTAATTACACACAAAAAGTCAAAATGGATACAAAGTGCGCTATATGGTGAAACGAAAGGATATTACGAGAGACATGTATTGTGAGAGGTTTCGAGCTTCTTAGGTACCAAACCGCAAAAACGCATGAACAGCATTCTGTATGGAGAAACAGAACAACATTACTAAAAACGTGTATTTTGAGTGTACTTTACATTATTACTTACCAAAACGCCAAAACGAATGTAAAACATAATATATGGGGAAAATAAACGACATTTCCAGAAAAGTTCTTTTTTTTGTGTGTTTGTAAGCGTGTTAGGCACCAAAACACTAAAAAGCATGAATATATCCTTATATGGGAAACTTTTTTTGAGGTTTCATACCAAAAAGCTAAACCGCAGGAGAAAAACTATGGAGAAATGGAATAACATTACCAAAAACAGGTATTTTCAGTGTTTTTGAGCTTGTTACGGTCAAAAACGCGTAAGTGCATGGAAAGTACTCTGTATATGGAAACGAAAGGACGTTGCTAGAAACGTGTATTGTGAGTGTTTTTGAGCTTCGTAGGTAGGAAAACGCTGCATGAATAGCACTGTTAATGAAGAAACAGAACAACATTACCGAAAAACGTGTATTTTGAGTGTATTTCACATATAGAGTGCTATTCATGTGTTTTCACGTTTTTGTACCTAAGAAGCTCAAAAACACTTATTACACAAGTTTCTTGTAATACCCTTTCGTTTTCATGTATAGGGTACTTTGGATGCATTTTTGCGTTTTTCTGCGTAACAAGCTCAAAAAGACTCAAAATACTTGTTTTTTTTCTTGTTTTTTTTTTTTTTTTAGTAATGTTATTCTGTTTCTCCATAAAGGGCATTTTGTATGCGCTTTAGCGTTTTGATACATTTTAAGCTAGAAACACTAAGACACGTTTTTGGTAATGATCTTTACTACTCCCATATTGGATGAATTCCATGTTTTGTTTTTTTTTTAGCGTTTTGGTGCCTAATATGCACAAAAAACTCAAAAGATACGTTATTTGTCATGTCGTTTCATTTATCCATATAAACGGCTTTCTTTGCATGCATTTTGGCGTTTTAATACCTAACAATATGAAAACACTCAAAATATGCGTTTTTTGTTAGAGTTTCTTCTGTTTATCCATAAAAAGTGCTCTTAACGCATTTTCGCGTTTTGGTAAGTAAGAATTTCTCTTAATGTTCTTTCGTTACCCCATATGGGATGCTTTCCATGCCTTTTGTCGTTTTTTGTACAAAACAAGATCAAAAACACTCAAAATACTTGTTTTTGGTAATGCTATTTTGCTTCCTCATAAACAGTGTTTTTATGCCTTTTAGAGCTGTATTATAGAAGACGTTCAAAAACACTCAAAACAAGTTTTTTGTAATGTTGTTTTGCATTTTCATATAGTGTGATTTCATGATTTATAGCGTTTTGGTGCCTAACACACTCAAAAACTCTCCAAAGACATGTTTTTGGTAATGTTGTTGTGTTTCTCCATATAAAGTGTCTTTTAGCATTATGGTACCTAAGAAGCTCAAAAACTCTCATAAAACACGTTTCTCGTAATGTCTTTTCGTTTCCCCATATAGAATACATTGCATGCATTTTGCATTTTACTACGGCTCACTACTACAGGCTCAAAAATTTTCAAAATATCTGTTTTTGGTAAAGTTTCCCCGTTTCTCCATATTGGGTGTTTTGAATGCGTTTTAGTGTTTTAGTACTTAAGTAGCTCAAAAACACTAAAAAGAGACGTTTTTGGTAATGTTATTTTGTTTTCAAATTTAGGGTTTCATATATATATATATATATATATATATATATATATATATATATATATATATATATATATATATATATATATATATATATATATATATATATATATATATATATATATATATATATATATACATAACTCCTGTTATGCGCTCGGCACACAAAGACGGGTCTCTGACGCGGGAGCAGTAATCATTCCAAGGAAAATCAGCAAAATACCTCCTCAGGTCCCCCGACTAGCAGAGGGAAAGCGCCAGAGGCACCTTTATTTAGAAGGATCCTGAGGAGGGATTGGAGCGATAGGACAAGATACAGATATGAGATTGTGGTCGGAGGAACCCAACGAAGAAGAGAGGGTGACAGCATAAGCAGAAGGATTAGAGCTCAGGAAAAGGTTAAGAATGTTGGACGTATCTCCAAGACGGTCAGAAATACGAGTAGGGTGTTGCACCAATTGCTCTAGGTCGTGGAGGATAGCAAAGTTGAAGGCTAGTTCATCAGGATGGTCAGTGAAGGGAGAGGAAAGCCAAAGCTGGTGGTGAACATTGAAGTCTCCAAGGATGGAGATCTCTGCAAAAGGGAAGAAGGTCACTCCAGGTGCTCCACTTTGGAAGTTAAGTAGTCAAAGAATTTTTTATAGTCAGAGGAGTAAGGTGAGAGGTATACAGCACAGATAAATTTAGTTTGGGAGTGACTCTGTAGTCGTAACCAGATGGTGGAAAACTCGTTAGATTCAAGAGCGTGGGCACGAAAGAAGGTTAAGTCACTGCGCACATAAACGCAACATCCAGCTTTGGATCGAAAATGAGGATAGAGGAAGTAGGAGGCAACAGAAAAGGGGCTACTTGCCTCAGACACCTGAGTCTCAGTGAGGAAAAGAGGATGAGGTTTAGAAGAGGAGAGGTGGTGTTCTACAGATTGAAAATTAGATTTTAGACCATGAATGTTGCAGAAGTTAATGAAGAAGAAGCTGAGGGGGCTGTCAAGACACTTAGAGTCGTCGTCAGAAGAGCAGTCCGACCTGGGGACATTTGTGGTTCCCTCCCCAGATGGGGACTCCGAGGTTGGTATAGGAGTCGCCATGAATTTTGAAATTTTGAGCGAAGGGTGTGTGTGTGTGTTATTAGGTGTTTGTAGTTTTGTGTGGAGGATGAGAGTTGTCTTTAGAGGGCCGGATGTGACTGCCCCCTTGTGTTGTGAGAAACAAAGGGAAACGTTCAGTGAAGTCACAGCTGGGTTTAATGATAAGTTCACAGCACCCCCTGAACAGTGCTTTAGACCTCACTGGGAGAAATTATCGTTTCGGCAGGTACCTACATGAGGGGGTTTGCATGCCTCTTGGCGTTTTTTTTTTTTTTTTTTGTTTCTCAATATAGGGTGTTTTCCATGGGTTTTATCGTTTTGATGCGTAAGTAGCTCAAACACACTAAAAAAAGAGACATTTTTTGTTAATGTTTTATTTTCCCGTATAGGGTTCTTTCCTTTTTTTTTTTAACGTTTCGGTGCCTAGCACGCTCATAAACACTCAAAAGACACGGTTCTGGAAATCTTCTTTCATTTTCCCAAATAGGGTGCTTTGCATGCATCTTGGCGTTTTTGTACTTAATAATGTTAAATATTCTCAAAATACACGTTTTTGGTAATGTTGTTCTATTTCTCTATATAGAGTGCTATGAATGTCTTTTCGCGTTTTGGTAACTAGGAAGCTCAAGAATCCTTATAATACACGTTTCTAGTAATGATCTTTTGTTTCCACATATACGGTACTTTACATGCTTTTTGGCGATGTTGTACAAATACTTGTAAAATACTTTTTAAATGTTTTTGGTAATAATATTCTATTTTCCATAAAGGATTTTCTGTATGTGTTTTAGTGTCTTGGTACGTAAGTAGCTCAAAAGCACTGAAAATACACGTTTTTTGATAATGTTCTTTAGTTTTCCCTTGCCTTTTAGTGTTTTGGTGCTTAACACGCTAATAAACACTTAAAAGACATGTTTCTGGAAATCTCGTTCCGTTTCACTATAGAGGGTGATTTGTATGCATTTTTGGGATTTTGGTACTTTACAATGTGAAAAAAAAAAATAAATAAAAAAATAAAAAATATATATATATATATATATATATATATATATATATATATATATATATATATATATATATATATATATATATATATATATATATATATATATATATATATATATATATATAACTTACCCAAACGTTAAAAGGCGTGTTTAGCACTCTTTGGAGAAACATAATAACATCACCATAAATGTTTTTTTTTTCTTCTTTCTTTCTTTTTCATCTTGTTAGGTACCGAAACGCCAAAATGCATGTCATGCATCATATACAGGGAAACGAAAGGACATTACAAGAAATGTGTATTATTAGTGTTTTTGAGCTTCTTAGGTACCCAAACGCTAAAATTCATGCACTGTATATGAATAGCACTATATATGAAGAAACGCAGTAACATCACAGAAAACGTGTGTTTTATGTGTTTTCACATTGTAAGGTACCAAGACAGGCTTTCCATGCATGCAAGCCAGTTATTTGGGGAAATGAAAAGACATAACCAAAAATGTCTTTTATGTGTTTTTAATTGTGTTAGGCACGAAAATGCTAAACAGCATGGAAAACTCTGTATGGGAATACAAAACAACATACCAAAACCGTGTCTTTTTAATGTGTTTTTTTTAAGCTTTTTACATACCAAAACAATAAAAAGATGCAAAACACCCTTCATGTAGAAAATAACATTAATAGAAACGTGTATTTTACGTGTTTTTGAGCTTGTTACGTACAAAAACACCAAAATGCACCCAAAGCACTCTATATGGGGAAACAAAATTACATTGAAAGAAATGTGTACTATAAGTGATTTTGAGTTTATTACGGACCAAAACGCTAAAACACCTGAATAGTAGCCTTTAAGAAGGAACAGAACTACATAACCAAATACATACATTTCTTGAGTGATTTTTCACCTTGTTACGTACTGGAACGCCAAAATGCATATATGGCATCCTACATAGGGAAAAGAAAGAACATTAAAAAACAACGTGCATCATGAGTGTTTTTGAGTTTCCTAGGTACCAAAACGCTAAAACGCTCGAATAGCGCTCTATATGGAGAAACAGATAAACTTTCCCTAAAACTTGTATTTTGAGTGTTTTCACATTTTCAGGTAGCAAAACGAAATAATGCTTGCAAAGGAAACGACATTACCAGCAACGTGTCTTTTCACTGTTTTTTGAGTGTTAGGCACCAAAAGGCGAAAAAGTATGCAAAGTACCCTGTAAGGGAATACAAAACAACATTACTAAAAAACATGTATGTAGTATTTTTTAGGGTTTTTCCTACAAAAACGCTAAACGCATGGAAAATACCCTTTATTGAGAAAGAGAATAACATCTACAAAGAACCTGTATTTTAAGAGTTTTGAGCTTATTACGTACAAAACATTAATATATAAGCAAAGCACCCTACATAAGGAAACGAAAGGATATTACGAGAAACGCATGATAGCACTTTATATAGAGAAAGAAAACAACTTTACAAAAAAACGTGTATTTTGAGTGTTTTCACATTTTTACTTACTAAACCCCCAAAATGCATGCAAATCCCCTACATGGGGATGCGAAATGATGTTATAAGAAACGTGTCTTTTGAGTGTTTTTAAGCGTGTTAGGCTCCAAAGCGCTAAAAACCAGAGGTCACTCTATATGAAAAAATTAATAAATTTTACGTAAAAACAAACGCTAAAACGCATGCAAAACACCGTTCATGGAGAAACAAAAACATTACGTGTATTTTCAGTGTTTTGGGGCTTATTGCGTATAAAAAAAAATAACATCAAAATGCATACAAATCACCCTATATGAGAAGGCGAATGCACATTGCGAGAAACGAGTATTATAAATACTTTTGAGTTTCTTAGGTACCAAAAAGCTAAAACGCGTGAATAGTACTCTTAATTGAGAAAAAGAACATTACCAAAATACTTTTTTTTAAGTATTTTAACCATGGTAATATATATATATATATATATATATATATATATATATATATATATATATATATATATATATATATATATATATATATATATATATATATATATATATATATATATATATATATATATATATATATATATATATATATATATATATATATATATATATATATATATATATATATATATATATGAGGAAACGAAAGGATATTACGAGAAACGAATATTATGAGTGTTTTTTTTTTTATTCTTAGTTACCAGAAAGCTAAAACGCTTGTGTAGCACACAAACATTACCAAAAAAATGTAATTATTGTTTTTTTCCCCATTGTTAGGTACTAAAACGCCAAAATAAATTGCAAAACCCACTATACGGAAAAATGAAGTGACATTACCAAAAACGTGTCTTTGTGTGTGTGTGTGTGTGTGTGTGTGTGTGTGTGTGTGTTAGGCACCAAAACGCCGAACATCATGGAAAACAACCTACATGGGAATATAAAATAATATTACTAAAATCGTGTTTTTTTTTTTTTTTTAAGTTTCTCAACGCTAAAACACATGGAAAAAAATCTTTCATGGAGAAACAGAATAACAAAAAAACAAACAACCATAAACGTGTATTTTGAGTGTTTTTCAGCATACGTACAACATCCTATATGGGGAAACGAAAGGACTTTACGAGAAACGTATATTATGAGTGATTTAGAGTTTCTTAGGTACTAAAACACTAAACCGTCTGAATAGCATTCATAATGGAGAAATAGAACATTGCCAAAAAAAACGTGTATTTTCAGTGTTTTTGAGATTACTACGTACAAAAGCAACAAAATGTATGCAAAACATCCTATATGAGGAAAGGAATGGACATTACGAAAAACGAGTATTATGAGTGATTTTAAGTTTCTTAGGTACCAAAACACTAAAACCCCTGAACTGAATTTAACACTTTATGGAGAAACAGAACAATGTTGATAAAAGAAAAAAAAGTGTATTTTTTTACCCTGTTATGTACCAAAACACCAAAATACATACGAATCATACCATTTAGGGAAACGAAAGGACATTACGAGAAACGTGTTTTATGAATGTTTTTGAGCTTCTTAGGTACCAAGACATTAAAACGTATGAATAGCACCCTATATGGAGAAAAAGAGTAACGTGTATATTGTTTTCACAATGTTAGTTAGCAAAACAGCAAGGCCCGTATATAAAAAAAAACGAAACGATATTACCGGAAGCGTTTAATTTGGGTGTTTTTTTTTGTTTTTTTTAGCATGTTAGGCACCAAATCGCTAAAAAAAAAAAAAAAAAAAACATGGAAAGCACCATATTTGACGACTGAAAATAACATTACCAAAAACGTATCATTATAATGTTTTTGACCTTCTTACTTCCGAAAACGCTGAAACGCATGCAGAACATACATTATGGAAGAACAGAATAACATTACCAAAAACGTATAATTTAAGTGTTTTTGAACTTAAGTACAAAAAACACGCCAAAATGGATGCAAAGCACCGTATATGGGAAAACGAAATGACATTACAAGAAACGTGCATTATGAGTGTTTTTGAGTTTCTTAATTGCGAAAACGATATAACAAGTAAGTAATACTTTTTGTGTAGAAAAAAAACATTACCAAAAACGTTTTTATTTTTATGTACGTTTTTAACCTTTCTAGGTACCGAAACGCCAATATAAATGCAAAGCATTCTTTATGGGAAAAACGAAACGACATTACGAGAAACGTGTATTATGAGTGTTTTTGAGCTTCTTAGGTACGAAAACGCTAAAACGCACAACTAGTATTCTATATGGAGAAAAGAATATTAACAAAAAACGTTTAATATTAGTGTTTTTCACATTGTTAAGTTACCCCAAATTGCATGCAAAACCTTTCCATATGGGTAAATGAAACGAAACTTCCAGGAACGTGTCTTTTGTAAGATTTTCAGCGTGTTACGAACAAAAACGCTAAATAGCATGGAAAGTACCCTATATAGGAGTGCAAAAACAAAATTACCAAAAACGTGTCTTTTGCATATTTTTATGCTTCTTACATACCAGAATTTTTAAAACGCATGCAAACCACCCTTTATAGATAGAAAGAATAACATTACCAAAATTGTGTATTTTGAGTGTTTTTGAGCTTGTTCCTTAAAAAAAACCCAAAATGTATGAAAAGCAAGCAATATGAGGAAACGAAAGGATATTACCGGAAACGTGCATTAAGTGTGTTTTTTTAGTTTATTTATTACCAAAGCGCTAAAACGCGTCAATAGCACTCTTTGTTAAGGAAGAGAACAGACTTACCAAAAACGTTTTTTTTTTTTTTATTCTTTCACCTTCTTAAGCACCGAAACACCAAAATGCATGGAAAACATCCTATATAGGTAAACGAAAGGAAATTACGAGTAACATGTCTTTTGAATGCTTTTGAGTGAAGTAGGCTCCAAAGCACTAAAAAGTGTGGGAAACACCCTATTAGGGAGTACGATACAAAATTACCAAAAGCGTGTCTTTAGAGTATTGTTTTTAGGATTATACGTACAGAAACGCTAAAAAGCATGCAAAACACCCTTTATGGAAAAATAGAATAACATTACCAAAAACATGTATTTTCAGTGTTTTTAAGATTATTACGTACAAAAACGACAAAATGCGTGCAAAGCACCCTATATGAGGAACGGAATGGACATTACGAAAAACGAGTATTAAATGAGTGATTTTAAGTTTCTTAGTACCAAAACACTAAAACCCCTGAACTGCACGTTTTATGGAGAAACAGAACAATCTTGCCAAAAAAAAAAAAGTGTAATTTGAGCAATTTTCATATTGTTAGTTACCAAACGCTAAAATGCATGCAAAGCCACCTATATGTGGAAACGAAATGATATTACCAGAAACGTGTCTTTTGTGTGTTTTCCAGCGTGTTAGGCATCAAAACGCTAAATAACATCAACAGCACCCTATATAGGAATACAAAACATAAAAAAGCGTGTCTTTTGCGTGTTTTTTAAGCTTCTTTCGTACAAAAACGATAAAATGCTTGCAAAAAAAAAAACGTGTATTTTTAGCGTTCTTGAGCTAATTACGTACAAAACGACAACATGCATGCAAAGCAACTTATAAGGGGAAACGAAATAACATTACGAGAAACGTTTATCATGAGTTACGTACCATAACGCTAAAAATGCCTGAATAGCACTCTGTGGAAAAACAGAAAGCATTACGAAAAACGTTTTTTTTTTTTTTTTGTGCGTTTTCACCTCGTTAAGTACCGAAACGCCAAAATATATACAAAACCTCCTATATGAGGAAACGAAAACACATTACGAGAAATGTGTATTATGAGTGTTTTTGGGCTTCTTAACTACTAAAACAGTAAAAAGCACAAATAGCATTCTGTATGTAGAAACAGAAATTCCTAACCAGAAACGTGTATTTTGAGTGTTTTTTACATTCTTATTCACCAAAACGCCAAAATGCATGGAAAGTCACCTATATGGGGAAACGAAATAACATTACCCGAAATGTATCTTTTAAGTGTTTTTGAGCATGAGAGGCACCAAAGCGGTAAAAATCAGGGAAATTACCTTATATGGAAATAAAAACATATTACCAAAAACGTGTCTTACGTACCAAAACGGTAAAACGCATGCAAAACACCTGTTATGGACAAAGAGAATAACATTACGAAAAACATGTAAGTTAAGTGTTTTTAAGTTTGTATCTAAAAAACCGCCAAAATTATTCCAAACACACTATACGGGGATATGAAACTGTATTAGGAGAAACGTGTATTACGAGTGTTTTTGAGTTTCTTAGGTACCAAAACGCTAATACTCGTGAACTTCACCGAGAAACAGAACAACATTACCAAAAACTTTTTTTTTTTATTTTCTATTTATTTATTTATTTTTTTTACATTGTTTTATACCGTAACACCAAAATGCATACAAAGCCTCCTATATGGGGAAACAATAGGAAATTACGAGAAACCTGTATTAGGAGTGTTTTTGAGCTTCTTAGGTACCAAAACGGTGAAATGTATGAACAGTACTCTGTACGGAGAAACAGAAGAACATTACCTAAAAAGTGTATTTTGAGCGTTTTTTTTTTTTTTTCTACATTGTTAGGTAGAAACCGCCAAAATGCATGCAAAGCGCACTGTATATTTAAACGAAATGTCATAACCAGATATGTGTCTTCTGAGTGTTTTTGAGCGTGTGAGGCACCAAAACAATAAAAAGGATGAAAAGAACACTATATGGGAATACAAAATGGCATTTCCAAAAAATGTCTTTAGATTGTTTTTTTTTTTTTTTCTTACGTACAAAAACGCTAAAACGCATCCAAAACACGCTGGAGAAACAGAATAATAAATATTACCATAAACGTGTATTTGTGTTTTTTTTTTCTTATTACGTACAAAAAACGCCAAAATGCATAAAAAAACACCGTATATGGAAAAAAAAAAGGAAAGGACATTACGAGAAACGTGTATGATGAATGTTTTTTTAGTTTCTTAGGTATCAAAACGCTAAAACGCCTGAATACCACCCTACATGGAGAAACAAAACAAAAATAAAACATCTAAAATGTGTAATTTGTTAGGTATCAAAACGTCAAAATGGAGGCAAAACACACCATATAGGAAAATAAAAGGACATTATGAAAAACTTGTCTTTAGTGTGATTTTCAGAGTTAGGCACAGAAACGCTGGAAAGCACCCTATATGGGAATACAAAACAACATTCCTAAAAAGTGTTTTTTTTTATTGTTTTAACTTTCTTACGTACAAAAACGTTGAAAAGCATGCGAAACACGCTTTATAGAGAAACATAACAACAATACCAAAACCAAGTATTAGGAATGTTTTTTTTTTTTTCATCTTGTTAGGTACCGAAACTCTAAAATGCATGCAAAGCATCCTATACAGAGAAACGAAAGGACATTACAAGAAATGTGTATAATGGGTGCTTTTTCTTTTTTATAGTTTCTTATGTACCATAATGCTAAGACGCAGTAATAGCAAAACAGAACATAACCAAAAATATCTAATTTAAGTGTTTTTCACATTGTTAGGTACCAAAACACGAAAATACATGTAAAGTACCCTATATGGGTAAATTAAATAACATTACGAAAATTATATATTTTAAGTGTTTTTGAGCCTCTCATTTACCCAAATGCTAAAGCGTATAAACAGCACTCTATATAAAGAAAAAGAACATTACCACAAACGTGAATTTCGAGAGTTTTCATTGTTTCTTAAGAAAAGAAAATGCATACAAGGCCCACTATTTGGGGAAACGAAACGACTTTATCATAAACGTGTCTTTTGGGTGTTTTTGAGCGTATTAGGCACCCAAAAGCTAAAAAAAAAAAAAAAGGAAACTACCTTATAATGATACACAAAATAACATTACTAAAAATGTGCATTTTTAGGTTTTAACGCACAAAAACGCTAAAACGCATGCAAAACAACATTTAATGAGGAAAAAAAAATAACATTACCAGACACGTGTATTTTCAGTGTTTTGAACTTATTACGTAGGAAACCTCCAATATGGACCCAAACCACCGTATATAAGGAAACAAAAGGCTATTACGAAAAACGTGTATAATGAGTGTTTTCTGAGCTCCGTACCAAGGACGCTAAAATGCACGAATTACACTCTATATGGAGAAACAGAACAACCTTACCAAACACGTGTATTTTTTGTTTATTACATTCTTGATTATAGAAGACCAAAAAGCATGTAAAGCCCCTTATATGAGGAAAAGAAAAGACATTACCAGAAATGGGTCTTTCAAATGTTTTTGAGCGTGTTAGTTATCAAAGGGTTAAAAACCAGGGAAATCACTCTATGTGGTGGAAAAAAAAAAAAAACAGTATTACGAAAAACTTGTCTTTTCAATCTTTTTGAGTTTCTTACGTACCAAAACAATGAAACCCATGGAAAACACCCTTTATGAAGAAATAGAATAACATTACAAGAAACATGTATTATGAGCTAAAAAGCATGGAAAGCACCTTATATGCAAAACAATCAGTATTACTTAAAACGTGTCTTTTAAATTTACCAAAACACCAAAACGCATGCAAAACACGCACTTTGGAGAAAAATAATAACATTACCAAAAAAACAAGTATTTTGAGTGTTTTTGAGCTTGTTATGTAGAAAAATGTACTCTATATGGGGAAACGAAAGGACATTACGAAAAACGTGTATAATTAGTGTTTTTCTTTTTTAGCTTCATAGCTACCAATACGCTAAAACGCATGAACAGCACTCGATATCAAAAAAGCCAAAATGCATGAAAAGCAACCTATATGGGGAGAAGAAATGCCATTTCCAGAAGCGTGTCTCGAGTGTTGATGAGCATATTAGGCACCAAAACGCAAAAAAAAAAAAAAAAAAAAAAGAAATTACCCTATAAGGGAATAAAAAACAACGTCACGAAAACGTCTCTTTTGAGTATTTTTGAGCTTCTTACGTACAAGAACAGGTAAACTGCACGCAAAAAACTCTTTATGGAGAAACAAAATGTCATCACCAAAAATAAGTATTTTGAGTGTTTTTTCATCTTGCTTCGTACAAAAACGCCAAAATGCATGGAAAGTACCCTATATGATTAATGGAAAGGACATTACGAGAAACGTGTATATTTCTCATTCTTAAGGACCAAAACGCCAAAATCTATACATAGCACCCTATATGGGGAAAGGATACGAGATTTCTAGAAATGTGTCACTTAAGTGTTCATGAGCGTTCTATGCACCAAAATCATGGAAACCACACAAGATGGGAAAAGCAAAACAATGTCAAAAAAAAACGTCTCTTTTCAGTGTTTTTTTCTTTTTCTTTTTCTTTTTTTTTTTTTGCATACGCTGAAACTTATTATGGAGAAACAATTATGGAGAAATTATATAACTTTGACAAAAACGTTTAATTTTTTTTTTTTTTTTTTTGAGGTTGTTACACAGAAAAATGCCAAAATGCTTGCAAAGTACTTTATATGGAGAAACGAAAAGACATTACGAAAAACGAATATTATGAGAGTTGTTGAGCTTCTAAGATACCAAAAAGCTAAAACGCAATAATACCACTTTATATAGAGAAATAGAACAGCATTAAGAAAAATGTATTTTGATTGTCTTTCACATTATTAGGTTCCAAAATCCGAAAATGCATGCAAAGATCCCTATATGAGGAAGGAAAACGACATCTCCAGAAACGTGTATTTTTTTTTTTTTTTTAGCATGGTATGCACCGAAACGCTAAAGAGCACCAAAACGGTAAAATAAAAAAAAAAAAAAAAAACATGTAAGGCACCCTACATGAAAATAGAGGAAAACATTACCAAAAAACATGTCTCTTGAATATTTTTGAACCCCTTATGCATCAAAACGCTAAAACGCATGAAAAAAATACCCTTTATGAAGAAACAGAATAACATAACAAAAAAAAAAAGTATTTTGATTATTTGAGCTTCTTACAGACAAAAACGCTAAATTGGTTGCAAAGTACCCTATATGGGAAAACGAAAGGACATTACGAGAGACGTGTGTTATGAGTGTTTTTGAGCTTCTTAGGTACCAAACCACTAAAATGCATGAACAGCATCCGATATGGAGAAAAAGAACAACATTACCAAGAAGTGTTTTTGAGTGTATTTCACATTTTAGGTACCAAACTCCAAAATCCATGCAAAACCCCTTATATGGTGAAACGAAACGACATTACAAGATACATATCTTTTGAGTGTATTTGTGCATTTTAGGCACAAAAACGTTAAAAACCATGTACAGCTCTGTATATGGGAATAGAAAACAGTGTTTTCTATTCCCATTCTTTTGAGTGTTTTTCAACTTTTTACCTATCAAAAACGCTAAAATACATGCAAAATACCCTTTATGGAGAAACAGTAACATCGCCAAAAAACAAGTATTTCCATTGTTTTGAGCTTGTTACGTAGAAAAACCCTAAAATATATGCAAACTACCCTATACGTTGAAATTGAAAGACATTGAGAGAATCGTGTATTTTGGGTTATTTGGAAGTTCTTAGGTACCAAAACTAGAAAACGCATGAACAATAACTTTACAAAGAACGTAAATTTTTAGTATTTCATCTTGCTAGTGACAAAACGCCGAAATGTACGCAAAACACCCTTTATGAGTATAAGAAACGATATTTCCAGAAAAGTTTCTTTTGAGTGATTATGAGCGTCCTAGACACCAAAACCCTAGACAGCATGGAAAGAACGCTATATAAGAAAACAATAAAATCTACCAAAAACGTTTCTTTTCAGTGTTTTTGAGATACAAAACAAACGTAAACACCCTTAATGGAGAAACAGAATAACATTATTATGTATTACCAGAAACGTGTCTTTTTAGTGTTTTTCAGCGTTTTAGGTACCAAATCGCTAAAAAGCATGGAAAGCACCTTATATCTGAAAACAAAAACAACATTACCAAAAATGTCTCTTTTCAAGTGTTTTTCAGCTACTTACCAAAATGCTAAAATCCATGGAAAACACCCTATATGGATAAACAGAAAAACATTACTAATAACGTAATTGTTGAGTGTTTTTCACATTAGGTACCAAAAAATGGCAAAATGATGCAAAGCCCCGTGTATAGGGAAACGAGACGATATTCCATGTGTCTTTCGAGAGATTTTCAGCGTGTTAGGTACCAAAACGCTAAAAATCATGGAAATCAAACTATATGGGAACACAAAACATTACGTGTCTTTTGAGTGTTTTCGAACTTCCTACTTACCAAAACGCTAATATCCATGCAAAACTCCCATTATGGAGAAACAGAATACAATTACCAAACACATGTATTTTGAGTGTATATTGGGAAAAGAAACGACATTTCTCGAAACGTGTCTTTTCAATGTTTATCAACGGTTAAGGAACCAAATCGCTAAAAAGCAAGAAAAGCACCCAAGATGGGAAAACAAAACAGCATAACCAAGAACGTTTCTTTTGAATGTTTTTGAGCTACTTATGTACCAAAATGCTAAAGCGCATGCAAAACAGACCATGGAAAAACAGAATAACTTTACCGAAAACGTGTATTTCGAATGTTTTTGTGTTTATTACGTACAAAAATGCCAAAATGCATGCGAGGCGCCCTATGTCACGAAACGAAAGAACATTGCAAGAAACGTGTATAAAGAGTTTTTTTTTATGGTTTTTAATTTACCAAAACGCTAAAACATCTGATTAGCCTTCTTTTGGAGAAACATAACAGCTTTACCAAAAACGGGTTGTTTGAGTGTTTTCACCATGTTAGGTACCGAAACACCAAAATGCATGTAATTCATCATATATGGGGATACGAAAAAACATTACAAGAATCGTGTATTATAAGTGTTTTTGAACTTCTTGGGAACCAAAACGCTAAAATGCATGGATATTACTGTACATGCAGAAAGAGAACAACATTATCAAAAACGTGTATTTTGAGTGTTTTCTCCTTGTTAGGTACCAAAACGGCAAAATTCATGCAAATCACCCCATATGGAGAAACGAAAGACATTAAGGGAGATGTGCATTGTCATTGTTTTTGAGCTCCTTACGCACCAAAACGCGAAAAAGCGTTAATATCACTCTATATGGAGAAAAGAACAAAATAAACAACAACGTGTATTTGAAGTTTCACATTGTTAGGTACTAAAACGCCAAAATGCACCCAAAGCACATTATAAGAGGAAAAGAAACGACAATTAGAAAAACATGTCTTTTGAGTATTTATGAGGGAGTCAGGCAGAGATACGCTAAAATGCATGGAAAGTATACTATGCAAAAAAAAAAAAAAAAAACGTTTCTTTTGAGTGTTTTTGAGCTAGTTATGTACCAAAAGGCTAAAAGCGCATGCAAAACATACTTTATAGAGAACCAAAATCACATTACCAAAAACGTAATATTTTTTTTTTTTTTTTTTAGCAAATTACATAGAAAAACTCCAAAATGTATGCCAGTTACCTTATTTATGGCATACAGGGAATTCTGAATACATTTTGGCGTTTTAGCATTTTGATATCTAAGAAGCTCAAAACACTCATAATACTTGTTTCTCATAATGCCGTTTCGTTTCCTCATATAGTATATGGGGAAACAAAAAGACATTACGAGAAACGTGTATTATGAATGTTTTTTTTCAGCTTCTCAGGTATCAAAACGCTAAAACGCATTAATAGGGCTCTATATGGAGAGACAGAACAACATTACGAAAAAAGTGTATTTTAATTATATTTCATATTGTTAGTACCAACATGCCAAAATGCTAAACGGATACAAAACGCTCTCTATGGAGAAATAAATAAACTTTTTCCAAAAAGATGCATTTTTAGAGTTTTCAATTTGTTAACTTGAAGAACCCCAAAATGCATGCCAGGTACCCTATAAACGGAAACGAAAAGACATTATGAAAAACGTGTATCATGAGTATTTTTGAGCTTTTTAGGTATCAAAACGCTAAAACGCATTAAACGGTATATGGACAGAGAATAACTTTACGAAAAACGAATATTTTTTGTTTATTTCATATTATTAGGTGCCAAAACGCCAAAATACCTCGATATGGAGAAACAGAACAAGATTACCAAAAAAGCGTATTTTAAGTGTTTTTCACAGTTAGGTAAAGCAACGACAAAATACATGCAAAGCACGCAACATGATAAAAGGAAACGACATTTCCAGAAACATGTCTTTTGAGTGTTTATGAGCGTGTTAGATACCAATAACGCTAAAAAGTATGGAAAGCATACTATATGGGAAAACAAAACAACATTACCTAAAACTTATGTTTTGGGTGTTTTTGAGGTACTTACGTACCAAAACGTTTAAACGCATGCAAGACACCCTTTACGGAGAAACAGATTAAAATTACCATATTTTTTTTAAGCGTTTTTGAGGTTGTTACGTAGGAAATACCACAATGCTTGTAAAGTACCCCATATAAGGTGTTATTCGTGCGTTTTAGAGTTTTGGTACTTAAGAAGCTGAAAAACACTCATAATACACGTTTTTCATAAATGTCTCAAAAGAGATCATAATACTTGTTTTTGGTAATGTTATTCTGTTTCTACATAATGTTTTTTTTTTTTTTTTTGCATGCGCTTTAGTGTTTAGTAATTAGCTCAAAAACAGTCAAAAGACACTCAAAAACAAAAACAAAGCATTACCAAAAAACGTTTATTCCCATTGTTTTGAGCTACTTACGGAAAAAAAAACGCTAAATGGCATGCAAAACCCATTTATGGGGAAACTTTTTTGAGAAAATGACAAAAATGTATGCATACTGGAAAAGGAAAAGACATAACAAGAAACGTGTATTATGAGAGATTTGAGCTTCCTAGACACCGAAACGATAAAACGCATGAATAGTAATCTCTTTTTTTTTTAAGAAACACAACAACATTACCAAAAACATGTATATTGAGTGTTTTTCACTGTGTTAGGTAACAAAAACATAAAATACCTGCTAATTCCCCTGCATGGGGAAACGAAACGACATTAACAGAAACGAGTCTTTTGAGTGGTTTTTTTTTTTTACTTGTTAAGCACCAAAACGGTAATAAGAATGGAAAATACATTATATGTCAAAACAAAACAACAATCTAAATGTCTTTTCAATGTTTTTGAGTTAGTAATGTATATCGCATGAAAAAAAAAAAAAGCTCTTATGGAGAAACAATAACATTACAAAAAACAAGCATTTTGAGTGTTAGTGAGCGTGTTACGTAAAAAAAAGGCCAAAGTGCATGCAAATTACCCTGTATGGGGAAACAAAAGGACTTTACGAAAAACATGTATTATGAATGATTTTGAGCTTCTTAGGTACCAAAACGCTAAAACGTATGAATAACACTGTTTATGGCGAAACAAAACAACATAACCAAAATCATGTATTTTCAGTGGATTTCACATTGTTAGGTACCAAAACATTAAAAAGCATGGAAAGCAACCTATATGGGAAAAGAAAACAAAATTACTTTTATTTTGAGTGTGTTTCAGCTAATTACGTACATAAACGCTAAAAATATGCAAAACACCCTGGAGAAACACAACAACTTTACAAAAAAGTGTATTTTGAGTGTTTTTGAGCTTATTACGTACAAAACGCCAAAATGCTTTGAAAGTACCCGATTTGGGGAAACGAAAGAACATTACAAAAAACGTGTATTATGAGTGTTTTTCTTTTTTTTTTTTACTTTTTAGGTACCAAAACAAGAAAACACATAAATAAAACTCGATATGGAGAAAAGAACAACTTTACCAAAAACGTATAATTTTAGTGTTTCTTAGGTTCTTACGTACAACAACGCCATAATCCATGCAAACTACCCTATATCGGGGAATGAAAAGGTATTACGAGAAACGTATATTATCCGTGAGTTTTGAGATTCTTAGGTACTAAAATGCTAACATGCATAAATAGCATTCTATATGGAGAAACAGAACAACATGAGCAAAAACACGTATTTTGAATGTATTTCACATTATCAGATGCCATAATACCAAAATGCAAAGCACCCTATATAAGAAAACGAGAAGTCATTACGAGAAATGTGTATTATGACTGCTTTTAAGCTTCCTAAGTATCAGAACGCTAAAATGCATAAATATCACTTTATATGGAAAAACAGAACAACATTAGGAAAAACAAGTATTTTGAGTGTTTTTGAGCATGTTACGAACATAACCGCAAAAATCCAATCAAAGTTCTCCATACTGGGAAATTAAAAGAAAATGTATTATGAGTGTTCTTTGAACTTCTTAGGTAACAAACGCTAAAACGCAAGAATAGCACTCTATATAGAGAAACAAAACATTACCAGAAATGCCTATTTTGACAGTATTCGCATTGATACCAAAACGCCAAAATGTATGCAAAGCACCCCATATGGGAAAACCAAAATTAATTATGAGAAACGTGTATTATGAGTGCTTTTTAAGCTTCTTAAGTACCAGAACACTAAAACGTATGAATAGCACTCTGTATGAAGAAAAGAGCAAAATTAGGAAAACAAATATTTTGCGTGTTTTTGAGCTTGTTACGTACAAAAACGTCATAATTCATTGAAAGTAACATATAGAGCTAAACGAAAAGACATTACGAGAATGTGTGTTTTGAGCTTCCTAGGTATAAGAAAAAAAAAAAAAAAAGCTAAAACGCATGAATAGCACTCCATATGGAGAAAGAGAACATTACCTAAAACGTGCAATTTTTTTTTTTTATGTACTTTTATGTACTGTGTACCAAAACTTCAAATTCCATACAAAAGCAACCTATATATGGGGGAAAAAAATTATAAAAAAAACGTATCTTTTCAGTGTTTTTTGAGTAACATGCGTATAAAACGCTAAATCACATGCAAAACACCCTTTATGTACAAACAAAATAAAATTACAAAAACAAGTATTTTGAGTGTTTTTAAGTTTGTTAGGTAGAAAAACGCTAAAAGTATCCTTTTAAAAGAAAGAAAAAGACATAACAAGAAACTTTTATTATTAGTTTTTTTTTTTTTTATTCTTAGGTGCTAAAACGATAAAACTCATGAATAGCACTCTATATGAAGAAATAAAACATTTTCAAAAACGTATACTTTGAGTGTTTTTCACTGTTTTAGGTACCAAAAGTCCAAAATGCATAGAAATCACACTTTAAATGGGAAAGCAATCGATATTTCCAAAAACGTGTTTTTTTTGGGGGGGGGAGGGGACGGTGTGTTTATGAGCCTGCTAGGTACCAAAACATTAAAAAGTATGGAAAGCACCCTATAAATGAAAACAAAATAAAAACGTCTTTTTCAATGCTTTTGAGCTTCTTGCCTACCAAAACTCTAAAACGCATGCAAAATACTTTTCATGGAGAAACAGAATAAGTATCTGAATGTTTTTTGAGATTGATACGTAGAAAACCGCCAAAATACATGCAAAATATCCTATATAAGGAAACAAAAAGACATTATAAGGAACGTGTACTGTGAATGTTTTTTGATCTTCTGAAATACCAAAACGCAAAAACCTTTTTTTTAACACTGTTAGGTACAAAAATGCCAAAATGCATGTAGAGTCTTTTATATGGGGAAACGAAACGATATAAGAAGAACCATTTTTTTTTGTGCTTGTTAGGCTACCAAACGCTGAAAAAAACATGGACACACTCTACATGGGAATAAAAAAAACAATATTACCCAAAAAGTGTCTTTTCAGTTCTTTTTTTTTCAGCTTCTTACGTAACAGAAAGCTAAAACGTATGCAAAACACCCTTTAAGGAGAATCAGAAAAAAAAAATATATATATTTTAAAAAACAAGTTTTTTGAGTGTTTTTGACCTTGTATGGTGGAAAAACGCCAAAATTTTATGAGCTTGTTACGTAGAAAACGCAAAAGTATATGCAAAGTACACAATATGGAGAAGTGAAGCGATATTTCCAAAAACGTGTCTTTTGAGTGTTTATGAGCGTGTCAAACAGAAAAACGCTAAAAAGCATGGAAATCACTCAACATGGGAAAACAAAACAACACTACGAAAAACGTGTCTTTTTAGTGGTTATGAACTTATTAAGTACCAAATTTCTAAATCGCCTGCAGAAATAACTTTATGGAGAAACAATATAACTTAGCCAAAAACAAGTATCTTAAGTGTTTTTGAGCTTGTTACGTACGTTATATGGAAAGTACCCTATATGGAGAAACGAAAAGACATTCTGAGGAACATATTTTTTTGTGCTTCTTAGGTACCTAAACGCTGAAAGATAAGAATAGCATTCTATATGAAGAAATGTAACAACATTACCAAAAACGCGCATGTTGAGTGTGTTTCACATTCTCAGGTACTCCAAAATGCATTTAAAGCACATTATATGGCGAAAGGAAACGAGATTTCCAGAAACTTGTCTTTTCAATGTTTATCAGTGCGCTAGACACCAAAGCGATAAAAAGCATGGAAAACAAAACAACAGTACCAAAAACGTCTCTTTTCCGTGTTTTTAAGCTGCTTATGTACCAAAACGCTAAAAGGCATGCAAAACACCCTTTATTGTGAAAAAAAAATAACATTACAAAAAAAAGTATTTTGAGTGTTTTTGAGTTTGTTACGTGGAAGTACCCTAAATGGGAAAAAGGAAACGAGATTTCCAGAGCCGTGTTTTTTTTTTTTTTTTTTTTAGTATTTATAAGCCTGCTAGACATCAAAACAATAAAAAGCATGGAAGGCACCCCATATGGGAAAACAAAACATTACCAAAAAAGTCTCTTTTCAGTGTTTTTGAGCTATTTACACACCAAAACCCTGAAACGCATACAAAATTAAAAAAAAAAAAAAAAAAGAATATGGAGAAAAGACAGTTTTACCAAAAGCGTGTATTCTTATATATATATATATATATATATATATATATATATATATATATATATATATATATATATATATATATATATATATATATATATATATATATTTTTTTTTTTTTTTTTTTTTTTTTTTTTATTTATTTATTTATTTTTTTTTTTTTTTTTTTTGGCATTCTTATTTAGAAAAGTACCAAAATGCATCTAAAGTTCTCTATATTAGGAAACGAAAATATTTCATAAAAAAAACGTGTATTATGAGAATTTTTTTTTACTTCTTAGGTACCAAAACGCTAAAACGCACTCTGTATCGAGAAAAGAACATTACTAAAAACTTTTTTAGTCTTTTCTTACATTATTATGTTTCAAAACGCCAAAATGCACTCAAAACCCCTATATGGGGAAAGGAAACGACATCACCAGTAATGTATCTTTTGAGTGTTTCTGAGCGTGTTGGGCACCAAAAAGCTAAAAAAAAAACATGGAAATCATCCTATATGGGAATATAAAGCAACATTTCAAAAAACGAGTCTTTTGAGTGTTTTCAGTTTCTTACGTAACAAAACGCTAAAAAGGCATACAAGACACTCTTTGAAAAGAAATACAATAACATTAACAAAAAACAAGTATTTGAATGATTTAGAGCTAGTTACGTAGAAAAACGCGAAAATGTATACAAAGTACCCAATAATAGGAAATGAAAAGACATTTCGAGAAACGTATATCATGGGTATTATATATATATATATATATATATATATATATATATATATATATATATATATATATATATATATATATATATATATATATATATATATATATATATATATATATATATATATATATATATATATATATATATATATATATATTCTTAGGTGCAAAAACGCTAAAAGCCATGAATGAAACTCTGTATACAGAAAAAGAACATTACCAAAAACGTGGTTTTTTTCAGTGTATTACACATTGTAAGCTTCAAAAACTCCAGAATACGTGCAAAAAAAACCTTCCAGAAACGTGTTTTTTTGAGTGTTGATGAGCCTGCTAGGCAAAACAACGAAAAAAAAAATGAAAAGCACCCTTTATGGGAAAAGAAAACTTTACCAAAAACGTCTTTTTTGTGTGTTTTTGAGCCCTCTACATACGAGAACGTTAAAGCGCATACAAAAAACGTTTCATAGAGAAACAGTATATCTTTACAAAACAAAGTGTATATCGAGTGTTTTTGAGCTTTTTACGTAAAAAACTACATGCAAAGTGCTCTTTATGAGGAAACTAAAGATATTACCTACGAGAAACATGTATTATAGAGTTTTTGAGCTTTTTAGGTATCAAAATGCTGAAATTCATGAAGAGAATTCTGTTCTAAAGAAACAGAACAAAATTACCATAAACGTGTTTTTTTAGTGTTTTTTTTTTTTGTTTTCACGTTGTTAAGTACCAAATCGCCAAAATCCATACAAAGACAACTATATGAAAAATAAGTAAATAAATAACGTGTATTAGGATTTTTTTTTTTTTGTACCAAATTGATAAAAACATAATTAGCACGCTATGTGGAGAAAAATGACATTACCTGAAATGTGTAATCTGAGTGTTTTTCACAGAGAAACAGAACAACATTACTGTATTACTAGGTACACATACTAATAATTACGTATGTATTTTGTGTGAAAGAGAAAAAAATATTACAGGTAGCATACATGGCGATGCTCTTTATTGACTTGTAAAACATGGGGTGTTGTGATGAAGGGCAGTTGTGTTCTTGGGTCAGTTGTTGGTTGGCAGGCGTCTTGCAAGTTTCCTGACTTCCTGGTAATGTTATAGGTAGTAGTTATAGGACTACAAATGCGAATTTTATTTTTATTTTTTTTTTGTGTAGGAGGGACACAGGCCAAGGGCAACAAAAAAACAATAAAGAAAAAATGCCCAGTGAAATGCCAGTCCTATAAAAGGGTCAAAGCAGTAGTCAAAAATTGATGAATAAGTGTCTTGAAACCTCCCTCTTGAAGGAATTCAAGTCATAGGAAGGTGGAAATACAGAAGCAGGCAGGGAGTTCCAGATTTTACCAGAGAAAGGGATGAATGATTGAGAATACTGGTTAACTCTTGCGTTAGAGAGGTGGACAGAATAGGGGTGAGAGAAAGAAGAGTCTTGTGCGGCGAGGCCGCTGGAGGAGGGGAGGCATGCAGTTAGCAAGATCAGAAAAGAAGTTAGCATGAAAATAGCGGTAGAAGACAGCTAGAGATGCAACATGGCGGCGGTGAGAGAGAGAGGCTGAAGACAGTCAGTTAGAGGAGAAGAGTTGATGAGACGAAAAGCTTTTGATTCCACCCTGTCTAGAAGAGCAGTATGAGTGGAACACCCCCAGACATGTGAAGCATACTCCATACATGGATGGATAAGGCCCTTGTACAGATTTAGCAGGTGGGGGGGTGAGAAAAACCGGCGGAGACGTCTCAGGACACCTTACTTCATAGAAGCTGTTTTAGCTACAGATGAGATGTGAAGTTTCCAGTTCAGATTATAAATAAAGGACAGACCGAGGATATTCAGTGTAAAAGATGGGAACAGTTGAGTGTCACTGAAGAAGAGGGGATAGTTGTCTGGAAGGTTGTGTCGAGTTGATAGATGGAAGAATTGAGTTTTTGAGGCATTGAACAATAACAGGTTTCCTCTGCTCAAATCAGAAATTTTAGAAAGATCACAAGTCAAGCGTTCTGTGGCTTCCCTGCGTGAAATGTTTACTTCCTGAAGAGTTGGACGTCTATGAAAAGACGTGGAAAAGTGCAGGGTGTATCATCAGGGTAAGAGTGGATAGGACAAGAAGTTTGGTTTAGAAGATCGTTAATGAATAATAAGAAGAGAATGGGAGACAGGAAAGAACCCTGAGAAACACCAGTGTTAATAGATTTAGGAGAAGAGCAGTGACCGTCTACCACAGCAGCAATAGAACGGTCAGAAAGGAAACTTGAGATGAAGTACAGAGAGAAGGATAGAAGCCATAGGAGGGTACCTTGGAAATGAAAGCTTTATGCCAGACTCTATCAAAAGCTTTTGATATGTCCAAAGCAACAGCAAAAGTTTCACCAAAATCTCTAAAGGAGGATGACCAAGACTCAGTAAGGAAAGCCAGAAGATCACCAGTAGAGCGGCCTCCACGGAACCCATACTGGCGATCAGATAGAAGGTTCTGAAGTGATAGATGTTTAAGAATCTTCCTGTTGAGGATAGATTCAAAAACTTTAGATAGGCAGGAAATTAAAGCAATAGGACGGTAGTTTGAGGCAACGGTCACCCTTTTTAGAAACATGTTGAATGTAGGCAAACTTCCAGCAAGAAGGAAAGGTAGATGTTGACAGACAGAGCTGAAAGAGTTTGACTCAGCAAGGTGCAAGCACGGAGGCACAGTTTCGGAGAACAATAGGAAGGATCCCATCAGGTCCATAACCCTTCCGAGGTTGCCATCTTGTTGAAATAGAGGAAGGAAAGAAGAAGAAGCAAAGTTATTGGAGATATTTTTGGCTAGATGCCAGAAGTCACGAGGGGAGTTAGATCTTGAAAGGTTTTGACACTTTCTGTAAATGAAGGAGTTTTTGGCTAGTTGGAGAACAGACTTGGCATGGTTCAGGGCAGAAATATAAAGTGCATGAGATTCTGGTGATGGAAGGCTTAAGTACCTTTTGTGGGCCACCTCTCTATCATGTATAGCACGAGAACAAGCTGTGTTAAACCAAGGTTTAGAAGGTTTAGGACGATAAAAAGAGTGAGGAATGTACGCCTCCATCCCAGACACTATCACCTCTGTTGTGCGCTCAGCACACAAAGACGGGTTGCTGACACGGAAGCAGTAGTTATTCCAAGGAAAATCAGCAAAATATCTCCTCAGGTTCCCCCAACTAGCAGAGGCAAAACGCCAGAGGCACCTGCGCTTAGGGGGATCCTGAGGAGGGATTGGAGCAATAGGACAAGATACAGATATGAGATTATGATCGGAGGAACCCAACGGAGAAGAAAGGGTGACAGCATAAGTAGAAGGATTAGAGGTCAGGAAAAGGTCAAGAATGTTGGGCGTATCTCCAAGACGGTCAGGAATACGAGTAGGGTGTTGCACCAATTGCTCTAGGTCGTGGAGGATAGCAAAGTTGTAGGCTAGTTGATGAAGGTATGTTTTTTTTTTTTTTTGTTATCATCTATGCAAATTTGTTTTTTTTTTATTTCATATCAGTGTGTGAATTGTAAACAGCTGGCTTATCCTCAGTCATCATTATGATCAGTGTTGTTTTACATTGTCTTGCACTTTGTACAGTTTGTATGTGAAGGTATTATGTTTCAGTGATATGTAATGGTGCTGACATGCATCAATTACGAACCCGATGCAAGGAGCTATGTTCTATTCGTTCTTGGGATTTCTGCTGGGTACCAGAGAAGAAGCATTGTTGTGAGTGATTATTGTTATTGTATTGGTATTAGCGATTATTATTAGAGATATGCTTATGTGTGTGTTACACGACAAGAGAAGGTAGTCATAATTGGTGTTTTTAATAGCCATAATCTTATAAATAAAATGCGAAGTGATGCAGAGGTTGTTTGTGATAGAAATAGTTGGTCGTTTCTAACTTTCGTTGATGTTCTTTTTTTTTGGGGGGGATATTATCATACATGTATGTTTACTGTAATGTTATCGAAATAAAAAAAAATATCATGGCAAGCTTAGTATATCTGGTACCAGAGCAACATTTCGACAACACTCAATATGTCAATTGATGAACAAGACGACTCCAAGGCCAACCACAACTTAACCACGATGTCACTGGAGGAGCAGAAGAAGGCTAGGCAAAAGAGAAGAACTGCCAAGGCAAAACTAACACGTAAGCTATAAACCTTTCATGAGTATGTAGCAGATGAATTGGCATTAGAAATTTTAGAAGTAAAGAAACTCGTGAAGGTAAAGTTAATTGATGTGCCCAGGTTTCAGGGAGATGTAAGGGAATACAATACTTTTAAGAGAGATTTTGCTTGACTGATGCAGTTGACTTATAGGAAAGATCCTTTTGTGTTCAAACAGTGTTTTTCGGGAGAAGCCTTGGATACAGTTCGTGGCACAGATCATGATTATAATAAAATGTTTGAACGTTTAAATGAAACTTTTTTCAACAATCGTTGAGTGGTTGATGCAGTGGTAGATGAGATAAGATCAATTGAGACTATCTCAGAATGTGATGGTGTAAGTTTTAATAAGATGGAGGATAAGACTTGAGCAATGTTTTCTTTATCTAGCCCAATTGGGCTTAGCTTCAGAACTGAATACGGCTAATATAACTAGCCAGATAGAAAAACTTCTTACACCTACACGGGAGCGTGAATGGGCGAAAGACTTCTAAATTGAATTATGCTCACATAAGTGGTTTTTAAGATGAAAAGGATTCAGAAATTATGAAAAGGATAGCAGGACTTGAAAACGCTATTGCAAATATAACTGACCTTATCACTAGAATTACAGAAGAAAGTGGAGCGAATAGCGATCAAGGCTATGGTAAAACAAAGCAACATTTCGATGTTGTGCTTCATGGGTCAGATGGGCATGATATATCAGACTGTTTCACTTTTCAGAATTTAAGTATCAGTGACAAAATGGATAGTCTAAAGACTAACGGCATTTGCTTTAACAGGAAATGTCCTAGGAAATCCAGATGTCATGCTACTGTTCCTAACAATGTGACTTGTGGGAAATCACATCGTACAATTCTACATGAAGGATTTATAACAGGAAATTCTAATGTGGGTTTGAGAAGAAATGGTGTTTTGTCCATGGTTAACAGCATAAAATGTGGCAATCATACGCTAAAAACTTTATTTAACAGAAGGCAGTAGGCACCTGCCAAAACGATAATTACTCCCAGTGAGGTCTAAAGCACTGTTCAAGGGGTGCTGTGAACTTATCATTAAACCCAGCTGTGACCTCACTGAACGTTTCCCTTTGTGTCTCACAACATAAGGGGGAAGTCACAACCTGCCTCTTACTCCACGCGAAACTACAAACACCTAATAACACACACACTCTTCACTCAAAATTTCAAAATAATCATGGCGACTCCTACACCATTCTCGGAGTCCCCATCTAGGGAGAGGACCACAAATGTCCCGAGGTCTGACTGCCCTTATGACAACGACCCTAAGTGTCTTGACACCCCCCCTCAACTTTTTCTTCATTAATTTCTGCAATGTTCGCGGTCTAAGATCTAATTTTTAATCTGTGGAACACCACCTCTCCTCTTCTAAACCTCATCTTCTTTCCCTCACTGAAACTCAGGTGTCTGAGGCAACTGACAGTAGCCCCTTTTCTGTTCCCTCCTACTTTCTCTATCCTCATTTTCGATCCAAAGCTGGATGCTGCGTTTATGTGCGCAATGACTTAACCTTCTTTCGTGCCCACGCTCTTGAATCTAACGAGTTTTCCACCATCTGGCTACGACTACAGAGTCATTCTCAAACTAAATTTATCTGTGCTGTATACCTCTCACCTAACTCCTCTGAGTATAAGAAATTCTTTGAGTACTTAACTTCTAACTAAAGTGGAGCACATTCTGACTCTCTTCCCTTTTGCAGAGATCTCCATTCTTGGAGACTTCAATGTTCACCACCAGCTTTGGCTTTCCTCTCCGTTCACTGACCATCCTTGTGAACTAACCTTCAACTTTGCTATCCTCCATGACCTAGAGCAATTGATGCAACACCCTACTTGTATTCCTGACCGTCTTGGAGATACGCCCATCATTCTTGACCTTTTCCTGACCTCTAATCCTTCTGCTTATGCTGTCACCCTCTCTTCACCGTTGGGCACCTCCGATCACAATCTCCCTCCTCAGGATCTCCCTAAGCGAAGGTGCCTCTGGCGTTTTGCCTCTGCTAGTTGGGGGGACCTGAGGAGGTATTTTGCTGATTTTCCTTGGAATGACTACTGCTTCCGTGTCAGAGACCCGTCTTTGTGTGCCGAGCGTATAACAAAGGTGATAATGTCTGGCATGGAGGCGTACATTCCTCACTCTTTTTCTCGACCTAAACCTTCCAAACCTTGATTTAACACAGCTTGTTCTCGTGCTATACATGATAAGAAGGTGGCCCACAAAAAGTACTTAAGCCTTCCATCACTAGAATCTCATGCACTTTATATTTCTGCCCTGAACCATGCCAAGTTTGTTCTCCAACTAGCCAAAAACTCCTTCATTAACAGAAAGTGTCAAAATCTTTCAAGTTCTAACTCTCTTCGTGACTTCTGGCATCTAGCCAAAAATATCTCCGATAATTTTGCTTCTCCTTCTTTCCCTCCTTTATTTCAACCAGATGGCACCACTGCTATTACATCTATTTCTAAAGCTAAACTCTTCGCTTAAACCTTTGCTAAAAAAACTCTACCTTGGACGATTCTGAGCTTGTTCCTCCCTCTCTCCCACCCTCTGACTGAATCTACCTATTAAAATTCTTCGCAATGATGTTTTCCATGGCCTCGCTGGCCTAAACCCTCGGAAGGCTTATGGACCTGATGGGGTTCCTCTAACTGATCTCCGAAACTGTGCCTCCGTGCTTGCACCTTTCCTGGTCAAACTCTTTCAGTTGTCTGTCAACGTCTACCTTTCCTTCTTGCTGAAAGTTTGCCTACATTCAGCCTTTTCCTAAAAAGTGTGACCATTCTAATCACTCAAACTACCGTCCTATTCCTATTCCTAAATCTATTAACAGTGGTGTTCCTCAGGGTTCTATCCTGTCACCCACTCTCTTCTTATAATTCATCAATGACCTTCTAAACTAAACTTCTTGTCCTATCCACTCCTACGCTGATGATACCACACTGCACTTTTCCACGTCTTTTCATAGACGTCCAACCCTTCAGGAAGTAAACATTTCACGCAGGGAAGCCACAGAACGCCTAACTTCTGATCTTTCCAAAATTTCTGATTGGGGCAGAGCAAACCTGGTATTGTTCAATGCCTCAAAATTTAATTCTCCAATCTATCAACTCGACACAACCTTCCAGACAGCTAACTATCCCCTCTTCTTCAGTGACACTCAACTGTCCCTCTCTTCTACACTGAACATCCTCAGTCTGTTCTTTACTTATAATCTGTACTCTCAGATTATAAACGAAAAATAAAATTATACATATATATATATATATATATATATATATATATATATATATATATATATATATATATATATATATATATATATATATATATATATATATATATATATATATATATATATATATATATATATATATATATATATATATATATATATATATATATATATTTTTTTTTTTTTTTTTTTTTTTCTTTTTTTGTAAATCCAGCAAATAATCAGTGTATCTGCATCAGGTATCTTTAGCATTAATATCTTATTTATTTTAAATAGTTAAATACTGGTTTTTACTGAGAAATATTGCGAAATATAACAAAAATCGTTTTCCTCTCCTTTCCCCCCATCCCGGCAGATTAAGCTTGAAACCAAGAATCGCTCTACGCCTATGTAGAAAACCAATCAGAGTAAGTAAATGAAACTGTGTATATATCATGTGAATTTCAAGTCCCTAGCTGCAATAGGTGAATTATAGTCACCCCTTGAAATTTATGTCGCAATATCTCAACATGGCGGATTTTGGCATATTAAAATTATCTCCTCCGTTGTTATTCCTGTTACACATATATTGGCTATTGCAGCTTATGAAACTATAAGAGGCGAACAAAGTCTGGTATCGAAATTTTTGTTTGGAGTTGATTTTTGACAAATATTTTAATGTCAATTTTTTTTTTTTTTTTTTTTTTTTTTGCTTTTCATCGAACAAAAAAAAATAATTCATATTATTGTACAAGAAAAACGATATCAGACGTTGTTCTCCTGTCCTTCCTGATTAAAATGCTTCTTAAATTAAAGAAATTCGTCAATAAATAAGGGAGGAGATACGAGTTGAACATAGGCAATTTAACATGGGATTAGGGACTTTACAACCCCCACCTCCCAATAAGCAGGATCCAGAAGTAATCTATGCATTAGAATTAATCATGTTTCTAGTTCAATCTATGACAGTGATATATCTGCAGAGCCTGAAATTTATATCCATACACAAATAAAAGAAGTTTTCATTGTTGAATACCAAGGAACTGAATATAGTCCAAGATGTGGTGGTTGCCGTCGTGGGAAGTGCGCAGTAGGCAATGATAATTATAACATTAAGGAGGAAAGGGAGTTGGCCCTCATTGAGGAAGAATTATTGCATAATGTTAGAAAGAAAGAATGGTCTGCTAAATTTCCATGGAATAAAAATCCCAAATTATTGCAGAATAATGTATGAGCTGCAGATGCTAGACTGAAAGCTATAGAGAGGCAGTTAGTGAAACTTGGTTCAAACTATGCTGAAACTTACAGCGACCAGATTTAGGACGTGACAAAGCGTAACGTAGCTTTCAAGTTATCTAATGAGGAAGTAAGAACTTATGCTTATGCTTATGTTAATTACCTTCAACATCATGAAGTGTTAAAGCCTGGGTCTGTGTCAACCCCCAATGAAAACAGTGGGATTGACAATTATATGTCAGTTTCTGAACAGCTTCTTGGCTAAGGGCCCCAATATCCTAAATTCTATGTTGGGAATTTATTTATTTATTTATTTTTTTTTTTTATGTAGGAAGGACACTGGCCAAGGGCAACAAAAATCCAATAAACAAATATGCCCATTGAAATGCCAGTCCCATAAAAGGGTCAAAGCAGTGGTCAAAAATTGACGAATAAGTGTCTTGAAACCTCCCTCTTGAAGGAATTCAAGTCATAGGAAGGCGGAAATACAGAAGCAGGCAGGGAGCTCCAGAGTTTACCAGAGAAAGGGATGAATGATTGAGAATACTGGTTAACTCTTGCGTTAGAGAGGTGGATAGAATAGGGGTGAGAGAAAGAAGAAAGTCTTGTGCAGCGAGGCCGCGGAAGGAGGGGAGCCATGCAGTTAGCAAGATCAGAAGAGTAGTTAGCATGAAAATAGCGGTAGAAGACAGCTAGATATGCAACATTGCTGCGGTGAGAGAGAGGCTGAAGACAGTCAGTTAGAGGAGAGTTGATGAGACGAAAAACTTTTGATTCCACCCTGTCTAGAAGAGCAGTATGAGTGGAACGCCCCCAGACATGTGAAGCATACTCTATACATCGACGAATAAGGCCCTTGTACAGAGTTAGCAGCTGTGGGGGCTAAAATTTTTGTTGCGAGACACTGTAAAATGCCAAAGTAGGATGGGACGATCCCTTGCCCTCCCATATTAAAGATCGGTGGGTGTCACATTTTCATGATTTATTTAGCATCGAAACCCTATATTTTATGAGTGTCAAGCCAGCCTCAGCCAAAGAAATCCCTATGTTAGTTATTTTCAATGATAGTTCCACAGATGCGTATAGTGCTATTGCATACGCTAGGTGGGAATTAAAGTCTGGTATATTTGAGAGCAGACTCATCATACCACAGAATAGGATAGCTCGTACTAGGCAGCTTTCTGTACCAAGGCTTGAATTGTGTAGAGCTTTTATATCATGCAGAATGCGGAAAATTATTGAGGATGAAATGACATATAAATTTAGCTCTGTAATGCACATAACTGATTCAGCTATTGTTCAGGCACAAATCCAAAGAGAATCTTAAGGCTTTTTGGAACATCTGTAGCCACTAGGCTAGTAGAAGTTTATTCGAAAAGTGACCCAAATGAATGGTAGTGGATTGCTTCAGAACTTAATCATGCAGATCTGTTGACTAGACCACATGACCCTTCAAAGGTTTATGTTAGCTCATTATGGAAATATTGGCCTGAATTTATATACCTATCTCTAGAAATGTGGCCTGTCAGCAAATCAGGAGACTGTGAATTACCTGAAAGAGTTTAGGTGAATCTAGCACAATGCTATGATGGCGAAGAAAACATAATAGATGTGTCAAACTATAAGAACTATAATAAGTTAATTCCAGTTACTGCTAGAGTATTGAATATTGTAAAGTTAAAATCTTTGAAGGGTGTTCTAAACACACTTGAACCTGAAGATCTCCAGGAAGCTGAACGGTTTTGGATTAGACAAGCATAAGAGTGTGTTCCTGAGAACTGGGTGAAGTGTTTTAAGAGATTAGGTCCACTTAAAGGTGAAGATGGCACAATTATGGTAGGGCAAAGAATAGAGAACTGGTTAAAGCATAATTGGTAGATAGATTTATTCTGTTACCTGGAAAACATCCATTCACAGTCTTGTATATCAATTAATTGGACAATTTAGATCATGCTGGAATGGATGTTACATTATGTAAACTACAAATAAAGTTTTGGGTTCCTTCAGCACGCAAAATCATTAAATCAGTGAAGAAAAGTTGCGTTATTTGCAGGAAATTAGAGGCCAAAGTTGAAGGTCAAATTATGGGTTATATTTCCGATGAACAGATGAGTCCCTGTCCACTATTCTATCATATATATAGCTTTAGACATTTTTGGGTCCTTTCAAATAAAAGATAATATTAAGAAAAAGAACGACTGGAAAGGTTTATGGTGTTATATTCAACTGCATGGTTACACGTGCTGTGTATTTCGATGTTGTAGATGGATATGACATTCCTAGTTTTCTAAATGGCTTCAGAAGATTCATTAATATTCATTGATATCCGTATACGGTTCACTTTGACTAAGAGCTTTATTTGATATCAGCAAGTAAGGAATTTACAAGTGTTATTGACAAATGGAACTTGTTTGTTATCACTGAATTTAGTACCAAAGAAGGTTAGCACCGGGAAAAAAAAATAATAATCGCCTGCAGATGCTGCATGGTAAAAATGGTTTAAGTGAGGCATTGATAAAGTCTGTATAAAGATCTCCGTCCATGCTTATAATATATAGTAGTTTAACATTCAGTGATTTACAAACTGCATTTTTTGAAGTAGCAAATCTCATGAATGAGAGGCCTATTGGAGTAAAACCCGCTATGGACGCAGAATTAGAACCTATTGTGTCCCAATGAATTGCATTTGGGTAAAGCAAGTAACAGAGTTCCATCTGGTTCATGGTCCATCTCAATTAACACTCGGGAAACGGTTAGATTTTATACAAAATGCTGTCAACACATTCCGGAGGAAGAGGCAAAGAGATTATTTTCTTACACTTGTAGTTAAGCAAAAATGGCATAAGGATAAAAGAAATATACAACCTGGAGATATTGTCCTTATACAAGATGCAAATATCTTTAGAGGTAAATGGAAGATGGCACAGATGTCGAAAATGGTTGAGATAATATGGTCAGGGTTTAAATACAAAATACAGAAAGAAGAAAAAATAGTGCAAGGGACAAAGTGACACAATTATGGAGAGATCAGTTCACAAGCTGGTGGTATTGTTACCCATGGTGGCTGGGAGTGTATTATTAGTTACACATACTAATAATTACGTATGTATTTTTGGTGATATTATGGAAAATATAAATATTACAGATAGAATGTATGTCGATGCTCACTGATGACGTGTAAAAAATGGTGAGTTTATGATGTCGGCCAGTGGTGTTCTTGGGTCAGTTGTTGGTTGGCAGGCGTCTTGCAAGTTTCCTGACGACCTGGTAGTGTCACGGGTTTGGAACTGCAAATGTGACTTTATCAAGTTATGCTTCTTGTTATTATCTATAGAAATTTATTTCCTAATTTCATATCAGCGCGACAATTGTAAACAGCTGGCTTATCCACAGACATCATTATGGTGTTCGGTGTTGTTTTACATTGTCTTGCACCTTGCACAGTTTGTATTTGAGGGTATTACATTTCATCGATGTTTAGTGGTGCTGACATGCAGCGATTATGAACCAGATTCATGGGCTATACAATATTCGTTCTTGGGATTTTTCCTGGGTAACAGAGAAGAGGCATTGTTGTGAGTGATTATTGTTATTGTACTGGTATCGGCGATTATCATGTGATATAGTGATATGCTCACGTGTGCTACGCGACAAAAGAAGGTAGCCATAATTGGTGTTTTTGATAGCAATAATCTTATGAATAAAATGCAAAGTGACGCAGAGGTTGTTTATGATAGAAATAGTTGGATGTTTATAGCTTTGGTCGAATATATATATATATATATATATATATATATATATATATATATATATATATATATATATATATATATATATATATATATATATATATATATATATATATATATATATATATATATATATATATATATTATCGTACATGTATATTTACTGTAATGTTACTTTTAGGTCGAAATTAAAATTACGTCAAGCTGAGTATATCTGGCACCAGATCTACAATTACCAAAAACGTGGATTATGAGTGTTTTTCGCGTGTCAAGTACCCAAACGCCAAAATACATACAAAGCACGCTATATGAAGAAAAGGAAAGCCTATATTATGAGTTTTTTTGAGCTTGTTAGGCACGAAAACGTACAAATGGATACTCCTTATATGGGAAAAAAAAAAAAAAAAAAAAACATAATAAAAAATGTGTCTTTTGAGTATTTTTGAGCTTATTACGTACCAAAACACTACAACGTGTTCGAAATACCCTTCCTGGAGAAACCGGTCGGCATTACCAAACACGGATGTTTTGAGTATTTTAAAGCTTGTTAGATAAAAATACGTTAAAATGCATGCAAATTAACTGATATTGGGAAACGAAACGATATTAACAGAAAAGTGTATTATGAATTTTTTTTTTTTTCAGCTTCTTATGTACCAGAACAGTCAAACACGTGAATGGCACTATATGTGTAGAAACTGAACAACATTACCAAAAACGTGTATTACTAGTGTTAGTCCTTATTTTAGTGTTTTTCTTTTTTTTCAGGTTCTTACGTAAGAAAATGCTAAAACGCTTGCAAAACACGCTTTATTGAGAATTAGAACAACATTACCAAAAACTTTTTAGTGTTTCTTAGCCTTTTAGGTAACAAAATGCCAAAATACATGCAAAGGACACGATATTGGGAAACGAAACGACATTAACAGAAAAGTTAATTTTGATTTTTTTTTTCAGTTTCTTAGGTAATAAAACGCTAAAACAAGTGTATTGCACTCCATATTGAGAAAAAGAATAATATTAAGAAAAACATGTATTTTTTTTTTTTTTTTTTTTACTTTTAAGTACCAAATCACCAAAGTGTATCCAGAGCTCCCTAAAAGGAAAAAAAAAAATCTGCCTTTTGTGTGTTTTTCAGTTTCTTACGTACTGAAACGTTAAGACGTATGCAAAACGCCCTTCATAGAGAAGTAGAACATCATTGCTAAAAACGTGTGTTTTGAGTGTTTCCCAGTTTCTTAGCTACCAAACACCAAAATGCACACAAACCACCTTATATGGGATAACGTAACGATACTACGAAAGACGTTTTTTTTTCTGTAATTTTGATCATATTAGGCATAAAAACGTTAAAAAGAATGGAAAAGACTCTATATGAGAAAACGAAAACTAAATTATCAAAAATATGTCTTTCAAGTGTTTTTAAGTTTATGTACCAAAATGCTAAAACGCGTACAAAATATCCTTTATAGAGAAACAGAACAGCATTGCCAAAAATGTGTATGTCAACTTTTTTTGAGCTTTTTATGTACCAAAAAATCAAAATGCATGCAAAACACCCTATTTCGGGTGACGAAACAACTTTACAAACAACATGTCATTTAGGTGTGTTTGAGCGTTTTAGGCACGAAAACACTAAAAAAAAAAACATTGAAAACACTCTATATGACCAAAAAAAATATATATGAAAAACGTGTCTTCTCATTGTTTTTGAGCTTCTTACGTACCAGAATGCTAAATCGCACGGAAAACACCCTATATGGAAAAATAGAACATTACAAAAAACGTGTGATTTAAGTGTTTTCCATATTGTTAGGTACCAAAACGCCGAAATGCATGGAAAGCATCCGATATGGGGAAACGAAACGATATTAACAGAAACGTGTATTATGATTGATTTCCAGCATTTTAAGTAACAAAACGGTAAAAGAAGTGAATAGCACTCTATGTGGAGAAAAAGAATACATCAACAAAAACTTGTATGTTGAGTGTTTTATAACTTGTTAGCTACCAAACCCCTAAGTGTAAGTAAGGCACCCTATATGAGGAAAGAAACTAACATTATTAAAACCGTGACTTTTGAGGGTTTTAAGATTGTTAGGTACCAAAAAGCCGAAATGCATGAATATCATCCGATATGGGAAAAACGAAATGATGTTAACGGAAACGTTCTCTTATGAGCGTTTTCAGTTTCTTTTTTTACTAAAAGGCTAAAGTACGTGCGCTTTATATGCAGAAACAGAAAAACATTATCAAAAACGTGTATTATGAATGCTTTTCCCCATATTAGGTAACAAAACGCCAAAATGTATACAAAGCCCCCAATATACAAAGTGCATGCAAGGCACCTTATAATGGAGAAAAAAAAAAAAAAAATGTGATTTTTTTTTTTTTATTGTTTTAGAGTTTGTAAAGTACCAACACGCTAAAGTGCACGTAATTTACCCTATATGGGAAAAAAGAAAAACAACATTACCAAAAACATGTATCATGAGTTCCTGAGCTTGTTAGTTACCAAAATACGCTAAAATGCATGCAAAGCACCCTGTATAAAAAAAAAAAAAGGAAACAACATTACCAAAATGGTGTCTTTTGAATGATTTCCGGCTTTTACGTATCAAAACGCTAAAACATATGCAAAAAAAAATCCTTCACGAGGAAACAGAATAACATTGAAAAAAAATAAAATTATGAGTGTTTTTTAATTTGTTAGATACCAAAACAAAAATGCATGCAAATAATCTCCTATTACCAGAAACCTGTCTTTTTTTTTCTTGAGAATATTACGCACCAAAACGCTAAAATGCATGGAAAAGACTCTATATGGAAACAGAATAATATTATCAAAAAAAACTTTCCTTTAGTGTTTTCAGTATCTTAGGTACCAAAACACTAAAACGCGTGCAAAACACCCTTTATGGAGAAACAAAACAACATTACAAAAGCGGGTCTTTTGGTTATTTTTGAGCTTGTTAAGTACCGCAACTCCAAAAAAAAAAAAAGTATGCAAAATTACCCGATATTGCGAAACGAAGCGATATTAACAGAAAGTACATAATGAGTTTTTCAGCTTCTTATGTACCAAAACGCTAAAAGACATGAATAGCACTCTGCATGGAGAAACACAACAACATCACCAAAAATGCGTATCATGAGCGTTTTTTTTTTTCATGTTAGGTACCAAAACGCCTAAATGCTTACAAAACACCATATATGTATAAAGGAACAACGTTACGAAAAAAAAATCTATTAAGAGTGTTTTTGAGCTTGTTAGGTGCGAAAACGCCAAAATGCAAGCAAAGCAGCCTATATAGGAAAAGAAAAGAACATTATAAAAAACGTGAAGCAACAGTGTTTTCAGCTTCTTACGTACCAAAACGCTAAAACGCGTGCAAAACACTCTTTATAGAGAAAAAAAAAAGTGTGTTTTTAGAGTTTTCAGCTTGTTAGGTACCAAAACGCTAAAATGTATGTAAATCACCCTCTTTAGAAAACGGAACGACATTACCAGAAACATGCTATTTGGATGTTTTCAGAGTATTAGGCGCCAAAAAGCTTAAAATCATGGAAACACTTTATATAGAAAAAATATATATATATATATATTATCAAAAACGTGTTTTTTTTTTTTTTTATTTGAGCTTCTTACATACGAATAAGTTAAAACGCGTGCAAAACACCATTTTTGGAAAAATATTACCAAAAACGTGTGATATATATATATATATATATATATATATATATATATATATATATATATATATATATATATATATATATATATATATATATATATATATATATATATATATATATATATATATATATATATATATATATATATATATATATATATATATATATATATATATATATATATATATATATATATATATATATATATATATATATATATATATATATATATATATTTCTTCGTAAATCCAACAAATAATCAATGTTTCTACATCACATATTTCTTGCATTAATATTATATATATATATATATATATATATATATATATATATATATATATATATATATATATATATATATATATATATATATATATATATATATATATATATATATATTTATTTATTTTATTTTATTTTTTTTACGTACATAAATTAAAGGTAAATTTGTTTACGCTAATATTTTTCTCGTTCTCTGATGTTAACAACAGAAAGCGAACCGTAGTTATTTATAGGAAAAAAATAACCGTGTATAAAAAAAAAATGAGAAAAGAGGAAAACAAAAAACTAATCATATGTCTTGCAACTCGTGAAACCGTAGAATTATATGACGGGACGTCTCATTGCATAAGGGAATTTTTTTTTTTATCAAAATGTTACATATACATAAAGAAGCAGAAAAAATGCAAAAAAAAAATATATATATATATATATATATATATATATATATATATATATATATATATATATATATATATATATATATATATATATATATATATATATATATATATATATATATATATATATATATATATATATATATATAAAAGAAAAAAAATTTCAGGTCGATCTTCTACAAGTGCCACCATGAGTGTTTTCGGTATTTTTACATACAAAAACGATTCGTTTCCCATATCAATAACACTCAAAAGACACCTTTTTGATAATGTTGCTCGCTTTTCCATATCGGATGTTTTTAGTGCTTTTAAGCGTTTTGGTGCCTATTTCATTCATAAACACCCAAATGATATGTTCCTAGTAAAGTCATTATACACGTTTTTATCAGTGTTCTGTTTCTTCATATAGGGTGCTTTGTATGCAGTTTACCGTTTTTGTATACGTTTAAGCTGTTTTTTTTTACGTATGAAGATCAAAACAATGAAAAGGCACGGTTATGATAATGTTGTTTTATTTTCCAGTATATCGTGTTTTCAATGTTTTTTTTAGTGTTTTGGTACGTAAGAAGCTGAAAAGTTTCCTTTCCCATTTAGAATGACTTGCTTGCAATTGAGCATTTTGGAACTTCACAAGCTCAAGAACACTCATATTACACGTTTTTTTAGCAATGTTGTTCTGATTCTTCTTATAGGGTGCTTACTATGCATTTTGATGATTTGGTCCCCATCAAGGTGGTAATCACTTATACGAGTAATACACGTTTATGTTAATGTTGTTCTGCTTCTCCATATAGAGTGGTATTCATGTGTTTTAACGTTTTGGTACCTAAGATACTGAAAAACACTCATAATACACGTATGTGTTAATATCGTTTCGTTTCCCATATTGGGTTCTATGCATGCATTTTACTGCTTTTACATCTGACAAACTGAAAAACACTAAAAACACACTTTTTTGGTAGTGTTGTTCTGTTTATTCAAAAAGAGCGTTTTATAGACGTATTATCGTTTTGGTACGTAAGAGGCTCAATAACACTCAAAGGACACGACTTGACAATGTTGTTTTGTTTTCCAATATAGCGTGTTTTGGCATGTAAGAAACAGATAAAAAAAAAAAAACACTCATAAACCACGCTTTTGATAATGTTTTCTTTTCCCAAATAGGTTGTTTTGCATGCTCTTTAGTGTTTTGGTTCCTGACAAGCTAAAAAACACTAATATTACACCTTTTGAGCAATGTTCTGTTTCTTCATATAGGGTGCTTTGTATCTATTTTGACGTTTTGGTACCTACAATCACCCACAATACAGCATTTCTTTATGTACTTTTTTTTTCCAAAATACTCGTAGAGTGGTATTCATGTATTTTAGCGTTTTTTGTACCTAAAAAGCTGAAAAACGCTCATAATACAAGTTTCTGTACCTAGCAAGCTCAAAGACGCTCAGTATAAGAGTTTTTCGTAATGTTTTTTGTCTATAAAGGGTGGTTTCCACCACACACGTTTTTGTTAATGTTGTTCCGTTTCTCCAGAAATGGTGTTTTGTATGTGTTTTAGCGTTTTTGTACGTGAGATGATTTTGATGAAGTTGTTTTGCTTTTCAAAATACCGTGTTTTCCATGTTATATAGTTTGGTACGAAAAAGCTGAGAAGCACTCAAAAGACACGTTTTTGGTGAAGTTGTTTTCTTTTCACATATAAATTGATTTGCATGCAATTTAGCGTTTTGGTATCTAAAAATCACATACACACAAAAAAAAAAAAATCATATTACACGTTTTTAGCAATAGTGTGTTTTTGTTTTCCAAAATAGCACTTTTTTTTTTACCATGCTTTTCAATGTTTTGGTACGTAAGAAGCTCAAAAGCACTCCAAAGACACGATTTCGGTAATGTTGTTCTTTTTTTTTTCTATATATGGTGCTTTGCATGCACTTTAGCGTTTTGATATCTAACGAGCTCAAAAACAGTCATATTACACGTTTTTACCAATGTTGTTCAGAGTCTTCTTATTGGGTTTTTTTTTTTTTTTTTTTGCCTTTTGGCCCCTAACTTGGTAGTAGTCACTCATGATACACGTTTTCGGTAACGTTGTTCTGTTTCTTCATATAAACTACTACTCATGTGTTTTAGTGTTTTTACTACTTAAAATACACGTTGCTGTTAATATCGTTTTGTTTCCCATATTTGGTACTTTAGCGTTTTCGGAGTTAACAAGTTCAAAAACACTGAAAAGACACGTTTTTTTTATAATGTGTTGTTTCTCCTTAAAGTTTGTTTTGCATTTGTTGTAGTGTTTTGGTACGTAAGAAGCTTAAAAACACTCAGACTCGTTTTCGATTTTTTTTTTTTTTTTTTTTTACCATCAAGGGTGTTTTCAATGTTTTTTTTGGCGTTTTGGACGCTCATAAAGAGTTAAATGACATGTTTATGTAATGTAGTCTTGCAACCCCATATAGGGGGTGCTTTGCATGTATTTTGGCGTTTGGATACATAACAAGCTGAAAACATTCAAAACACGTTTTTTTTTTATTTTGTTACCTAAAAAGCTCAAAAAACTCATATAACACTTTTTCAAGGGTTGTACGATCCAGACCTGAAAAAAAAGAATGTTTTTTCTTCTTTTATAATTTTTAGCATTTTTCCCCCGCTTCTTTTGATATATGTAACGTTTTGATAAAAAAAAAAATCTTCCCTTATGTAATGAGGTTTTCCGTCATGAAATTCCATGGTTTCGCCCTCAGCGAGAGATACATGATATGCTTTTTTTTTCTTTTTTTTTTCCCATATTTTTTCTGACATACCTGTTTTTCTTTAGTTTCCTGTGAAAATTTACGGCTCTCTCACTGCTTGGAATATTAGAGAGCTCAAAATTTTAGGACTAACTATTTTTCTCAGATTTATAAAACAAAAATAAAATTATATATTATTTTTTTTCGTAAATCCAGCAAATAATCAATGTATCTGCATCAGATATATTTAGCATTAATATTTTATTTATTTTAAACAGTTAAACACTGTTTTTTTACTGAGAAATATGGCGAAATATAAAAAAAGTTGTTTTCCACCCTTACCCCCTCGCCAATTAAGCGTGAAATCATGAATGAAAATCAATGAAAAGACACGATTTTTATTGAGTTGTTTTGTTTTCAAATATAGCGTGTTTTCCTTTCTTTTTAGCGGTTTATTACGTAAGCTGAAAATCTCTCAAAAGACAAGTTTTCGTACCGAATAACCTTAAAGACACTTACATTACACGATTTTAGCAATGTTCTGAATCTTTTTTGAAAATGTTTTGTGTATATTTTTAGTGTTTTTATCCCTAACATAGAGGTAATCAAGCATAATACATGTTTTTGGTAAGGTTGTATTATATCTCCATTCATGTATTTTAGCGTTTTAGTACCTAAAAATCTGAAAAAAAAAAAATCGTAAAACAAGTTTCTGTTAATATCGTTACGTTTCCCATAATTGGCACTTTGAATACATAGCACCCCGAATAGGGTGCCTTGCATGCTCTTTGACGTTTTGATACCTAACAAGTTCAAAAACACTGAAACCACAGAATTTTACTATTTGATATCCATAACCATGTTTTTATGTGTATTTCACATTGTTAGGTACGAAAACGTCAAAATGCACGCAAAGCACCTTATATGTGGAAAGGTAACCAGATTTCCATGAACGTGTCTTTTGAATGTTTGTGAGCGTGCTAGGCATCAAAACGATAAAAAGCATAAAAATCACCCAATATGAAAAAAAAAAAAAAAAAAAAAAGGTCTCTTCAGTATTTTTGATCTCCTTACGAACCAAAAATAAAAACAAACGCATGCAAAATACCTTTTATAGAGAAACAGGATAGTATTATCAAAAACAAGCATATTGAGGGTTTTTGAGCTTGCTAAGTAGAAAAACGAAAAAAAAATGCATAGAAAGTACCCTGTATGGAGAAGAGAAAAGACAGTACGAGAAACGTGTATTATGAGTGTTTTTGAGCTTTTTTTAGGTACCAAAATGTGTAAATACCTGAATAGCACTCTTTATCAAGAAACAGAACAAGATTACTAAAAACATGTATTTTTAGTGTTTTTAACATTACTACGTACCAAAATGCCAAAATGCATGCAAAGCCCCCTATATTGGGAAACGAAACGACAATATCAGAATTGTGTCTTTTGAGTGATTTTGGGCGTGTTAGGCATCAAAACGCTAAAAAGTATGTAAATATGGGAATACAAAACAACATTATAAAAAAATGTCTCTTTAGGGTGTTTCTGAATTTCTTACAAAATCAAAATGTTAAAACGCATGCAAAACATATATTATGGAGAATAAGAATAACATTACTAAAATTAAATATTTTGAGTGTTTTGAGTTTGTTATGTAGAAAATGCCAAAATGCAGGCAAAGTACCTTATATGGGGAAACAAAAACACATTACGAAAAACGTGTATTATGTGTGTTTTTCTTAGTTTTTTAGGTACCAAAACGCGAAAATGGATAAGAAAAACAGAATACCATTACCAAAAAAACGTTGATTTTGACTAATTCACATTGTTATGTTCCAAAATGCCAAAATGCAAAATGCAAAGCATACTTTATGGTGAATGGAAGCGAGATTTCCAGAAACCTGTCTTATGAGTGTTTTTGAGCGTGTTAGGCACCAAAACTCTGAAAAAGCATGGAAATCATCCTATATGACAATACAAAATAACTACATAAAAATATGTGTTTTTTAGTGTTTTTGAACTTCTTACAGACTAAAACCCTTAAACGCATGCAAAACACACTTCATGGAGAAACAGAATAACTTTATCAGGTATATACGACGAAGAATAAGGAAACAATAGGTCTATTAAAGGTAACAGAAGGAGAGATGAGTTCTGGAGAGGAGATTAGTAAAATTCTAAATGAGTATTTTTTAACTGTCTTCACCCAGGAAAACATACAGGACAAGCCTAATAGTGAGCAGATGTTTAGTGCAGATGAGAATAAGCTGACATATATTGCCATTACTAAGGTGATAGTGGAACAGGAGATAGGCTAAAAAAGTTCAAGACGCCAGAACCAGATAAAATATATCCCAGAGTACTTGAGGAATGTAAAGAGGTTATTAGTGAGCCGTTAGTTTTTGTCTTTAGGAAATCACTTAAGTCAGGTGAGGTACCGGTAATGTGGGGGCAGGCTAATGTAGTATCCATCTTTTAGAAAGGAGATAAAGACTTTAACGTCCAATTATAGACCTGTCAGTTTAATTTCTGTTGTAGGTAAAATAATGGAGTAAATAATAGCGAAAAACATTAGGGAGCATTTAGACAAACTTCACGAAGGGGAAGTCTTGCCTGACGAACTTGTTAAGTTTTTACTGTAAGGTTTAAGAGGCGGCAGATAATGATGATAGTTATGAGATCATATATCTGGACTTCAGTAAAGCGTCTGACAAGGTACCCCATCAATTGCTTCCGAGAAAGGTTATGGCGCACGTGATAGATGGGAAGGTGTTAGACTGGATAAGGTCGTGGCTAAGCGATAGGTGACAGAGTTGTTATAAACGGCTCTAAATCCGAGTGGGGTCATGTAATTAATGGAGTGCCACAGGGATCAGAATTAGGGCAATTGTTGTTTTTTAATATATATCAATGACTTGGATACTGGAATTATTGATGTAGTAAATTTGCGGATGACACGAAGATAGGTAGATTAATTAGGTCAGAATCGGATGCCATCACTTTGCAGGCAGATTTAGATAGGATGAACGAATGGACATACAGATGGCAAATGCAATTTAATATCAACAAATGCAAAGTACTTAGCGTAGGTAGAGGAAACCCACGCAATAAACAACGGAGCTCTGTTACGTTCAGGGTACAAAAAAGATTTAGGAGTAATAGCTTTGAACTCCGTCTAAGAAAGCAATGCATAGAGGCCAGAAACGGTAAATAGGGTATTAGGATTCATTTTTAGGAGTATTAAAAGCAAAATGCCCAAAGTAATATTAAAGTTATATTTGTCGCTGGTCAGACCTCATCTAGACTACACTGTGCAGTTCTGGTCCCTATATTACAGGATAGATATAGGTCTATTAGAATTAGCACAAAGGAAAATGACTAAAAGAATACAGGAGATGAAGAGTATTCCTTATGAGGCGAGATTGAAGCTGTTAAATGTATATTCTTAAGAGAGACGTAAGTTAAGAGGGGACCTGAAAGAAGTCTTTAAGTGGAATAAGGACTATAACAAAGGGGAACGTAAGCAAAATTCTTAGGATCAGTAACAAGGACAGAACAAGAGAAACAACGGGTTGAAGCTTGAAAATTTAGGCTCAAAAAAGAGAGAGGAAGAAATTGGTTCTCAAATATGAAAGGAACAGACTCAGTAATCAGGTTCTTAGTGCAAAGACATTAGAGAGCTTTAAGAGAAGATTAGACGGATTTATGAATTGGGATGATAGGTGGAAATAGGTAGGTATATTTCATACAGGGATTGCCACGTATAAGCCTGATGGCTTCTTGCAGCTTCCTTTATTTTTTATGTTCTTAAACAAGTATTTTAAGTGTTTTGAGCTTGTTACGTACAAAAACGCCAATATACAGGCAAAATACTTGATATGAAGAAACGAAAGGACATAACTAGAGACGTGTATTATGAGTGCTTTTGAGTTTCTTAGGTACCAAAACGTTGCGTGTATTATGAGTGCTTTTGAGTTTCTTAGGTACCAAAACGTTGAAACACATGAATAGCATTCTACATGTAGAAACAAAGCAACATTACCAAAAAAACATGTTTTTTGAGTGTATTTTACATTATTAAGTAGTAAAACGCCTAAAAGCGTGCAAAGGACGATATATGAGGAAAACAAAAGACATATCCAGAAACGTGTCTTTTGAATGTACATGAGCGTGTTATGCACTAAAACACTAAAATGCTTTTAAATCACACTATAAGGAAATACAAAACGTTACGAAAAACGTGTCTTTTGAGTGTTTTGAACTTCATACGTACCGAAAACCTAACAGCATTCAAAAATCTCTTTATGAAGATTACCAAAAAGAAGTATTTTTAGTGTTTTTGAGCTTGTTATATACAAAAACGCCCCCCCACCAAAAAAAAAAATGGAAAATACGCTATTTCAGAAAAAGAAAGGACATTAGGAGGAACGTGTATTTTGACTGTACTTTGAGGTATTCTTAGGTACCAAAACACGAAAACGCATAAATAGCACTCTACTCGTATATGAAGAAATAGATCAACTTTGACAAAAACGTGTATTTTGAGTGTATATCACGCTAAAATGCACGCATAATCACCCTATATGCGGAAAGTAAACGAAATTTGCAAAAGCGTGTCTTTTGAATGTTTATGAGCGTGTTAGGCAACAAAACGCTAAAAAGCATGAAAAGCACAATATAATGGAAAAGAAAACATCACCAAAAACGTCTCGTTTCAGTGTTTTTGAGCTATGCTAAAACGCATGCAAATTACCCTTTATGACGAAAGAGAATAAGATTACGAAAAACAAGTATTTTCAGGATTTTTGAGATTGTTACGTAGAAAAACGCGAAAAGTCATAGATAGTACCCTAAATGGAGAAACGGAAAGAAATTACGAGAAACGTGTATTGTGAGTGTTTTTGAGCTTCTTAGGTACCAAAATGCTAAAATGCATGAATAGTGCTCTATATGGAGAAACATTACTAAAAACGTGGTTTTTAGAGTATCTCACATTGATAGGCACCAAAACGGCAAAATGGACGTAAAACACCCTATATGGGGAAAGGAAACGAGATTTCCAGAAACGTGCCTTTTGAGTATTTATGGGCGTGATAGGCAACAAAGCCCTGAAAAGCATGGAAAGTACTCTATATGTAAAACAAAACAACATTACCAAAAACGTCTCTTTTCACTCTTTTTGAACTGCTTACGAAGCGAAACGCAAAAACGCATGCAAAACACCCTTTATAGGGAAACAGAATAACATTATAAAAAAAAAAAAAGCGTTTTGAGGGTTTATGAGCTTGTTACGTATAAAAACGGCAAAGCACATGCAATGAACGCTATATTGGGAAACGAAAAGGCATTACAAGAAACCTACATTTTGTGCTTTTGAGCTTTTTAAGTATAAAAACGCTGAAATACATAAACACCACTCTATATGGAGAAACAGAACAGCATTACCAAATACGTGTATTTTGAGTCTATTTCACATTGTTAGGTACCAGAACGAGAAAATACACGGAAAGCACCCTATGCAGGGAAAGGTAACGAAATTTCCAGAAACATTTCTTTTGAATTATATGAGCGTGCTAGGCACCAAAGCACCCTATAAAAGAACAGAAAATGTTACCAAAAAACGTCTCGTTTCAGTATACTTTCGTACCAAAACGCTAAAACACATGCAAAACACCCTTTACGAAGAAACAAAGTAACATTACCCCCAAAAAAAAGTATTCTAAGTGTTTTTGAGCTTGTTGCATGAAAAATACGGTTTATGGAGAAACGAAAAGACATAACGAGAAACGTGTATTATGAGTGTTTTTGAGCTTCTTAGATACCAAAATCTGGAAACGCCTGAATAGCAGTCTATATCGAGAAACAACACAATTACCAAAAATGTGTATTTAGAGTGTATATTATCTATCAAAACGCCAAAATGCACACAAAGCCCTGTATATGGGAAAACGAAAGGACATTACCAGAAAAGTGGCTTATGAGTGTTTTTGGCCGTGTTAAGAACCAAAACGCTAAAAAGAATGTATATCGCTCTATATGAGAATATACAACTACATTACGAAAAATGTGTATTTTGAGACTTTCACACTGTTAGGTACCAAAACGAGAAAATGCACGCAAAACACCTTATATGGAGAAAGGAAAAGAGATTTCCAGAAACGTGTCTTTTGAATGTTATGAGCGTGCTAGACACCAAAACGCTAAAAAGCACAAAAAAAAACACCCTATAAAAGAAAAAAAAAAGAAAAGAACCTTACCAAAAAAGTCTTGTTTCATTGTTTTTTAACTTCTTACGTACCAAAACGCTAAAACGTATACAAAACACCCATTATAGAGAAACACTAAAATTACCAAAATTTGGAGTGTTTTTGAGCTTAATATGTAGAAAAATGCAGGCAAAGTACTTTATATTGGGAAACAAAAAAGACATTGCGAGAAACGTGTATTATATGTGTTTTTGAGCTTCTTAGGTACCAAAATGCGAAAACGCATGAATAGCAATCTATATGGAGAAATTGAACAACATTACCAAAAACGTATATTTTGAGTGCATTTCACACTGGTAGGTACCAAAATGACAAAATACGTGCAAAGCACCCTATATGAGGAAAGGATACGAGATTTTCAGAAACGTGTCATTTGAGTTTTTTTTTATGAGCGTGATAGACACCAAACCGATAAAAACCATGGAAAGTACTTTATATGGGAAAAACAAACAATATTTCCAAAACGTCTCTTTTCAGTGTTTTGAGTTACTTACGTACCAAAACGCTGGAATGCATGAAAAATAAATATCAAGAAAAAGTATAACTTTACCAAAAACGTTAATTTTGTTTGTTTGTTACTAAGAAAATGCTAAAATGTATGTAAAGCACTATATATATATATATATATATATATATATATATATATATATATATATATATATATATATATATATATATATATATATATATATATATATATATATATATATATATATATATATAAGATATTACCAGAAACGTTTATTATGATTGTTTTTGAGCTTCTTAGGTACGAAAACGCTTAAAGACATGAATAGCACTCTAAATGGAGAAGCCGAAGAACATTGCCAAAGACGTGCATTTTGAGTGTATGTTACATTGTTAGGTGTTAAAAAGCCAAAATGCACTCAAAGGTCCCTATATAGAAAAAGGAAACAAAATTTCCAGAAATGTGTCTTAAGTATTCATGAATGTGTTATTCACCAAAACACTAAATAGCATGGAAAGCACACTATATGGGAAAAACAAAACATTACAAAAAAGTCTCTTTTTAGTGTTTTTGAGCTACGTGTGTACCAGAACGCTAAAACGCATGCAAAACGCCGTTTATGGGCGGGGGTGTTGTATGACCCAGACCTGAAAAAAAAAATCCTTTTTTTATAATTTTCTACATTTTTTCCACTTCTTTTGATATATCCAACGTTTTGATAAGAGCAAATTTTCCCCTTATGTAATGAGGTCTTCCGTCATTAAATTCCACGGTTTCACCCGCCGCGAAGCATTTATGTTTTTTTTTTTTTTTTTTTTTTTTTACCAATATTTTTTTCTGGTATATCCATTTTTCTTTAGAGTCCTATGAAAATCTACAGTTCTCTCTCTGCGTAAAATTTAGAGAACAAGAAATTTTTGTTTTAGCAATTTTTCTCAGATTTATAATTTATTATACGAAGAATAAAAATATATAATTTTTTTTTTTCGTAAATCCAACAAATAATCAATGTATCTGCATTCGTTATATTTTCCGTTAATATTTTATTGATTTTAAACAATTAAACAGTTGTTTCAACTTTGAAATATGGTTAAATATAAAAAAAAAAAATTCCCTTATGTCGAAATTTTTGTTTGGAGTTCGTTTTGATTTTTGACAAATATTTGGAAGTCAACTATGTTTATTTCTTTCTTCGGAATTTTTTTTTTTATTATCACACAAGAAAAACGATAGCAGACATTGTTCTCCTACCCTTCCGGATTATCATTATTATCATTATTATTATTATTATTATTATCATTATTATTTATGAAAGAAATTGGTCAATAAATAAGGAAGGAGATATGAGTTGAATATGGGAAATTTAAAATGGGATTAGGGATTTTACAATCCCCCCCTTATGAAAAAAAAAAAAAGAACACCATAACCAAAAAAAAAAAGGTATTTTGCGTGTTTTGAGCCAGTTACATAGATCGACGACAAAATGCATTCAAAGTAACCTATATGGGGAAACGAAAAGACATTACGAAAAACGTGTATTATGAATGTTTTTTTTTAAGCTTCTTAGGTAACAAAATCCCAAAAGGCATGAAAATCACTATATGAAAATCCAAAACAACAGGACAAAAAACGTGTATGTAGTGTGTTTTGAACTTCTTACGTATCAAAACGCTAAAACGCATGCAAAACACCCTTTATAGAGAAACGGAATATCATTACCAAAAATAAGTATTTTGAGTGTTTTTCAGCTTGTTACGTAGAAAAACGTTCATATAGAAAGTACCCTATATGAAGAAACGAAAGGATATTTCGAAGAACGAGTATAATGAGTGTATAATGAAAAGCATGAATAACACTCTATACGGTGAAAAAGAACAAAACAGAAAGAAAAGTGTATTTTGAGTCTATTTCACATTGTTAGGTACCAAACGCCAAAATGCCAAAAACGCATTCAAAGCACCCTATGTGCGAAAGGAAACGAGATTTCAAGAAACGTGTCAAGAAAAGTGTTTTTTGAGTGTTTTTTTTTTTTCGCATTCATAGGTGCCAAATCGCCAAAAAGTATGCAAAGCCTCCTATAAAGGGAAATTAAACAATACCAGAAACATGTTTTTAGAGAGTTTTGAGCATGTTAAGCACCAAATCGCTAAAATAGATGGGAATCACCCTACATGGGAATAAAAAAAAAAAAGAAACAAATTTAAAAACGTGACTTTTGTGTATTTTTTGTTTACATCTTACGTACCAAAACGCAAAAACGGATGCAGGACATCTTTTATCTTCGTTCTGGAATGTTACCGAAGACAAGTATTTTCAGTGTTTTTAACTTCTTACGCCAAAAAGCACGTTAAAAAAAAAAAAAAAAAACTATATGGGGAAACGAGAGGACATTACGAGGAACGTGTATTATGCATATTTTTTTAGCTTTTTAGGTCCCAAAACGCGAAAAAGCATGAAAATGACCCTATATGGAGAAAAGAAGAACATTACCAAAAACGTGTATTTTGAGGCTATATCACATTGTTATAGGAGGAGGCAGTAGGCACCTGCCAAAACGATAACTACTCCCAGTGAGATCAGGGGGTGTTATCATTAAACCCAGCTGTGACCTCAATGAACATTGATTTCTAAACTTCCCTCCTACGGCTTCTATCCTTCTCTCTATAACTTCATCTCAAGTTTCCTTTATGACCATTCTTTTGCTGCTGTGGTAGACGGTCACTGTTCTTCTCCTAAATCTATTAACAGTGGTGTTCGTCAGGGTTCTGTCCTTTCACCCACTCCCTTCTTATTATTCATCAATGACCTTCTAAACCAAATTTCTCGTCCCATCCATTCCTACGCTGATGATACCACCCTGCACTTTTCCACGTCTTTTCATAGACGTCCAACCCTTCAGGAGCGCATAAGAGAAGTGATAGTGTCTGGCATGGAGGCGTACATTCCTCACTCTTTTTCTCGACCTAAACCTTCCAAACCTTGGTTTAACACAACTTATTCTCGTGCTATACATGATAGAGAGGAGGCCCACAAAAGGTACTTAAGCCTTCCATCACCAGAATCTCATGCACTTATATTTCTGCCCGGAACCATGCCAAGTCTGTTCTCCAACTAGCCAAAAACGCGTTCAATTAACAAAAATTGTCAAAATCTTTCAAGATTTAACTCCCCTCGTGACTTCTGGCATCTAGCCAAAAATATCTCCAATAACTTTGCTTCTTCTTCTTTCCCTCCTTTATTTCAACCAGAATGGCACCACTAATATCACACATATTACTGAACTCTAAGCTGAACTCTTCGCTCGAAACTTTGCTAAAAACCCAACTTTGGGCGATTCTTGGCTTGTTCCTCCCTCTCCTCTACCCTTTGATTATTTCATGCTATTAAAATTCTTCGCAAAGATATTTTCTATGCCCTCGCTGGTCTAAACCCTCGGAAGGCTTATGGACCTGACGGGGTCCCTCCTATTGTTCTCCGAAACTGTGCCTCCGTGCTTACACCTTGCTGAGTCAAACTCTTTCAGCTCTGTTTTTCAACATCTACCTTTCCTTCTTGCTGGAAGTTTGCCTACATTCAGCCTGTTCCTAAAAAGGGTGACCGTTCTAATCCCTCAAACTACCGTCCTATTGCTTTAATTTCCTACCTATCTAAACAGGAAGATACCTAAACATCTATCACCTCACAACCTTCTATCTGATCGCCAGTATGGGTTCCATCAAGGCCGCTCTAACGGTGATCTTCTGGCTTTCCTTACTGAGTCTTGGTCATCCTCTTTAGAGATTTTGTGAAACTTTTGCTGTTGCCTTGTATATATCAAAAGCTTTTGATAGAGTCTGACACAAAGCTTTGATTTCCAAACTACCCTCCTATGGCTTCTATTCTTCTCTCAGTAACTTCAGCTCAAGTTTCCTTTTATGACCTTTCTTTTGCTGCTGTGGTCGATGGTCACTGTTCTTCTCCTAAATCTATTAACAATGGTGTTCCTCAGAGTTCTGTCCTATATGAAGAAAGGAAACGAGATTTCCAGAAACGCATCTTTTGAGTATTTTTGAGGATGTAAGGCACCAAAACGCTAAAAAGCATAGAATCACCCTATATAAGAATACAGAACAACATTAAGAAAAAAACGTGCCTTTTGAGTAATTTTTTACTTCTTACCTACCAAAAACCTAACACACATCCAAACACCAATTTTAGACAAACAAAATAACATTACCAAAATTAAGTATTTTAATGTGTTTTTGAGCTTGATACATAGAAAAACACCAAAAATACCTTATATAAGGAAACAAAGACATTAAGAGAAACATGTATTATATATGTTTTTGAGCATCTTAGGTAAAAAATCCAGAAAACGCATGAATACTAGTCTATATGAAGAAAAGAACAACAAAACAACAAACTAGAAATAAAAAGTGTAAAAAAAAAAAAAAACACCCTATATGGGAGGAAAGAAACATTACCAAAAAACGTGTCTTTCGAGTGTTTTCTGGTACTTACAAACCAAAACGCTGAAACGCGTGTACTTCCTTTAATGAAGAAACAGTAATATTACCGGAAACAAATATTTTATTTTTATTTTTTTTATTTTATCTATTTTATTTTTTTTATTCATTTTTTTTTTTTTTTTAGATTGATACGTACAAAACCGCGAAAACGCATGGAAAGTATCCTATATGGGGTAACAAAAGACATTGTGAGAAACGTGTATTATTAGTGTTTTTGAGCTTTTTTAGTATCAAAACGCTAAAATACAGAAATAGAGAAATTACCAAAAACGTTTATTACTAATCTATTTTAAATTATAAGGTGTAGAAACGGCAAAATTCGTGCAAAGAACCCTATTTCTGGAAAAGAAACGACATTTCCAGAAACGAGTCTTTTGAGTGTTTATGAGCGTTTTAGGCACAAAATGCTATAAAAGCTAGAAAACACCCAATATAAAAAACAAAACAATATTACCAAAAACGTGTCTTTTGAGTGTTTTTTGAGATGTTTACGTACCAAAATACTAAAAAGCATGCAAAATCACCTTAATGGAAAAGGAGAATAACAGTTTCATAAATAAGTATTTTGAGGATTTTTGAGCTTGTTACATACGAAAACGTAAAAATAGATGCAAAGTATCCCACATAGGAAAACGAAAGAACATTAAGAAAGATGTGTATTGTGAGTATTTTTAAGTTTATTAGGTACCAAAATGCGAAAACGAATGAATAGCACTATAACAAGAGAAACAGAACATGAATATGAAAAACGTGTATTTTGAAAGTTTTTCACATTATCAGGTACCAAAATGACAAATACTCCTTCATGGGAAAACAAAACATTACCAGAAACGTGTGTTTTCAGTGTTTTGGACGTGTCAGACACCAAAGCACTAAAAACTATGTAAGTCTCCCTATATGAAAATACAAATCAACAAAAAAAAAAAACCGCTCTTTTGAGTGTTTCTGAACTTCTTACGTACCACAACCCTAAAAAGCATGCAAAACATGGAGAAACAAAATTTTATTATCAAAATTAAGTATTTTCACTGTGTTTGAGGGAGGCAGTGTACCTTATATAAGGAAACAAAAAGACATTACAAAAAAAAACGTGTATTTTAAGTGTTTTTTGAGCTTCTTAGGTACCAGAACGGCAAAACGCATAATAATAAGAATAACATTACCTAAAATGTATATTTTGAGTGTATTTCACATTGTTAGATACCAAAACGCCGAAATGCATGCAAAGCACCCTATATTGGGAATGGAAATTAGATTTCCAGAAACGTGTCATATGAGTGTTTTCGAGCGTGTTAGGCATCAAAACGCTAAAATGCATGGAATTCACCCTATATTTGAATACAAAACAACATTTCGAAAAACATTTCTTTTGAGTGTTTTTTTTTTTTTCCACGTACCAAAACACTAAAATACACGACAAACAAAAAGGCCAATATGTATGCAAAATTCCTTATATAAAGAAACGAAAGGACATTATCAGACACATATATTATAAGTGCTTTTGAGCTTCTTAAATATCTGAACGATAAAACTCATGAGTATATGGATAAACACAGCAACATTCCCAAAACCGTGTATTTTGAGTGTATTCCACAATATTAGGCATGAAAATCCCAAAAAGCTTACAAACGTCCATATATGGGGAAAAATTCTTAATGAATTCTTAATGAAGAAACAGAATAACATTACCAAAAACAAGTATTTAGAGTATTTTTGAGCTTTATATATATATATATATATATATATATATATATATATATATATATATATATATATATATATATATATATATATATATATATATATATATATATATATATATATATATATATATATATATATATATATATATATATATATATATATATATATATATATATATATATATATATATATATATATATATATACCAAAAAAAAACACCATATATGAAGAAAGGAAAGGAGATTTCCAGAAATCTGTCTTTTGGGTGTTTTTGAGGGTATTAGCCACCAAAACGCTAAAAAGCATGGAAATCACCTTATACGTGAATACAAAACAACATTACGAAAAACGTGCCTTTTGAGCGTTTTTTAACTTGTTACTTAGAAAAACGGCAAAATGCATGCAAAATATCGTATATGTGGACATGAAAAGACATTACCAGAGACGTGTATTATGAATGTTTTTGAGCTTCTTAGGTACCAAAATTCTAAACCCTATTAATAGCACTCTATATGGAGAAAATGAGTAATATTACCATGCAAAAACACCTTTCATGGAGAAACAGAATAACATCAACAATATTTTTGAGATTGTTACATACAAAAAACGGAGAAATGGATGCAAAGTACCCTATACGGGGAAACGAAAGGACATTACGAGAGAAGTGTTTTATGAATTTTTTTGACCTTCGTAGGTGCAAAAAAACGCAAAACCTCATAAACAACACTATATGGAGAAACAGAACAACATTACCGTAAACGTATATTTTCATTGTATTTTACAGTGTCAAAATGCTCTCAAAGCACCCTATATGGGAAAAGAAAAGAAATTTCCTGAATCATATCTTATAAGTGTTTATGAACGTGTTAGGCATCGAAAAAGCTAAAACGCATAGAAAAGACGCTTTATAGAAATACAAAACATTACGAAAAAGTTTTTTTTTTTGTGTGTGTGTGTGAGCTTACGTACCAAAACGATCTTCATAAAGAAACAGAATTATATTACCAAAAACAACTATTTTCAGTATTTTAGAGCTTCTTACGTACTAAAACACCAAAGATGTAAACAAAGTATCTATATAGGGAAATGAAAGATTATGAGGAACGTGTATTATGAATGTTTTTGAGCTTCTCAGGTACCAAAGGGCTAAAACGCATGAATAGCATTCTATATGAAGAAACGGACCAACAATACCAAAAACGTGTATTTTGAGTTTATTTCATATTGATATGTACAAAAACACCAAAATGCATGCAAAGCGCCCTGTATGGGAAAAGGACGGTGATTTCCAAAAATGTGTCTTCTGAGAGTTTACGAGCACCTTAGGCACAAAAACGCTAAACAGCATGGAAAACACCCATTAACAAAAACAGAACAACATTACCAGAAAAAAAAAGTGTTCTGAGTTTTTTTTTTTTTTTTTGAGATTACTATTGTTCCAGGGTGGTTTGAATTATCAATTACCGCTGGACACTGTTCATTAGTTTCTTACCTTCATGTAGCAGGTAAAGTCACTCGTGATGAGTTTCTGTGGTTTTCAGGTGAATGTCAAAGGTGAACGTATAAAAATATGTATGTATAGATATATGTACAGAGTTCTGGAGGAAGGGAGTGGCGTGTACGGGACAATGTGTACGTGGTACAGCGCTACACGCTGGTTAAAGAATGCCGGAGACGGGTCAAGGGACGCTTAGCGCCTTCAAAATGTGCTGACAGTAGAAATATTGGCGGGTTGACCACACTCACAGTACATGAATATATTCATAATTATAACTCTCTAATTACATAAATAAGGCAAGGGGAAAGCTGCTTATAGCTTAGAATAATACATGCTAAAATACATTAGAGAGAGAGAGAGGTACTATAGAGAGTACTTAGGTACTACAATGTAGATGCTACCGATTACTTGTCGATAGCAATAAAGGAGTATCAAAAGTTCCATGGTGTGTATGTGTGTGTGTGTAATAATAATAATAATAATAATAAACGGTTTATTATTTAGGCAGTTGACAAACTGAAAATGTACATAGGGGGTGGGGAAAAACTTAACATTAATCCTAAAGGTAAGTCTAATCCAGGAGGGAAATACTATTGATTGATGGCTCGCACCATGGTGGGAATCGCACTGAGTCTGTACGGGTCCGTGCGCGGCGCCTTCAGGGGCGTTATTTTGTTGTGGTGTCTGGTGGCACGGACCGGGCGAGGCGCGTCAGGCGGCAGTATGTTTCTGAGACGTGGATGATGCAGTAGTCCCCTTCCAAACTTCTCCAGAGCCTCTCGGTGCCTGGTGGATATTCTGGACAGACTCAGGTGTGTGTGTGTGTGTGCGTGTGTGTGTGTGTGTGTGTGTGTGTGTGTGTGTGTGTGTGTGTGTGTGTGTGTGTGTGACGTATGGTGGCGTGATCATATCCGCTTCACAATTATCCGCCAACAACCACTATCTACACTTATGAATATATGTATACATACACTTATATTGCTAATTAGGCAAGGCACTATAAATACAATACATATCATTATTAATTATGCGACACCGTTACATTATGTATAAAAACGCCAAAAATGCCTGCAAAGTACCCTACGTAGAGAAACGAAAAGACATTACAATGAAAATTATTAAGAGTATTTTTGAGCTTCTTAGGTACCAAAACGCGAAAGCGTCTGAATAGCACTCTGTATGGAGAAGCAGAACAACATTACCTAAAACGAATATTTTAAGTGTATTTCACATTGTCAGGTACCAAAACGCCATAAAGCAGGCAAAGCACCCTATAAGGGGAAAGGATACCAGATTTCCAGAAACGTGTCTTTTGAGTGTTTATGAGCGTGTTACTCACCAAAACCCTAAAAAGCATCAAAAGAACCCTTTATGAAAAAAAACTAAACAAAATTACCAAAAAAGACTCTTTTCAGTTTTGGTTACTTACGTACCAAAACGCTAAAACACATGTAAAATACCCTTTATGGAGAAGGATAATAACATTATCATAAATATGTATATTAAGTATTTATGAGATTGTTACATACAAAAACGTTAAAATAGATGCTAAGTACCCTATGTAAGAAAACGAAAAGACATTACGAGAAACGTGTATTATTAGTGTTTTTGAGCTTCTTATTTACCAAAACACTAAAACACATAAAAAGCAGTCAATATGGATAAACCGAACAACATTACCAAAAACGTGCATTTTTTTTTTTTTTTTTTTTTTTGTGAATTTCACATTATTAGGTGCCAAAACGACAAAATGAACGCTAAGGCCACTATATGGGAAAAGGGAATGAGATTTTCAGTAAAGTGCTTTTTTTTTTGTAGTATGTATGAGCGTGTTAAGCAACAAAACGCTAAAAAGCATGGAAAGCCGGGAAAACAAAACAACATTACCAAAACGTCTCTTTTAAGTGTTTTTGAGCTGCTCACGAACCAGCCCTCACGAACAACATTTATAAAAACATGTATTTTGAGTGTTTTCACAATATCAGATACCAAAACGCCAAAATGCATGCTCTTCTTTCTATATGGGGAAACGAAACGACATTATGATTTGAGTGTTTTTGAGCGTGGTACGCACTAAACCACTAAAAATCATGGAAACCACCGTAAATGGAAATACAAAACAACATTACAAAAAACGTGTCTTTTTTAATGTTCTTGAACTTCATACATATCAAACACTAAAAAGCATGCAAAACACCTTTTATGGAGAAACATCTTATCTTTACCAAAACAAGCAATTTCACTGTTTTTAATATAGAAAATTATCAAAATGTGTGCAAAGTACGTTATATGAAGAAACGTAAAGACATTACGAGAGACGTGTATTGTGAGTGTTTTTGATCTTAGGTACAAAAACGTTAAAACGCATGAACAGCATTTTATATGTGGAATCATAAGAACTTTACCAAAAAACGTATATTCTAAATCTATTTTACACTGTTAGGTATCAAAACGGCAAAAATGCAAGCAAAGCACCTTAAAAGGGGAAAGGAAATTAGATTTCCAGAAATGTGCCTTTTTAGTGTTTATGAGCGTGCAAGCCACCAAAACGCTAAGAAACATGTAAAGCACCCTATTTGAGAAAAGAAAACATTACCCCCAATTTTTTTTTTTTTTTCAGTGTTTTGAGCTATTTACCTACCATAATTCTAAAATGTATACAAAACACCCTATATGAAGAAAAAGAAAAACATTACCAAAAACAAGTATTTTAGGTGTATTTTGAGTGTATTTTAAGTATTTTGAGTTTTGAGCTTGTTTACGAAGAAAAACGACAAAATGCATGCAAAGTAAACTATATGCAGAAACGAAAAGGCATTACAAGAAACGTATATTAATACTTTTTGGGTTTCTTAGGAACCAAAACGCAAAACAGCGTGAATAGCACTTTATACAGAGAAAAATAACTTTACCAGAAACAAGTATTTTGAATTTATTTCACATTGTTATGTACCAAAACGCCAAATTGCAAGCAAATCATTCCATATTGAGAAAGGAAACGAGATTTCCAGAAACGTGTCATTTCAGTTTTTATGTGCGTGCTAGAGACCAAAGCGCTAAAAAAGCATGGAAAGCACCCTATATAGAAAAACAAAAAGAACATTTCTAAGAAAAAGTCTTATTTCATTGTCTTTTTTTTCAGTTACTTAGAAACCAAAAACCCTGAATCACTTTCTAAATACCCTTTATGGAAAAATACAATAACGTTACCAAAAACAAGCATTTCTAGTATTTTTCAGATTGTTACGTAGAAAAATCCCAAAATGCATGCACAGTACCCTATACGGGGAAACGAAAAGACATAACGAGAAACGTATTATGAGTTTTTTTTTTTGAGATTTTTAGATACCAAAATACTAAAACGAATAAATAGCACTTCATATTGAGAAACAGATTAGCATTACCAGAAACGTGTATTTTGATTGGTTTTCATATTGCTAGGTGCCAAAACGCCAAAACGCATGCAAAGCATTCTGTACGGAGAAACAAAACATTACCAGAAACTTGTCCTTTAAGAGTTTTTGGGTGTGTTAGGCTCCAAAACGCTAAAAAGCATGAAAATAGCCCTATATAGTAATACAAAACAATATAACGATAAACTTGTCTTATGTGTGTTCTTACTTTTTACGTAGAAAGTACGAACGCTAAAACTCATGCAAAACAATCTTTATGAAAACAGAATAACAATACCAAAAAACAAGTATTTTCAGTGTTTTACGTACAGAAACGCCAAAATGCATGCAAAGTACCCTATATGGGGAAACAAAAAGACATTGGAAAAAACGTATATTAAGAGTATTTTTGAGCTACTTAGGTACCAAATCGCGAAAACGCCTGAATAACACTATATAAGGAGAAGCAGAACAACATTAACAAAAAACGTATATTTTTAATGTATTAGGTACCAAAATGCCATAATGAATGCAAAGCACCCTTTATGGGGAAAAGAAAAGAAATTTCATGAAACGTGTCCTTTGAGTGCTTATGAACGTTCTACTCACCAAAACGTTCAAAAGCATGGAAAACATGGAAAACATATGGAAAACAAATCATTAGGTACGAGAAAAGTCTCTTTTCAGTGTTTTTTCTGCTACTTACGTAACAAAACACTAAAACGCATGTAAAATACCCTTAATGGAGAATGAGAATAACATTACCATAAACATGTATTTTGATTGGTTTTGAAATTGTTATATACAAAAACCGCAAAATGGATGCTAAGTACCGTACTCGTATATGGGAAAACGAAAACACATTACAAGAAACGTGTATTTTGAGTGTTTTTGAGTTTCTTAGGTACCAAAACACTAAAATGCATAAATGGCACTTAATAAGGAGGAACTGAATAATACTACCAAAAACGTGAATTTTGAGTGTATATCACATTGTTAGGTGCCAAAATGCCAAAATGACCGCAAAGCACCCTATGTGAGGAAAGGAAACGAAATTTCCAGAAACGTGTCTTTTGAGTGTTTATGAGCATGTTAGTCAACAAAACCTATAAAAGTATGGAAAACACCGTATTCAAAAAAACAAAAGACATTATCAACAACGTTAATTTTCAGTTTTTTTTTTTTTTTTGAGCTGCTCACGAGCCAAAACGTTAAAACGCTTGAAAAAAAAAAAAAAACTTTATGGAGAAACACAATAACATTATCAAAAACAAGTATTTTCAAAGTTTTCGAACTTGTTACGGAAAATACGTTGAAATGTATGTAAAATACCTTAATTGGGAAATGAAAAGACATTACGAGTAACGCGTATTATGAGTGTTTTTTTTTCTTGTTTTTTAGGTACCATATGCTAAAACGCATGAATAACCGCACCATATAGAGAAACAGAACGACATTAACAATAACATGAATTTTGAAAGTTTTCCACATTGTAAAGTAACAAAATACCAAAATTCATGCAGAACCTCCTCCTATAAGAGGAAACGAAACGACATTGAGAGAAACGTGTCTTTTGAATGTTTTTTGCCGTGCTCGGCACTAAACCACTGAAAAGCATGGAAAGCACCGTAAATGGGAATACACAATATTACGAAAAACGTAACTTGTGTGTGTTTTTAACACTACCAAAACACTAAAAAGCATGCAAAACACCTTTTATAGATAAACCGAATATCATTATCAATAACAAGTAATTTGAATGTTTTAACCTTATTACGTAGAAAAAAAAATCAAAATGCATGCACACTACCCTATATGGGAAAACGTAAAGTTATTAAAAGGGATGTGTATTATGAATGTTTTTTAACCTTCTTAGGTAAAAAACGCTCAAACATATCAACAGCTTTCTATATGTAGAAAGAAAAAAAATACATTACCAAGAACATATTTTGAGTCTATTTCACATTGTTAGGTACCAAAACGCCAAAGTACATGCAAAGATCCCTATGGGGAAAGGAAATTAGATTTCCAGAAAAGTGTCTTTTTTAGATTTTTTTTTTATCGTGCTAGAAACCTAAACAAAACAAAACCTTTTTTTTTTAGTGTTTTTTTACCGTAACGCTAAAACGTATGCAAAACACCGTTTATAGAGAAATAGACAAAAATTACCAAAAACAAGTGTTTTGAGTGGTTTTGAGCTTCTTTACGTACAAAACGAGGGAAAATGTATGCTAAATACCTTATATGAAGAAAAGAAAGGACATTACGAGGAATGTGTATTATGAGTATTTTTGAGCTTCTTAGGTACCAAATTCCTAAAACGCATGGAGAAACAAAACAGCATTACCAAAAACGTGTATTTTGAATCTATTTCACGTTGATAGGTACCAAAACGGCAAAATACATGCAAAGCACGCTATAAGAGGAAAGGAAACGAGATTTCCAGAAACATATCTTTTGAGAGTTTATGAGTGTCTGAGGCACAAAAAAGCTAAAAACCATTAAGAAAACACCCTATATGAAAAAAAAAAATACAAAAAACGTCTACTTACATACCAAACCAGTAAAACACATGTAAAACACCCTTTACGAAACAACACAAAAACATAACCAGAAACGAGTATTTTAGTGTCTTTGAGCTTTTTACGTAGAAAACTGGCAAAATGCATGTAAAGTACCCTATATGGGGAAATAATAAGACATTACGAGAAGCGTATTTTATAAGTGTTTTTGAGCTTCTTAGGTACCAACACGGGAAACCGCATGAATAGCACTCTACATGGAGAAACAGAACATTACCAAAAAGTGGTATTTTTAAGTCTGTAAGTGTTTATGAGCGTGCTATAGACCAAAGCGCTAAAAAGTATAGAAAAATATGGGAAAAAAAAAATTACAATTGTCCCTTTTCAGTGTTTTCAGGTACTTCCAAACCAAAACGCCAAAACGCATTTAAAACACCCTTTATGGAAAAGCACTATAACATTATTTTTAGTGTTTTTGAGATTGTTACATTTTTCTTTTCTTTTTTTTTTATGTAGAAGGACACTGGCCAAGGGCAACAAAAATACAGTAAAAAAAAAGATGCCCACTGAAATTCCAGTCCCATAAAAGGGTCAAAGCAGTATTCAAAAATTGATGAATAAGTGTCTTGAAACCTCCCTCTTGTAAACCTCTTGAAACCTCCTCTCCCCTCTCGTAAAAAAAAAAAAAAAAATGCCGAAAACATCTATTATCAGTGTTTTTGAGCTGCTCACGAACCAAAATTCTAAAACGCTTCCAAAACATTCTTTTATAAAGAAACAGATTAACATCATCAAAAACAAGTATTTTGATGTTTTTTTTTTTTTTTACGTATAAAACACCAAAATACTTGCAAAATCCAGTAAATGGGTAAACGAAAAGACATTAAGAGGAACGTGTATTATCAGTGTTTTTGAGGTTTTTAAGTACCAAAATCCTAAAACGAATGAATAGCACTCTATATTAAGAAATAGAACAACATTACCAAAAATGTGTATTTTATGAGTTTTCACTTTATTGGGTACCAAAACAAGAAAAATACATGTAAAGCCCCCCGTAAGTGGACTTTACCTGAAATGTGTTTGTTTTGAGAGTTTTAAGCAACCTCGGCAAGAAAATGCTAAAAAGCATGGAAATCACCTTATACGGGAATACAAAACAACATTACGAAAAACGTCTTTTGTTTTTAAACTTCTTACGTACCAAAACGCTAAAACGCATGCAAATCGCCCTTTAAGGAAAAACAGAATAACAATCAAACACAAGTATTTTCAGCGTATTTTGAGAATGTTACGTAGAAAAACACAAACATGGATGCAAAGTATACTATATGTGGAAACGTAGAAATACATTGCAAGAAACGTGTATTATGGGTGCTTTTTGAGTTTTTGAGTTACCAAACCATGAAAACACCTAAATAGCACTATATAAGAAGAAGCAGAACAACATTACCAAAAACGTATATTTTGAGTATATATCTCATTGGTAGTAACAAAATGTTATAATGCATGCAAAACACCCTATATGGGGAAAGGAAACGAGATCTTCAGACACTTGTCTTTTTATTATTTATGAGCGTGCTACTCACCAAAACGCTAATAAGCATGGAAAGCACCATATATGGGAAAACAAAAACAAAACAAAAAAAAAAAAAGTCACGTTTCAATGTTTTAAGCAACTTTCCTACAAAAACGTTAAAACGTACGCAAAACACTCTTTATGCAGAAAGAGAATAACATTATCAAACCAAGTATTTTGAGTGTTTTCAGCTTGTTACGTAGAAAAACGCCAAAATTCATGCAAAGTACCCTACATGGGGGAAAAAAAAGACATTACGAGAAACGTGTATCATGAGTGTTTTTGAGCTTCTTACGTACCAAAATGTTAAAACACATGAATAGAGCACTCTATATGGAGAAACAGAACATTTTTAAAAAAGTGTATTTTGGGTATATTTCACAGTTAGGTACGAAAACGACGAAATGCATTTCCAAAAACGTGTTTTCTTAAGTGTTTATGAAAGTGCTACGCACCAAAACGCTAAAACGCATGGAAAACTCCTTATATGGGAAAACAAAACAACATTACCAAAAACGTCCCGTTTAAGTGTTTTAGAGCTACCGTCGTACAAAACGCTAAAACGCATCCAAAACGCCCTTTTGTGAAAAAAAAATAAAATAAATAAATAAATAAACAAAATAAAATAACAAAAACAAGTATTTTGAGTGGTTTTGAGCTGCTCACGTACCAAAACGCTAAAAACGCTTATGGAGAAATAGAATAACATTATCAAAACGAAGTATTTTGACTATTTTTGAACTTGTTTCGTAGCAAAACGTCAAAATGCATGCAAAGTACCCTATATGGGAAAACAAAAAGGCATTGCGAGTTATGTGTATTATGAGTATTTTTTACCTTCTTAGATACCAAAATGCTGAAACACATAAATATGGAGAAACAGAACAATATTTATAAAAAAAAAAAAAAAAACATGCATCTTGAGCAGAAAAACGCCAAAATACATGGAAAATACCCTATTTGGGAAAACGAAAGGACTTTAGCAGGAACATGTATTATGAGTATCTTAAAGCTTCTTAGATATCAAAATGCGAAAACGCATGGATAGCAGTTTATATGGTGAAATAGAAACATTAACAAAAAAAAAAATGTAATTTAAGTTTTGGTAAAACACATGAATAGCCCTCTATATCGAGAAACAGAACGTGTATTTTGAGTGTTTTTATCATTATTATTACCAAAACGCGAAAATACATGCAAAGCCTTCTATATTGGGAAACGAAATGACATTACCAGAAACGTAACTTTTCAGTGACTTGAGCGCGTTAGAAACCAAAACACTAAAATGAATGAAAATCACCCAAATAGGAATACAAAACAACATTACGAAAAACGTGTCTTTTGAATGATTTTGTACTTCTTACGTACCAAAACGTTAAAACGTATGCAAAATACCCATTATCGAGAAAAGGAATAACTTCACCAAAAACAAGGATTTTTGAGCTTTTTGAGCTTGTTACATAGAAAAACGCCAAAATATAGGCAAAGTACCCTATACAGATAAACAAAAAGACTGGAATAGTACGTGTGTTTTTGAGCTTTTGATGTGCCAAAACACGGAAACGCATGAATACCACTCTATATGGAGAAATAGATCATTACCACAAACGTATATTTTGAGTCTATTTCACATTGTTAGGTACTAAAAATGCCACAATGCAAGCAAAACACCCTATATGGAAAAAGAAAACGATGTTTACAGGAACGTGTCTCTTGAATGTTTTTGAGAGTGTTTAGCACCAAAACGCTAAAAATAAATCATGGACATCACCCTGTTATGGAATACAAAACAACATTACGAAAAACGTGTCTTTTAAGTGTTTTTGAACTTCTTATGTTCCAAAACGCTGAAACGCGTGACTGGCAACCTTTATTTTATTTTTTTTTCAGTGTTTTTTTTCACTTTTTACGTACAAAAATGCCAAAAATGCATGCGAAATACTTTAAATGAGGAAACGAAAGGACATTGTCAGAGACGTTATGAGTGGTTTTGAGCTTCTTAGGTACCAAAAAGCGAAAACGCATAAATAGCACTCTATGTGGAGAAATTGAACAACATTACCTAAAACGTGTATTTTGAGTTTAGTTCACATTGTTAAATAGCAAAGCGCCAAAATGCATCCAAAACACACTTTGTAGGAAAAGTAATCGAGTTTTCCAGATCCAGTTTTCCAGTTTTCATTGGGTGCCATAACCCCAAAATGCATGCAATCCACCCTATATGTGGAAAGGAAACGACATTTCCAGCAATGTGTTTTCTGAGAGTTTATAAGGGTATTAGGCACCAAAACGATGAAAAAAAAATGGAAAGCCCCTTTTTGAAAAATAAATAAATAAATAAATAAAAACTACCAAACACGTGTGTTTTGAGTGTTTTTTTTTTTTCCCTACTTTCGTACACTCGAAAGGCATCCAAAACACCTTTCATGGAAAAACACAATAACATTACCAAAAAGAAGTATTATGAGTGTTCTTAAGGTTGTTACGTAGAAAAACGGCAAAATGCATGTAATGTACCCTATATAGGAAAACGATAAGAAATTACGATAAATGTGTATTATAAATGTGTATTATTCAGGTACCAAAACTCTAAAACGCGTAAATAGCATTCTATAAAGAGAAAAGAACATTACCAAGAATGTGTATTTCAAGTGTATTTCACATATTTAGGTACCAAAACGCCAAAATGCTCGCAACCCACCCCATAAGGGGAAAGGAAACAAGATTTTTTGAAGCGTGTCTTTTCACTGTTTATGAACACTAACGAAGAATCTAAAGCATTCTATATAGATATAAACAAAACATTACCAAAAATGTCTCGTTTCGGTGTTTTGAGCTACTGTCGTACTAAAAGCTAAAAAGGCATAGAAAACACCATTTATAGAGAAACAAAATAACATTACGAATAACAAGGTTTTTTTGTGTTTTTGAGCTTGTTACATAGAAAAACACATCAGAGCATGGAAAGTACTTTATACAGGGAAACGAAAAGACATTACAAGTATCGTGTATTTTAAGTGTTTTGAGCTTCTTAAGTACCAAAATGCTAAAACACATGAATAGCCCTCTATATGGAAAAACCTAACAACGTTACCAAAAATTTCTATTTGAGAGTTATCCACATTGATAGGTACCAAAGCGCCAAAATGCATGCAAAGCCATTTATCTAGGGGAAAAAAAAAAAAACATTTCGAGAATCATGTTTTATAAGTATTCTTCAGCTTGTTAGGCACCAAATAGCTGAAAAGTATAGAAATCTTCCTATATGGGAATACAAAACAACATTAAAAAAAACGTCTTTCGAGTGTTTTCGAATTCATACGTACCGAAACGCTTAAAGGCATGAAAACACCTTTTATGAAGAAACTGAATAATATAATGAAAAACAAGTACTTTGAGTGTCTTATAATTTGTTACAAAGAAAAAAAAATGCCTAAATGCATGGAAAGCTCCCAAATGGGGAAGCTAAAAGACATTACGAGTCACGTACATTATGAGTGTTTTTGAGCGTCTTAGGTACCAAAAATGTTAAAACCCATGTATACCACTCTATATGAAGAAACAGAAAAACGCCACCAAACACGTGTATTTATAATGTTTTCAACACTGTTAGGTACCAAAACGCCAAAATCCATGCAAAGCTTTCTATATGGGGAAACGAAACTACATTACGAGAAACATGTCTGTTTATGAGCGTAATAGTCACGATAACACTAAATAGTATAGAAATCATAGAAATGTATCGCTATATTGCACCGTTTATAAGGAAGCACCATTTATGAGGAAACAGAACATCAGTAAAAACGTGTAATATGAGTGTTTTGAGCTTGTTTGGTACCAAACCGCTGAAGTGCATGCAAAAGGTTCTATTTGGGAAAAGAAAAACACATTACCAAAAAAACGTGTATTTTAAGTGCTTTTCAAAGTCTTACGTACCAAAAGGCTAAAAAGCATGGAAAACATGCTATATTTTATCAAAATCGTGTCCTTTGAGTGTTTCTGAGCTTCTCACCAAAATGTTTAAAACATGCAAAACGGTAAAAATGCATGCAAAGTACCTAATATGAGAAACGGAACGATAATAAAGGAAACGTATATTATGAGTGTTTTTTTCAGCTTTTTATGTATCAAAACGCTAAAACACGTGAATAGTACTCTATATGGAAAAACAGAACAACATTACCAAAATCGTGTAATATAAGTGATTACCACCAAGTTATGGAACAAAACGCTAAAATACATACAAGGCACCATATAAGATGAATCTGAACATCATTGCTAAAACCGAGTAATATGAGTGTTTTTTGAGCTTGTTTGCAAACAAAACGCTAAAATGCATTCAAAGCACCTTATGTGAAAGGAAAGAACATTACCAGAAACTTGTCTTTTGAGTGCTTTTCAGCTTCTTACGTACCAAATCTCTAAAAAGCATGGAAAACACGCTATATTGAAAACAAAACAACTTCATTAAAATCTTCTCTTTTGAGTATTTTTCAGCTTTTTACGTTCAACAACGCTAAAACGCATACAAAACACCCTTTATGGAGAAATAAAACAACATTAACAAAATCGTTCGTTTTGAGTGTTTTTGAGCTTAGGTACCAAAACGCCAAAATGCATGCAAAGCTTTCTTCATGGGATAAAGAGACAACATTACCAGAAACGTGTCATTTGGGTGTTTATGAGCATATTAAAACGCGAATATGCATGTAAAACATCCTATATGGAGAATACTTTCGAAAGTGTTTTTGAGCTTCTTACGAACCAAACATTAAAACACATGCAAAATACCCTTTATGGAGAAGCAGAACATTATTAAAAACGTGCATTTTGAGTGTGAACTTGTTAGATACAAAAAAGTTAAAAATGCATGCAAAGTACTTATTATAGAAAACGAAACGATATTAATAGAAACATGTATTATGAGTATTTTTTAGCTTTTTATCTTCCAGTACGTTGAAACACATGAATAGCACTCTCTATGGATAAACAGAACTATATTATAAAAAACGTGTATTAAGACTAATTACCACCATGTTAGGTATCAAAACGGCAAAATCCCTATAAAAAAAAGAAAAACATTGCTAAAAACATGTAAAATAAGTGTTTTTTTAGGCATTTAGGTACCAAAACGCTGAAGTGCAAACAAATCACCCTTTATGAGAAAGAAAAACATCATTAAAAACGTGTATTTTGAGTCTTTTCATCTTCTTACGTACCATAACACTAAAAAGCATGGAAAACACGATATATTAGAAAACAAAACAATCAAAATCGTGACCTTTAATTTTTTTTTTTTTTTTTTTACTTTTTTCGTACAAAAACGCTAAAACGCGTACAAAACATCCTTACTGGAGAAACAGTAGAACATAACCAAAACCAAAACCAAAACATAACGTGTGTTTTCAGTGTTTTGGAGTTTGTTAGATATCTAAACGCCAACATCCGTGCAAAGTACCCTATATGGAGAAACGAGACGACATTACGAGAAACGTGTCATTTGTGTGTTTATGAGCGTCTTAGGCACCAAAACGCTATAAAAAAAAATGGAAAACACCCTATATGGGAAAATAAAGCAACATTATCGTAAACGGGTCTTTTGATTGTTTTTGAGCTTCTTACGTAACAAAACGCTAAAATACATGCAAACATCTTTGATGGAGAAAGAAAACAACTATGAAAAAGCGTGTTTTTTTTTAATGTCCTTGAACTTTATAGCTATCAAAGCACTAAAAACGCATGCAAAGTACCCTGTCAGGGAAACGAAACTATATTAACAGAAAAGTTACTGCTTTTAGGCTTCTTAAGTACCAAAACTCTACAACATATAAAAAAAAAAAAAAAACACTTTATATGGAAAAGTAGAACATCTTTACGAAAAACGTGTATTATGAGTGAGTACCACCTTGTCAGTGATCAAAACACCAAAATGCATACAAAGCACCCTATAAGAAGAAAAAGAACAACATTGATAAAAAAAAAAAAAAACATGTGATAATGTTTTTGAGTTTGTTAAGTACCACAAAATTAAAGTGCATGCAAGCATACTACATGGGAAAAGAAAAAAAATACCAAAAACGTGTCTTTTGAGTGTTTTTTTTTTTCAAATTCTTACGTACCAAAACGCTAAATAACATAGAAAACACGCTATATTTGAAAACAAAAACAACTTTATCAAAATCGTGTCTTTTAAGTTTTTTTTTCTTTATTAACTTTTTACGTTCCAAAACGCTAAAGCGGTTACAGATCTTCATTTCTGGAGAAATAAAACAACTTTACATAAAAACGTTTGTTTTGAGTGTTTTCGAGTTTGTTAGTCTCCAAAACGCCAAAATTCAAGCAAAACACCCGATATTACGTAATGATTCGACATTACCAGAAAAGTGTTGTTTGGTTGTTTATGAGCGTGTTAGGCACCAAAAGGCTAAAAAGGATGGAAAACACAATATATGGAAAAAACAAATTTTTCGAAAATGAGTCTATTTATTTATTTATTTCATTTTTGTGCTTATTACGTACCAAAACGCTAAAGCACATGTAAAACACACTTTTTTGGAGAAACAGAACAACATTACTAAACACGAGTATTAAAGTGTTTTAGTTCTAGTTACGTACAAAAACGCCAAAATACATGCAAATTACGCAATATGGGGGAACGAAACACTAATAATAGAAATGTGTATTATGAGTGTTTTTTTTTTTGTTTCATAGGTACCAAAACGCTAAAGCACATGAATAGCACAGGACAATATTACCAAAAAAACGTGTATTATGAGTGATTACCACCGTGTTAGGGAACAAAACGCCAAAATGTATACAAAGCACCATATAGGAAGAAACAGAACAAAATTGCTAAAATCGTATAATATGAGTTGTTGTTTTTTTTAGTTTCTTTGGTATCAAAACGCTAAAATATCCCATATAAGAAAAAAAAAATAGTGTCTTTTCAGTGCTTTTCATCGTTTTTTTTTATGTACCAAAACTCTCAAAAGCATGGAAAACACGCTATACTGGAAAACAAAAGTTTATCAAAATTTCGCCTTTTAAGTGTTTTTACAGCTACTTACGTACAAAAACGCTAAAACGAATACAAATCACACATTCTGGAGAAACATGACATTACCAAAAATATGTGTTTGAGTGTTTTTGAGTTTCTTTGTTACCAAAACGCCAAAAAATTATGTAAACTACCTTACATATGATAACGAAACAACACTACCAGAAATGTGTCTTTTGAGTGTTTATGAGCGTGCTAGGCACCTAAACGATAACAAAAATGGAAAGCACACCAAAAAAAAAATTTTTTTTCAATGTTTTTTACCTACTCATGTAGCAAAACAATGAAACATATGCAATAACCCTTACTGGAAAAAACACCTAAAAAACATGTATTTTGGGTGTTTTTGACCTTGTTATGTAGAAAATGCCCAAAATGCATGCAAAGTACTCTATATGGGAAACGAAAAGACATATATGGGAAACGGCCATTATGAAGGTTTTCGAGCTTCTTAGGTATAAAAAATGCTATAACGCATGAATAGCACTCAAAATCGAGAAATAGAAAATCCTTACAATAAAACGTTTATTTTAGGTGTTTTTTTTTCACATAATTACATACCAAAATGCCAAAATGTATGCAAAGCCCTCTATATGGGAAAACGAAACGACATTACCAGAAACATGTCTTTTGAGTGATTTTTAGCATGTTAGGCATTCCTATATGGGGAAAAGAAACGTGGTTTTAAATGTTTATAAACGTGTCAGGCACAAAAAACGCTAAAAAGCATGAAAATTACCCTATATGCAAATACAAAACAATATTACCAAGAACACCTATTTTCACTGTTTTTGAGCTACCTACGTACCAAAACGCTAAAATGTATACAAACCACCCTTAATGGGGAAAAGACATTACGAGAAACGTGCATTATGAGTGTTTTTTTTTTACTTTTTCCGTACCAAAACGCTAAAACACATGAATAGCACTCTGTTTCAGAGAAACAGAATAATATTATCAAAAAGGTGTATTTTCAGTGTATTTCACATTCTTAAGTACCAAATCGCCAAAATCCACGCAAAGCATCCTATATACTTAAAGTAAACGAGATTCCCAAAAACGTGCCTTTTGAGTGATTATGAGCATGTTATGCACCAAAACACGAAAAAAAAAACATTGAAAGCACCTTATATGGGTAAACAAAAAAATATTACTAAAAACGTGTCTTTTGAGTTTTTTTTTTTATTTACTTACGTACCAATATGCTAAAACGCATGCAAAACATCCTCTATGGAGAAAGAGCATAACATGAACAAGTATTTTGAGTGTTTTTGAGCTTATTACCTACGAAAACGCCAAAATGCTTGGAAAATCCTCTATATGGGGAAACGAAAAAACATTACGAGAAACGGATATTATAAGCGTTTTGAGCTCAGGTACAAAAAACGCTAAAACGCATGAAGGGCACTCAATATGGAGAAAGATAACAACATTATCAAAAACATGTATTTTCTGTGTAATTCACATTGCTAGGTACGAAAACGTCAAAATGCATGCAAAGCACACTAATCGGGTGCTTTGCATTCAAAGTGCCTACTGTAGGAAACAAATCGATATTAACAGAAACGTGTACTATGAGTATTTTTTTTTTTTTCAGCTCCTTAGGTACCAAAACACTAAAACACCTGAACAGCATTCTATATGGAGATATAGTACAACATTACCAAAAACATGTATTATGAATGAATACCACCATATTAGGGACATAAACGCCAAACAAATGCTACTTACAAAAAGAATCAGAACAACATAGGTAATATGTGTTTTTAAGCTTGTTTGGTAGGAAAACGCTAAAGTGTATGTATGCAAAGCATTCTATATTGGAAAAGAAAAATACTACCAAAAACGTGTCATTTGAGAGCTTTTCAGCTTCTTGCGTATCGAAACGCTAAAAAGCATGAAAGACACGCTGTATTTGAAAAAATAAATAAATAAAAAATCATAAAAACCGTGTCTTTTCAATGATTTTGAGATTTTTAACTAAAAAAAAATCGCTAAAACGCATTCAGAACACCTTTTCTGGAAAAACAGGACAGCATGAACAAAGTCGTCTGTTTCGCGTGATTTTGTACGTGATAGGTAGCAAAACGCCAAAATGCATGCATATTACCGACATTACAAGAAATGTGTCATTTATGTATGTATAAGCATATTAGGCATAAAAACGCTAAAAAAAAAAAAAAAAAAACATGGAAAACACCCTATATGGGAAAATACAACAAACTATGTTAGGGACCTAAACGCCCAAATGCCTACAAAAGACAGTATGTGAGAAAAAAAAAAAAGAACAACATTAGTAAAAACGTGTAAAAAGAGTGTTTTTGAGCTTGTTAGTTACCAAAATGCTAAAGGGATTGAAAAGCCATTTTTAGAGAAAGGATAAAAATAACATTATCAAAACCTTTTGAGTTTTTTTTTTTTTTCATCTTCTTACGTACCAAAAGCTATAAAGCATGCAAAATACGCTATATTGCAAAACAAAATAATTTCATTAACATCGTGTCCTTTGAGTGTTTTTGAGCTCCTTACGTTCCAATTTTAAACACATGCGAAACACCCTTTATAGACACAATAACATTATGAAAAACGTGTATTTTGAGTGTCTTTCAACTAGTTAGGTACTAAAACGGTATAAATACATGCAAAGTACCCAATATGAGATGTGAGATGATATTACAGAAAGTGTGTCCTTTGAGGATTTTGAGTTTTTTACGTACCAAATCACTAAAACACATGCAAAAAACGATTTATGGAGAAACGGAACATTATGAAAAACGCTTGTTTTAAGTGTTTTTGAGCTTGTTAGCTACCAAAACGCCAAAATGCATGCAAAGCACTCTATATGGGGTAACGAGATAATATTGCAATACACGTGTCATTTGGGTGTATATATGGTTATTAGGCACCAAACTGATAAAAAGCATGGAAAACACCCTACATACGAAAACAAAACAATATTATCGAAAACGTGTCTTTTGAGTGTTATTGAAATTTCTACGTACCAAAACGCTAAAACACATGCAAAGCACCGTATATGGAGGAACAAAGGAACATCAATAAAAACGTGTTTTGAGTGTCTTAGAATTTGTTAGGTACCAAATCGCTAAAAATGCATGCAAAGTACACGATATGAGAAACGAAACGATATTAGCAGAAATGTTTATTATGAGTGTTTTTTTTTTCTTTTTTTTCAGCTTCTTAGGTATCAAAATGCTAAAACACATATACAGCACTCTGTATGCAGAAAGAGAACAATATTACAAAACACGTGTATTATGAGTGATTACCACCATGTAGAGAACAAAACGACAAAATCCATACATAGTTCCATATATAAAGAAACAGAACAACATTGCGAAAAACGTGAAAATGAGAGTATTTGAGATTGTTTGGCACCAAAACGCTAACGTGCACGCAAAAGCACCCATTATGGGAAAAGAAAACATTACTAAAAAACGTGTATTTTGAGTTTTTTTCAACTTCCTACGTAACAAAATGCTAAAAAGCATGAAAAACACACTGTATTGGAAAACAAAACAACTTTATCAAAATCATGTCTTTTAAGTATTTTCAGCTTCTTTCGTGCAAAAACAGTAAAACGATTACAAAACACTCTTTAGGGTGGTGAAACAGAACAACATTACCAAAAACCTGTGTTTTAAGTATTTTTGAGCTCAGGTATCATAATGACAAACAGAACGCCTGACTTCTGAATTTTCTAAAAATTCTGATTGGGGAAAAGCAAACTTGGTATTGTTCAATGCCTCAAAAACTCAATTCTACATCTATCAACTTGACACAACCTTCCAGACAACTATCCCCTCTTCTTCAATGACACTTAACTGTCCCCCTTTTCTACACTGAACATCCTCGGTCTGTCCTTTACTCATAATCTGAACTGGAAACTTTTTTTTATTTATTATTTATTTTATTTATTGGATTTTTGTTGCCCTTGGCCAGTGTCTCTCCAACATAAAAAAAAAAAAGGAAAATAAAATAGCATTACCAAAAACGTCTATTTTGAGTGTTGTTGAGCGTCTTACGTACCAGAACGCTAAAACGCGTCCAAAACATCCTTTATGAAGAAACAGAACAACATTAGCAAAAACTTCTTTTTTTTTTTGAGCTTGTTAGTTAACAAAATGAAAAAATTCATGCAAAGTACCCGATATGGGGAAACGAAACACTTTGCGTGTTTTTTTTTTTTTTTCAGCTTCTTATGTACCAAAACGCTGAAACACGTGAATAGTAAATTAGTTTTTTCAACATATTAGACACAAAATAACTAAAAAGTATGAAAAACGCTCTATATGGGAAACCAAAACAATATTAAAGAAAACGTATATTTTAAGTGTTTTGAGCTTCTTACAAACGAAAACGTGCTTCTTAGGTAGCAAAAACAACAAAAATACTTTATATCAGGTGCTAAGCAAGTGATATAAGGTAACGAGAGCACTTTACCAAAACATGTGATTTCGGTGTTGATGACCGTTTTAAGCACCAAATCCCCCAAAAAAAATATGGAAAACGCTCAATATAAGAAAAAAAAAACATTACCGAGAACGTGACTTTTGAGTGTTTTTCAGTCAAGCGTTCTGTGGCTTCCCTGCGTGAAATGTTTACCCCCTGAAGGGTTGGACGTCTATGAAAAAACGTGGAAAAGTGCAGGGTTGTATCATCAGCGTAGGAGTGAATAGGACAAGAAGTCTGGTTTAGAAGGTGACAGGACAGAACCCTGAGGAACACCACTGTTAATAGATTTAGGAGAAGAGCAGTGACCGTCTACCACAGCAGCAATAGGACGGTCAGAAAGGAAACTTGAGATGAAGTTACAGAGAGAAGGATAGAAGCCGTAGGAGGGTAGTTTGGAAATCAAAGCTTTGTGCCAGACTCTATCAAAAGCTTTTGATATGTCCAAGGCAACAGCAAAAGTTTCACAAAAAACTCTAAAAGAGGATGACCAAGACTCAGTAAGGAAAGCCAGATCACCAGTAGAGCGGCCTTGACGGAACCCATACTGGCGATCAGATAGAAGGTTGTGAAGTGATAGATGTTTAAGAATCTTCCCGTTGAGGATAGATTCAAAAACTTTAGATAGGCAGGAAATCAAAGCAATAGGAACAGGTTGAATGTAGGGAAACTTCTAGCAAGAAGAAAAGGTAGATGTTGACAGACAGAGCTGAGAGTTTGACTAGGCAAGGAGCAAGCACCAAGGCACAGTTTCGGAGAACAATAGGAGGGACCCCATCAGGTCCATAACCCTTCCGAGGTTTAGGCCAGCGAGGGCATGGAATACATCATTGCGAAGAATTTTAATAGGTGGCATGAAGTAGTCAGAGGATGAAGGAGAGGGAGGAACAAGGCCAGAATCGTCCAAGGTGGAGTTTTTAGCAAAGGTTTGAGCGAAGAGTTCAGCTTTAGAAATAGATTTGATAGCAGTGGTGCCATCTGGTTGAAATAGAAGAGGGAAAGAAGAAGAAGCAAAGTTATTAGAGATATTTTTGGCTAGATACCAGAAGTCACGAGGGGAGTTAGATCTTGAAAGGTTTTGACACTTTCTGTTAATGAAGGAGTTTTTGGCTAGTTGGAGAACAGACTTGGCATGGTTCCGGGCAGAAATATAAAGTGCATGAGATTCTGGTGATGGAAGGCTTAAGTACCTTTTCTTGGCCACCTCTCTATCATGTATAGCACGAGAACAAGCTGTGTTAAACCAAGGTTTAGAAGGTTTAGGACGAGAAAAAGAGTGAGGAATGTACGCCTCTATGCCAGACACTATCACCTCTGTTATGCGCTCAGCACACAAAGACGGATCCCTGACACGGAAGCAGTAGTCATTCCAAGGAAAATCTGCAAAATACCTCTTCAGGTCCCTCCAACTAGCAGAGGCAAAATGTCAGAATGTCAGAATGTGCTCCACTTTGGAAGTTAAGTAGTCAAAAGAATTTCTTATAGTCAGAGGAGTTAGGTGAGAGGTATACAGCACAGATAAATTTAGTTTGAGAATGACTCTGTATTCGTATCCAGATGGTGGAAAACTCGGAAGATTCAAGAGCCTGGGCACGAGAGCAGGTTAAGTCAATGCGCACATAAACGCAGCATCCAGCTTTGGATCGAAAATGAGGATAGAGAAAGTAGGAGGGAACAGAAAAGGGGCTACTGTCAGTTGCCTCAGACACCTGTGTTTCAGTGAGGAAAAAAAGATGAGGTTTAGAAGAGAAGAGGTGGTGTTCTACAGATTAAAAAATAGATCTTAGACCGCGAATGTTGCAGAAGTTAATGAAGAAAAAGTTGAGTGGGGTGTCAAGACACTTAGGGTCGTCGACAGAAAGGCAGTCCGACCTGGGGACATTTATGGTCCCCTCCCCAGATGGGGACTCCGAGGCTGGTGAGGAGTCGCCATGATGATTTACAAAATTTTTTGAGTGAAGTGTGTGTGTGTCTTATTAGGTGCTTGTAGTTTTGTGTGGAGGAAGAGAGTTGTCTTTAGAGGGCAGGCTGTGACTGCCCCCTTGTGTTGTGAGACACAAAGGGAAACGTTCAGTGAGGTCACAGCTGGGTTTAATGATAAGTTCACAGCACCCCCTGAACAGTGCTTTAGACCTCACTGGGAGTAATTATCGTTTCGGCAGGTGTCTACTGCCTCCTCCTAAGTTGCATTTAGAGCAACCAATATGGGAAACAAAAACATCACCAAAAACGTGTCTTTTAAGAGTTTTTTTTCAGTTTCTTACGTAAAAAAACGAAAAAAAAAAAAAGCATGGAAACACGCTATAATGAAAAAAAAATGAAAATTGTGTCTCTGAGGATGGGTTGTAGAATCGCTTATCCATATTAAATTGCTTATGTTTAACTCGTATCTCCTCCCTTATTTGTTGACCAATTTCTTTCATTCAAAACGTATTTTAATCCGAAAGGATAGGAAATCAATGTGCGATCGTTTCTTTCTTGTATAATAGTATTTTTTTTTTTTTTTGTTCGATAAATAAGTAAAAGAAAACTTAACATCCAAATATTTGTCAACAATCAAAATCAGATCCAAACAGCAATTTCGATAGAAGGCATTATTCGTCTTTCATATTTTCATAAGCTGCAATATGCAATATGCAATGCATATATATATATATATATATATATATATATATATATATATATATATATATATATATATATATATATATATATATATATATATATATATATATATATATATATATATATATATATATATATATATATATATATATATATATATATATATATATATATATATATATATATATATATATATATATATATATATATATATATATATATATATATATATATATATATATATATATATATATATATATATATATATATATATATATATATATGTAACAAGAATAACAACGGAGGAGATAATTTTTATATGCTAAAATACACCATTTTGAGAGATCAAGTGGTAAACCTGAAGGAGTTGTGTAATTTACCTATTGCAGCAAGGGACTTGAAACTTACAGGATATATATAGAGAGAGAGAGAGAGAGAGAGAGAGAGAGAGAGAGAGAGAGAGAGAGAGAGAGAGAGAGAGAGAGAGAGAGAGAGAGAGAGAGAGAGAGAGAGTTTCCTTTAGTTACTGTGAATAGTTTTGCACATATGCCTTAAACGATTCATGATATCACGTGTGAATTCTCGGGGATTGGGGGGGGGGAAGAATTTTAGTATATTTCACTATATTTCTAAGTAAAAACCAGTGTTGTACTGTTTGAAATAAATAAAACATTAATGGAGAAGATATCTGATGGAGATACATTGATTATTTTCTTTATATTTAAGAAGATAATTATATATATATATATATATTTTTTTTTTCGTAAATAAATCTACAAAATTCTCATTCTCTGATGATGTACGTAAATATAGCCGTAGATATTCATATGAGACAAAAGAAAAACGGGTATTTAAAAAAAAAAATATGTAAGAAAAAGAAAAAAAATGAACACATGTGTCCCGTGGTTCGTGAAAGTGTAGAATTTCATTACGTGACATTAAAATGCATAAGGGAAAAAAAATTGTCAAAATGTTGCATTTACCAAAAGAAGCGAAAAAAAATGCATAAAATTTTAAATAGAAAAAAAAAATTAGTTCGACCTCCTACAACCCCCTTGAATGTTTTTTTTAAGGTTCTTACACACAAAAATGCTAAAACGCATACAAAACACCCTTTATTGAAAAACAGTACAACATTACCAATAACATGTGTTTCGTGTGTTTTTGAGCTTATTAGGTATCAAAACGGCAAAATGCATGCAAAGGACACAACGTGGGACTGCGACACGACATTAACCGAAACGTGTCATTTGGGTATTTATGAGCGTATCAGGCACTAAAACTCTTAAAAAAAAAAAAAAAAAAAAAAGAAAGAAAGAAAGAAAAAGAAAAGAAACATCCTACATGGGAAAACAAAACAGCACTATCGTAAACGTGTCTTTTGAGTGTTTTTTAGTATGTTAGGTATCAAAACGCTAAAACACATGCAAAAACACCCATTATAGAAAAAAAAAAAAAACAATAATATGATAAACGTGAATTTTGAGTGTCCTTGAGCTTGTTAGGTACCAAAACGCTAAGAATGTATACAAAGTACCGAATATGGGAAAATAAATTTTATTAAGAGAAACGTGTTTTTAAGCTTCTTAGGTACAAAAAGGCTAAAAACACATGAATAGCACTCTATATGGAGAAAAAAATGGATCATTACCAAAAAACCTGTATTATGTGTGATCACCACCATGCTTGGGACGAAAACGCCAAAATGCATGCAAAGCACCCGATAAGAAGAATCAGAACAACATCCCTAAAAACGTATAAAATGAGTGTTTTTTAGCGTGTTACGTACCATGCAAATAATTTTATTTCGGAAAAGAAAGCAACATTATCAAAAATGTGTCTTTTGAGTGTTTTCAACTTCTTACGAACCAAAAACGCTATAAAGCGTGGAAAACACGCTATAATGGAAAACAAAACTTCATCAAAATTGTGATTTTTTTTTAATGTTTTGAGCTTCTTACGTACTAAAACGCCAGAACGCTTACAAAACGCTTACTCTTTCTTGAAGAAACTGAACATTACCAAAAACGTGAGTTTTGGGAATTTTCGAACTTGTTAGATACCAGAGCATCAAAATGCATGCAAATCACCGATATGGGGTAAAGAGGCTACATTACCATGAACGGGTCATTTGAGTGTTGATGAGCGTATTATGCACCACACCGCCAAAAGGCACGGAAAACACCCTATTTGCAAAAAAAAAAAAAAAAAAAAAAAAAAAAAAATTGAGGTTCTTACATACTAAAACACCAAAACTCATGCAATACACTCTTTAAGGGGAAACAGAGCAACTTCATGAAAAACGTATATTTTGAGTGTCTTTGAACTTGTTAGGTTCCAAAACACTTAAAATTATTGCGAATTACCTAATACAGAAAACGAAACGATATTAACAAATGTGTATTATGATTGTTTTTCCGCTTTTTTTTTTTTTGTATCAATATGCTAAAACACATGATTAGCACTATATATGGAAAAACAGAATATTATTATATTATTACCAAAGACGTTTATTATGAGTTGTTACCACTATGTTAGGGACTAAAACGACAAAATGCATACAATGCACCTGATAAGAATTTCTTCTTATTAGGTGCACATTAGTATGCAGATTAATAAAAACAGGGAATATGAGTTTTTTTCAGCTTGTTAGGTACCAAAACACTAAGTTGCATGAAAACACCTTATTTGGGAAAATAAAACATTACCAAAAAAGTGTCTTTGAAGAGTTTTCTGCTTCTTACGTACCAAAACGCTTGCTAACTCCCTTTCTGAAGAAATAGAACAATGTGTGTTTTGAGTGTTTTTGAGCTTGTTAGGTTCCAAAACTGCATGCAAAGCACCCGATATTGGGTAACGAGACGATATTACCAGAAACGTGGCATTTCATTATATATGAACGTATTAGGCACCAAAACGCTAAAAAGCATGGAAAACGTACTAAAAGGAAATCAAAACAATATTTTTTTTTTCAAATTACGCTAATTCAAGCGTAAAATCACGAAACTCTTTAAAAAACCAATCGAAGTAACTAAGGGAAAGTATGTCTGACTTTTCCACATATTCTTATGTACGAGTATATATCCTGTGAATTTCAAGTCTCTAGCTGCAGTAAGTAAATTACTCAAACTCTTTCAACTTTATCGCTTGGTATCTAAAAATAGCGGATTTTGTCATATAAAAATTATCTCCTCCTGTTACACATATATGGGCTATTGCAGCTTATGAAAGTATGAGAGGTAAAATAATGTCTGCTATAGAAATTATTGTTTGGTTTTAATTTTGGTTTTTGACAAATATTTGAATGTCATTTAGTTTTTCATCGAAAAAAAAAATAATATGTTTACTTTTGTACCAAAAAAAAAAAAAACGATAGCAAACATTGATCTCTTATCCTTCCTGATTAAAATATTTTTTGAATGAAAGTAGTTGGTCGATAAATAAGGAAGGAGATACGAGTTGAACACAAGTAATTTAATATGGGATTCACGATTCTACAACAGCCCCCTCAAAAGATACGATTTTGATAAAGTTGTTTTGTTTCCAGTATAATGTGTTTTCCATAATTTTTGGCGTTTTGGTACGTAAAAAAAAAAAGAAAAACACTCATAAAACACTCATTTTTATACATTTTTACTTTTTGAAGTTTTATTGACAAATTACTATTGCTTCATTGTAAGTGGACATGTTAAGCTAGGAATGGAGCAAATAAACAAGAGTAGTGAATGATAACAGACCACCAAAATCTCCCTTTGCCTGTGTCAAGTCCTACCACCATGTTTTATGTTTAAATTATTCCACAACCAATGGAGCATTAGTAATTTGTCAATAAAATTCCATATCGATGGTGACAATACGCAAAAATACATAAATATAAAAACATGGTGGTATGACTTAATATATGCAAAGGGAAAAGATTTAGGTGCTCTGCTATCAATCACTACTCGTGTTTACTTGCTTTTTTTTTCCTATCCTAACATATCCACATACAATAAAGCAATAGTAATTTGCCAATAAAACCTCAAAAAATAGTTGATAATACGTAAAAATAAACAAAATACTTGAGTAATGCTTTGATGCTGTCGCCTCGACATGGTGCCCATGCGCAGTGGCGTCACCCGCGAGAAATTTGGACCCGGGAGAGATTTGGCACGACATCGGAACACTGCGTTCGGTTTGCAATGTTGATAACTCAGCATGGGCGGGCGTGAGGCATGAACATAACGCTCTCTCTCTCTCTCTCTCTCTCTCTCTCTCTCTCTCTCTCTCTCTCTCTCTCTCTCTCTGCGCCTATGATACAGGGAGCAGTGACGTGACACACACGGTTCAGGGGAACGGAGTCATGTAGGCCTGCCTTCTTGTTATCTGTCTTTCACTTCTGTCTGGCATCGTAGTGTGGTATAGGCAGGAAACAGGCGTTCTCTCTCTCTCTCTCTCTCTCTCTCTCTCTCTCTCTCTCTCTCTCTCTCTCTCTCTCTCTCTCTCTCTCTCTCTCTTGGGGGGCAGCCACAACTCCCTTATATAAGGTCGGTCCCTCCGTGAATAGCCAGCACACTGCTGCTCACCTTCCATGCCACTTCCGGTCTCTCCAGGCTGCCTCCGCGAGTAGCTACTGCATCATTGCCAACGCCTAACTTCACTAACCGACGGCACAGTGCGTGAGTTGGAGGAGTCTGCAAGGGGATTTTAGTATATCTTCTTCTTCATACGACCTTAATCCCACGGTCTTGCAGGGTCAGCCGCTCGAGTTATCCTTCTCCATCTGTTTCTATCCATTGCATCATCTTCCTGCACTCCCAGCTTGTTCATATCACTCCTTATTACGTCTCTCCATCTTATTCTCTGTCTACCAACCCTCCTTCTCCCCCTAACTTCCACCATCATTGCCTTCCTCACTGGTTCATCCTATATATTTTTCCTGTATCTGTCGCACAATAAATGTTGCATCTACAGTGCTCAAACCCCTCATAAAATCCAAACTGGTGGGTGTGTATTTTGACCATCTCTCTCAGCCTCCCTTCTATCACTCTCTAGTATTTTCAGGTTATGCTCCAACAGCTTAATACCTCTGTAGTTTTCACAACTTAATATATCTCCTTTCTGCTTATACAACTTAACCATTCTACTTTCCTTCCAGTCTTCAGGCATTTTCTCCGTGCTCCAAATCTTTTCTAACAATGAGTATGTCCACTCCACTCCAAACTCTCCCAGTGCTTTAATCATTTCTATTGTTACTTCATATTCTCCTCCTGCCTTGTTAGCCTTTCCCTTCTTTATGGCTTTATCCACTTCCCTTCTACTTATGTTGGGTATTGGCCCTTCCACTGGTAATGTTTCACTTAGTTCTTCATATTCATTTTCCATGTTTAACAGGTTTGAGAAATATTCCTGCCATCTTCTTTTTATGTCTTCCTCCATCATAAGAATGTCTCCGTTTTGGTCCTTTACTATTGCTACTATTCATTACCTTCACTACTCTGTATATAATCTTCTCTCCGTCTGGTGTATCCAGCCTCTCATACCAATCTCTGTATGTATTACTCTTTGCTCTGGCTACTGCTCTTTTTGCCTGCTTCTTGGCTTGTCTGTAATTTTCTTTAGTGGTGTCATTCTCAATGTCTTTCATTTGTTTCAGTGCTAACTTCTTATCTTTATTGCAGCTTGGACCTCGTCATTCCACCATCATGTATCTTTCTCTTCTTTTGGTTTCCCACTCGTCTTACCACAAATCTCTGTTGCTTTTGCTACTAATATATCTCATATCTTCCCACACCTCCGCTGCTGTTTCTGGTAAGCTGCCAGTTCTGTGTCTTTCCCTGAACGTTTCTTCAACTTTGTTTCTAAACTCATTCTTCTTTTCACTTTTCAGCTTCCAGACTTTAATCTTCTTCTTTCTTTCCTCTTTCCTTCTCTTCCTTCCACTTTTCATCCTAAAATCTGCTACTAATAATCTATGTTGCGTCACCACTGGTTCTCCAGGTATAACTTTGCAATCCATTACAAGTCGTTTGTCTTCTCTTCTTACCAGGATGTAGTCAATCTGTGTCTCATTCTGACCGTTTTTATATATAATTAGATGGATTTGTCTCTTCTTTAACCAAGTATTCAATATTGTAATTTCTGCTGCTTCTGCCATTTCCAGTAATCGCTCACCTTCCACATTTCGTCTTCCGAAACCAATTCCACCATGGACTCCTTCATACCCATTACCACTTTCTCCTACATGTGCATTCATGTCTCCAGCTATTACTATTAATTCTGTTCGTGCTATACTTTCTATATACTCTTCAAGTTTTTCTCTAAATTCCTCTTTCTCCTCATCTCTGCAACCCTGCTGAGGTGCATATGCAGATACAATATGCCATATTTTTCCATCTCTGATTAGTTTCATTCCCATTAACCTGTCGTTAACTCTTTTAACTTCAGTAACCTGTTCCTGTACATCTGGATGAAGAATAATGCCCACTCCATTTTTCTTTGTACTTTCTCCAGCATAATACACTTTGTATCCTTCTCCTATTTTTCTAGCACTGTTTCCTTTCCATTTAGTTTCTTGGATGCACAATATTTTGATATTCTTTCTCTGCATTGCATCCACTAGCTCTCTTCCTTTGCCTGTAAGACTTCCAATGTTCCAGTTACCTATTCTAATTCTTAGCTTCTTTTTCCAGTTTTTGGTCTTGTTTCCCACTATCTTCTTTAACCGCAGTCGTGGGTCCTGCGGTACCTTTTGCCCATTTTCCACTGCAACCAGGGGTTGTTGCAGCGCGTCGCTTAAGGGGGACGCCCTAGCCATACTATTGTCCACAAATAACTCGAGATCCATTATTTATGTTTGGTCTTGTTTTTGACGCTCGGTTGACTAGACCTGTCAGCAACACTCCCCATTTATCCGGGCTTGTGACCGGCATTGAGTTGGGCTGGCTTGCCCCCCTAGTGGCTGGGTTGAATTTTGGTATATATCTGATGATAATTACAAATGTCTATTTTCATAATTCATCGGAAAATGTTCATTATATGCAAGTACGAGTGATTTTTCTAAGAAATCAATGACATTAGTAATTACAGACAATATTAAGTTTGAAGCGTTTGCAAAAGAACTAAATGTTATATCATGTTAATCACCTTTAATTCTTTAGCTCTCCATATTAAATGTTTGAAAACTTTCTCACTTTAAGCAAAGGCGGTACAGTTCGAGAATCACTGCTATAGACAAACAGGTACTATATAGTATAGATAAATGGCAGATGTTATTTCTTTGTGATTTTATCAGTATTGTTTGATTGTTGATTACTCTATTAATTTTGTTGTGTGATTCTTAAAAAAAAAAAAAATTGTACAAATGTCATTGCTAGGGGACATTATAAGTGGAATGCTACATTTCTCTCTTCTAAGTCTTTTATCAACTGCTGTATCTGTTGACTCATTTCCCATCTGTTTCTTTTTTCCTTGCAGTTAGTCTAAATTCTGATTCACTCATAAATACTTTCTTAACTGTCCTGGTATTTTATTGTGAGGGCTTATGCATATATTCTTTCTGTTATTTTTCCTTCAGTGTATCTTCAAAATAGTTTGCGTTCATGACATTTTTCATAGACTATCCTTCCCAAATATTTGATTTATTTTCTTATCCCCACATATGAATTCCCTCATGATTTATATTCTACTCAATTTCTGTGAAAATTAATGATATATTACTATCGTATATACTGACATTTAATGTAAACACCTTGACGAGGAATGAGACTAAGATAGCACAGGGAGCTTTCTTTTGGGACAGTTGTATACAATGAGTAACGTATGTGATTCTTACAGGATGTTCCATAAACGAGCAGCAGGTCTGCCAAGCTCCAAAGTCCTGTGATTTTTTTTACTGAGGAAGGATTAGTTTCATGAATCATGAAGGCATCCATGAGCATCATGTGAGCTTGGATGTGGGCAAATGTGGGAGGTGGTGATTGGCATGAACACTGCTGGCTTTGGTTCTGAGGCATTGAGTTATCTCACACAAACCAGACATTGACCACCAGTCGCTGCTAGTCTAATCAAGACCTAAATCCTTATTATCTGGTCTAGTTTTGGTCACAATTACCCCAATATGCTTTTTCAGCAGTTCTTTTGTGAGGTAATCAGCTGCTGTCCTGTGAAACATCATCACGGTTATCCCCTTGTGGAGGAGTTTTAAGGAATAGGTGTTAAATACGTAGATGGAGGAAGCATCAAACAAGAAAGCTACTTAGTGTGTGGTGAGTCTGTATTTTTGGGTCACTACAGACTTTTTAATTCTGTGCTCTCAAATTTGTAAATATGTGATACCTTTTATTTTTCACTTTGTATAACATCTGGAAAAATACTAGTTTTTACCGACGTACATCAATTTTGCATAGAAAATTTTTTTTCTATTGTATTTCAAGGAGACTGTCCTGAAGTTACGACAGAAGTAATGCATGATTTACCCTTTGACATGGGAAATTATGTAAGGAACTTGTGCACCCAAGATGTGCAAAATGTGGCTTCTATTAAGTGATATAAATTTGTCTTAGAATGTGGAATATTCAGTAATTGCATTCGTGCTTGCCTTACATAAGGAAATGCACCACCAATAACACTGCACATCTTAGATGAACCCAATAAGGTGAAATGTTTTTATTAGTGTTTTTTTTTTTTCATCATGGTACAAATAATGATTTCTTATAAACATGCAATTCACAGCAGCTTTTTGGCATATGCCCTGCCATTTCAACCTTCCATTACTGTGTAGAAAACCTTTTATATGAAGGTGTTAACTACTCCTTTGGTAATAGAGTGTATGTGTGTTGTGTTCTATCTTAATAATAGTATCTCTAAAATATGTAAAGATCACATTCTTTAGGTTTCTTTTATTTTCTTTTATTATTATTATTATTATTATTATTATTATTATTATTATTATTATTATTATTATTATTATTATTATTTATTGTTGATTATTATTGTTATTTTTTGCTATTATCATTTGTTATCATCATTATTATTATTGCTACCATTATTATTATTATTATTATTTACATTATTATTGTTATTAGTGTCAGTTTTAATATTACTGTATTATTATATTATGTATATTTTTTTTGGTGAAAATGCTATATGTATAAGATATTGCAGGTATAAGATATAATTTTATAATTCATAATAAAGTAAAACTGTTATATTTATTTATAAATTCATTAAAGACAAAAAAAAAGTTGGGGGAGGGGTTGAGGTGAAGGGGAAGTATTTAAGATACTCTTGAAAACATTTCCTTCGAATATACTCGTCACCAACAGGTGGCAGCACCACCACTGTCCAAACTAAATCACACCACTACTTCCTTCTTATTTGTTTCTTGGTTTTCTCTCACACCCATTCTGCACACACACACACACACACACACACATATACATATATATATATATATATATATATATATATATATATATATATATATATATATATATATATATATATATATATATATATATATATATATATATATATATATATATATATATATATATATATATATATATATATATATATATATATATATATATATATATATATATATATATATATATATATATATATATATATATATATTAAGGGTGTATATGGGCAGGAGTCTTTCTCTAATACATATCTCACTGAATGTGATAGCTAGTTGAGCATCTTAGGCCCCTTTCAGACGTATCGACTTTACGCCGTCCGCCGTCTAGGACCCAGCGCCGTGCATTCCAGAGAGAGCGCCGTGGTGTCGACGGCGGGCGCCGTTGACACAACGGCACGGCCTGTGCCGTCCACCTGCCAGTTGCCTCCATTCTTTCATCATGGACACACAGGACCACCTGCTCTACCTATATTACTTATATTTAAAAAGAAAAAAACAACGTTCACACAGCAGAAAGTGGGTCCATAATATCAATGTTGCCAGACCAGTGGTTGGAGCTTTTGTCACACTGTATGAGGAACTCAGAAGAGATACAAAAAAGTTTTTCAACTACTTCAGAATGAGCAAAGAATCATTCGATGAGCTCCTCAACAGGTTGAGTCCTCTACTTTGCCATCAAAATTCCAGGATGAGAGACGCCATTTCACCAACAGAAAGACTTGCTGTTACATTAAGGTAAGAAATATCAGTCTTATTTTAGTATTTATTTTGAAATACAGAGAACATAAATAATGCAAAATAAGAAGTAGCCTACATGTTTATTTTTCCTATTATTTCATTTGGTATGTAGAAAGCACCCTAATTACAAAAAATGTAAATTATTACGAAAATAACTTTCCTGAAAATCAATTATGATGTTTACATAAACTCAATTTTATGTATGCCATACATCCAATGGGTACTAATTTTCTAGAGCAAAATCCAAATCAGAACATTGTGAATGCTCACCACTATAAGCAGAGGTGCTTGACTGTACTGAATGTGGTGAATGAAGAGGTGTAGAATAGGCTGTAGTTGGAGGCACAGTGATACCAGGCTGAGTATCAGGGGAACTATTTCCCACATTAGGTGGATGTGCGGGTGAGTAACGCCAGTGTGTGTGTGTGTGTTTCACATGATCAGGATAATAAGAATGCATATGTGGAGATGGTTGAATGGCATGCTCACTCGGAACAGGCCATACAGGACCCTTGGGAGTTTGTTGAGATCGGTGAATACTCTGAATCATTTTTATTACTCCACTTTGGAATTCTAATGTTTCAGTGTCATCCAACTTCTGCAGTGAGGGTAAAATACCTTTAAAAAAACTAACATGACGATCCTCTGGCTCCTGTAGTTTGTTTAAAATAGACTTTTCTATATCTGTCACAAGCGTTTTCTGTCTTTTACCTTTTCCCTGAGTTGATGTTGAGGGTTGAGGGTCGGAGAGTGTGGGTATGTCGCGGCTTATCTCTTCATGCTCTTCTTCTTCTACAGCACTTGAAACTGTCTCCTTCCTCTTGGTATTCTTCTGCAGGAATGACATGTTGTCACTATATATGTATTTTCTAATTGATTTTGCTTTGGATCCTGTTTTTTTTTTCATCTTCAAGCTTCTTTAGATATTTGATGTACCGGTCTCTGATGTTAGTCCATTTTGTACTTATCATCTTGCCTAGAAAGAAAAAAAACAGTAAACTTTAATAGTGACCATGCTTAATCAAAATTTCTATCTATTTTTTTCCTGTTGTTGGTTCAGTGTTTTACACAGTAATATTGCTTATCTTTTCAGATACCTGGCAAGTGGCAACACTTTTACGGATCTACACTATAGTTATCGAATGGGTGTGTCGACCATCTCTTCGATTGTGCAAGAGGTTTGTGGCAACATATGGGTGACCCTGAATCACGAATGTATACCACCACTATCAGAGGAAAGGCTGGAGGGCATTGCTGCTGGCTTCCATAGGAAAACTCAATTTCCACATTGTATAGGGGCAGTGGATGGCAAACACATCAGGATCATTAAGCCATGTGACAGCGGGTCTTTGTTTTGGAACTACAAGGACTTTTACTCAATGGTATTGCTGGCCGTGGCTGATAGTGAGTATAGATTTGTGTTCGTGAACATTGGTGCTTATGGGAAAGACTGTGATTCATCATTGTTTAAGGAGACACAGCTTTGGAGAGACATTGCTAACAATGATCTCCCTATCCCCAAGCCAAAGCCCTTGTCTGAGTCTATACCAGGTTGCACTCCATATGTGTTTGTTGGAGACGAAGGATTTGGTATTCACATGAATCTTATGCGACCTTACTCAGGGAAAATTATGGATCAGCAAAAAAGAGTTTTCAACTACCGGTTGAGTAGAGCAAGGAGGTACGTAGAATGCTCATTTGGGATATTGTCTAATAAATGGAGAGTATTCCATAGGCCACTCAATGTGTCAGTGGAACTGAGTATGAAAATTGTACAGGCATGTTGTGTACTGCACAATTTTGTGAGAGAGCGAGATGGTTACAACTTCGAAGACACACTCACAATCGAAGGATTTAATGCCGTTCCATACATGGAGGGTGAACGCGGAAACAAATCTGGTAATGATATCCGCAAAGCTTTTGCTGAGTACTTTATGACACAAGAAGGGTCAGTTGCGTGGCAGTGGAAAATGTAAAGAAGACAATGATGATGTATAGGAGTAACCTGTTAGCCTGTTACATTATACAAGACTTAGCTGATTATGACTGTATACTAAGGTAGTATTTATTGTATACCTAAGCATGTATCGCATGTATGTCTTCATACTTATGTATCAGTATAACTAATATTTTCATTATATATGAATCACCAGCCATATGAACATTTTTTTTAGTTGGAGCATAGAGTTTGGGAATAAAAACATGTATAAATAAATAATAAATATGTACATGAATTTTGTTTCTGTATTCAATATATTCTGTAGTGGGGTGGACAAGCTGCTACTGTACAACAGAATAAATTGGGGTGAGGTAACAACCACCTGAAAAAATTTCACACACACACACACACACACACACATCTACGAATGGAAGCACAAAGGAATCATAAACAAACATAGAACACATAAACACAAACAAACATTATCTTGATCAACACAAGACATACCTTGCACACTAGACATTAATATGAAAAGTTCATGTACTCACCATATTTGTTCTTTGCATCGTCACTCATAGACTCAAAGCCCGGGTTCAGATGATTGCAGACTTCCCTCCATGCTGCAGTGGTTTCAGTCTTGGACTTATATGCTTCAAGGCTTTTGTCCCAGAGAACAGGCCTCTCTTCAACCAGGCTAATCAACAATTCAACGTCTACATCAACGTCTTCCATTATCAATGGTGAGCAATACTACAAACACGTCTGTGGTCAGGAAACGACTGAAGTGGTGTGACACGCTACTCGCGCCGTCCACTTCAGACGGCGGAACGTCGACACGTTTGAACAAGTCCATAGAGACCTGTGTACATTTAAATTTTAGACTTCACCTCCAAGAAACATCTGGGCTAACATTTACTATGGAAAACAGCAAAGATGGAGCTATGCCCTTTCTCGACGTCCCAGTGCAACAAGAAGAAGGAAGATTTACCACCAGCGTCTACACAAAACCAACGAATCCTGGACTCTGCTTGAACGGACGAAGTGAGTGTCCCACGAGGTACAAGGATTCCACTATCTCAGCCTACATCAGAAGAGCGCTTACACACTGCAGCACGTGGAAACAAGTCCACCAAGAAATACAGCGCTCAACTCAAGTCCTCATAAACAACAATTTCCGTGAAAAGGACATCAACCGCCTAGTAAAGAAAATTGTCGACAGCTGGCATAACAAGAAGCAACAAGAGGATAAGAAAGGGAACATCAACATCTTCTATAAAGCAACTTTCTCTACCGCCTACGAAGAAGATGAGAGGGCCATCACGCAGATTGTGAAGAGGAACATCAAGCCTTCCGACCCTGACAGACAAGTTAAACTGATAATTTATTACAACACCAAGAAAACCAGCCATCTTCTTCTGAAAAATAACCCCTCAAAAAAGAAAGAGAGCCTTCAAAAGTCACATGTCATATATAGGTTTACATGTAACCAAGGGAATTGTGAAGTCCTTCCCTCCACCTATGTTGGCATGACGACAACAAGACTCTCCCAACGACTAACTTTCCACCTCGCAACAGGAGCACCCAAGAAACATCTGAAGGAGAAGTATAACATAAACATCACAAGAGGAATGCTAGTAGATAAAACGGAGATCATAACTACATGCCCAGACACCAGGCGTCTCCCCATCTTAGAAGCATTATATATAAAAGAGACAAACCCTACATTAAATCAACAATCCGAAGACCTACAAGCATTACCAAGCGCGCGAAGACCCAGCTTGGATAGCACCCCAGCACAGCCCGCGACAGCCGTCAGCCAATCAGAGACCAGGACGCGCAGCGGGGTGACAAGCCTACCGGTATAAATACAGCCCCGCAATCAGCTTGAGCTGACGAAACCCAAATTGAAGAAATACACGCAATCCCAAAAGCTCACATGATCAAAATACGTCTCCGGTCGAAACAACAGGCCGACCTCATCAAAAATAAAGGCATCAAAATATTTTCGCAAATAGTACCTTCTTATAACATTAATATTGAAGAATACAGACCGGTTACACAGTGTTACAAATGCTATAAATTCAGCCACCGCACTAACCAGTGCAAAGACACTGAACAGATCTGCTCTAAGTGTGCAGCTAAGGGCCACGACTACAAGAACTGCCAATCATCCACCTTAAAATGCATAAACTGTGAAGGGGAACACACAGCGGTCTCCTTTAAATGTCCCATAAAACGTGAGAGTCAGCAACAACAAAATTCTCCAAAACCTACCCCAATTACAACTACCTATGCACAAGCCACCACACCCAATACTCCCACACAAACTACTTCTAACACAAACACAAACTCAGAGAAACTTCTGCTTGCAGAAATTATCATAAAATATTCAATTCAGACCTCTTTTGGCGACTTAAAAAAGCAAGCTGAAACCATGAATTCCCTGCTTGAATATAACGGTTGCCCCACAATAAAGCTTCCACCAAACTTCCAACAAACCAACCAACAACACTTTAAACAACATTTCCAACAAAACGAAGAGATACACACTCCAACACCCCCACTTCAGCAACCCGAACTTACCACACCCAACGACACCAGTTCCCTCTCACCTAGGGACATGGGCTCCGAAGAAGACCCAGCTTCTGGGGAATTGCAGCCCCAGAAGTCCCCTCCAACACAATCCACTCCTACCACTACCATTACCAGTGCCATTACTTCTACCAACACAACCAACAACACCACAAAAAAGACTGACACAAAACGCCTGCTCACAAACCAACCCCAACCTTCACCCCCATCTACACGAACCGCATTAAGGGGTAGGAAAAACACCTAACACACTCAACAATGATCACAGTAGTACAACTAAACTGTCGCGGTTTCTGGAATAACAGACACCTTATCTCAGAAGCAATTCGATCTATCGATCCAGACATCGTCCTTCTCAACCACACAGGCACACCTCTTAAACCCATCAAACTTTACGGATACAACACACGCTACACAACAGGTACGCGCCATGATGGCGTAGCTATCATGGTAAAATGTACCATCAAACACATCCACATAACCGACTGGCCTTCAGCTCACTTCCTGGCCACCAAGATCGAAACACAACACGGGCAATTTCTAATCGCCACAACGTACAGCAGACCGGATACTGGGCTCCCTCTCACCAGCCTCAACAATCTCTTCAACCACACAAACCTACCAGTCTACATACTGGCAGACCTTAATGCCAGTCACACGGCATTTCGACACAACAAGAACAACCAACACGGACACGAACTTCTGCAACTCACACAACTAAAACGCCTCCGTTTCCTTGGCCCTGACTTTCCTACCTGCTATACCCACAATGGGAATGGCAGGCCGGATCTCATTCTCTCCAATCGGCAGTCCCTACCTTTCCACCACCACATCTCCCACGGACCCCTCTGTGGTTCAGACCACGTTCCCATAATCCTAAAAATATCCTCCAACCCCATATCTATCCCATCCCCACCTGTCCCCGACTACCGCTCCGCCGATTGGGAGGGATTCAGGGAAACACTTACAGATCTACACCGACCAACACAGCTCGAAGGCCAACCATATACAGAAATAGACAGCGCCCTAGAGAAACTACACAGTGACATCCTGACATCAGCCAACAGATACACACCAAAGAAACAACACACAATTCACATAGACTTCAGACCCTCCATAAAAACACAACGACTACTAGTGTGCTACAGAACACGCTTTTTACAAAACATGAACAGCCTCATTCCCATCTACAGAGACCTCTGCACCCTTCGCACACACATACTAAATAGCCTACAGGATGATCACAGCGCTCACTGGAGGACTCTAGTCTCCCGTATGGACGGAGCTCGCTGTAGAAACCCTACTCAGTTCTGGCACATGGTGCACAAGCTGAAGGGATGCCAGCGGGAAAGATTCGAGTACCTCCTAGTGAACGGTGATCGAGTCACCAACCCAGACCAGGTCACCAACACCTTCCAAACACACTGGCGTAACTCCTTCCAACCACACCCTCTCCCTCTTCATGAGCCCAGTATTGCCCACATACACCATATCACCGATATTGTGCGCCGAAACCTAGTAAACACACTACCACATAACATTATACACTTAACACGACTAGACCCACAACACCCTCTCATCACACCCATTGAGGAGGAAGATGTCGCCAGGTTGCTCAGGCACACTCCGCGGCGAGCCCCCGGCCCCTCAGGAGTCACCTGGCCAATGGTGCGGAGCCTTCCTCCAGAAATCATATCCAGCCTGACAAAAATATTCAATGCTTGCCTCGCCTCTGGATACTTCCCAAAGGCTTTTAAAATTTCAAACATCACCCTAATTGCCAAGCCCGAAAAAAAACTCTCACTTACCAGAAAACTATCGCCCCATAAGCCTCCTTGAAATTCTTGGAAAAACATTTGAGCGTCTAATCAATTTAAGATTGAGAGCGTTCCTCGAAGGTAACGGATTGCTGGCACCACAGCAGTTCGGTTTCCGGAGGAACGCCTCAACTGAGGACGCACTTAACAGCATAGTAGCCTACCTAAATTTCAACAAGCCATATTACAAGACAGCCCTCGTGACAAAAGATGTCAAAAAAGCTTTTGACACCGTTTGGCACACCGGTTTAAAATACAAAATTTGTAATAACTTTAATCTCCCTTTTTTAACACAACTCATCTTGTGTAGTTTTCTGGAAGAGAGACAGACAAGAATCCGCCACCAGGGCAACTTTTCGACATTTTTTACCCCCCAGGCTGGAGTCCCACAAGGCTCCGTACTCTCCCCCACCCTTTTTAACATGTACACAGCTGACCTACCCCTCCCAGCCCACAATGACTCACTAACTATTCAATACGCGGACGATGTAACGCAATTGGCCCGTGCCAGGTCGTTAGATCTCCTAACCGATAAAATTCAACGGGAACTGATAGCGACTAGCCTATGGGAGATGAAATGGCGAATTCTCTCCCATCCCGAAAAATCAAAAGTCACTTATTTCAACATTAAAAGAAGTCAGCCCCGCCAAATCTCACTAAACAGAATTGATCCAATCCCCACCCCAATTCCCATCAGTAACAACAACAAAGTGCTTGGCCTCACCATAGATAAGCACCTCAACTTCAATATACATATAAAACAAAAAGCAACCATAGCCGCCAAGGCCCTGAGCAGCCTGGAAAGATTTCGCGACAGCAGTACAAAAACAAAACTTCACCTCTACAAAGCTTTCATTCTCCCTCTCTTAACCTACTGCCCTCTTGCCCTCTCTCTCTCTGCTCCCTCCAACCTCTCTAAACTTCAGAAGGTTCAAAACCGAGCAATTCGTTTCGCTCTTGGGACGAAATGGTTCGACTTCCGAACTTCCATTCACGAGGAGTCCAACATCCCCCCTCTTAACATAACACTCCACAATAGAATCGAAAAACAACTAAGCTCCTTCTCCGACAGACACACAATCACATACAATTTCATTACCAACCTCCCCCCAGCTTTCCGTCACCTGCCGCGCTGCAATCTCCTTGATCCCACTGTGCCTCCTGAACCTGTCTTCTAATAATGGACTCCTCCTTTCTTCCCTTCACTATCTCCTTTCTCTGTACCACTCATGGTGTCTGAGTGGCATCATCGTCGTTCTCTCATTCACGTGGGCGGGCCCGCGTGCCAACACCTAGTGGTTTTTTCATATTTTTTGTCTTATGGTTTTGTATTCATATTTTTGTTTTTATGCATTTATTTTTCTGTCTCGCAGCCTAGGTTTTAAGGTGGCACCGGACCGCTCCTGGGAAAGGGACGCGACAAAAAAACACCGCCATTAACATACCATGCCTCTGACCGAGGGAGTGGGGTCGTGTGCCAACACCTAGTGGTTTTTTCATATTTTTTTGTCTTATGGCTTTGTATTCATATTTTTGTTTTTTATACATTATTTTCTTGCCTCGCAGCCTAGGTTTTAAGGGGGCACCGGACCACTTCCAGAGAGACGGGGATAGCACGAACCGCACTCCTCCCACTGACGTCACGGCAATGGGGCCCCCGGCCGTCGGCATGACGTTCCGGTAGCGGTACCCCCCGAGGCAGTTAAGGAGCGGCCAGTACTGATGATGGGGACGGTAACCACACCATTCAGTGGAAGCCACTTCACCCCCCACACAGAGGTAGTCGGGTGCGGCAAGGGCTGGGCAGGAAGGTAGTCAAGAGATGGTGGGGCGGGGCCCTGGAAGCATCCATGCAGGAATCCCCATTCACCCCCCGCCACCAGCGACTTACCGCGTGCAAGCAGATGGTATTAGATTTGACCCCTCGTTGCGGTGAGGGAGCCTTTTCGAGCCTCTGTCATTGCACATCCTACCATCACGTCAATCATTATCACAAACCATCCTCACCCTCCCCATGCACATAACACCACGACATTTTTTATATTCGCTTTTTTTTTTTTTTTTAGCAGGTTGGCCTTTTTGCAGGACGAGTCACAGGACACGAGAAGAAAGGACCGACACCGCTTTTTCATCCACCACATTACATCACACAATAAATATCCCGGCCATCACCAAATCACTCTACTACTATCCGTGGTTCGGAACCCACGTAAAACTGTAGGTCCCTCCGCTATACGGATGTACTTCTTCCTCTGTCCTTCTTTGAACCAATAAAAAGCACAAAAAAAACCTTTATACTCTGACTGTCCTTCACTCCTCTTTCACATCCTGATGGTGCAGGCTCTGGATAGTCTGGCCCCTAACTTGTGCGTGGTTTGGCCCGGGGTTTTGGGTGCGTGGGCGGCATCCGTGGCTGTGGCTGTGTTGGGCTTGGCTTGCTCGGTTGGTGGCGGACTCTCCTGCTTTCCCCGATAAGGACCTTGTCTCCCTTGCCATCTTAGAATGAATATAACACGTTAAAAAAAAAAAAAAAAAAAAAAGATGTCCTTCATAATTCAAATTGCGCCTGTGTTAAGCCCCAGTGACTATTTCTCCTACTACAATTCCCTTCTTATCACCCCCCTATTCTTCCCACTATCCCCACTTCTCCCTCCCCATATTTTCTCTCTTTGTTATGTTATGTTAAGCTTGAGCCATTCTCTCCGACACCCTCAATACGGAAAGACCTTCGCTACTGAAGAAGGGTCAAGGACCCGAAATCGCGATCTAGCGAAACTGACTAGCTTCGGCGAAGTCATACAGCCAATTAAAAAAGAATATAAGACAATCATAAGATATAAGGAAAATATCTTAAGAAAATAATAAATGCTCAACTAGCTATCACATTCAATGATATATATATATATATATATATATATATATATATATATATATATATATATATATATATATATATATATATATATATATATATATATATATATATATATGCGTAATCATATGTTCATAACAATATGAATTGAATGCCTTTGTTCTCAGCCTTTCATTACCCACTAAAATTATTCAAATTACTCACTTGTGGGTAATTACCCATAGGTTGGGAACCACTGCCCTACAACATCCATGAGGACAAGCCCTTCTCATATGTATATATATATATATATATATATATATATATATATATATATATATATATATATATATATATATATATATATATATATATAAAATTGTTGCAGTGCATTTTATCGTTGGCAACACTGGCAATGAAGATGCGTTGCAGCGCTGCAAAAGCTACAAGCTGTGTATCCGCAAAAACTAACAAGCCCAGGTTGATGAACTGGCACTGGTTGGCTAGAACACCAGCCAACCAGAGATGAGCTGAGGTGTTAGGTGTTGCAATCGCTGGAAGAAGACAGTGAGAGGTAGATAACACAATCACAGGTCTGTGCGACTCTGCTCCCCTGACCTGTCCGTGTTACATCACTGCCATGTATCAGAGGCGCAGAGAGAGAGCGCGTTCTGCTTATACCTCACGTCCATGCTGGGTTATCAGCAATGCAAAGAGAACGCAGTGTTCTGGCACTCATTACCCCCTTTGCATCACCAGCAGAACCGAGAGACAAGTACATGTACACATGTGCATGCATTTTCTGGCTACTATGAGAGCCAGTTACAGCCTTTGGTGTTGACAGTAGTATGATATAACCATAAGACAGTGACATGCGGTTTCTCGTTGTACATAGTGTTCTGTAGCGGCAGTGTATTGCTCAGTATGGAGCTGTACTGCTGTGTGCTGAAATTGTGTCTCTGTAAATAAAGACATGGGAA